>NC_052617.1:47892674-48492674 GCF_016545825.1 Eucalyptus grandis | reverse complement strand
CTTGTGCAGGTATTTTGCGCGGCCTTATATAGGGAAACGGACACTGCGTCCTCAGAAACCGCCAGATTTGGTAGCAAAGGAGCATGTAATATTAAGAGAAGGAAATCTGGAGCAGCATCGGAAAAGGTCTGTGGTCAACGGCTCGAAATAATTGCCAAATCCGATACCAGAGATTTTTTTCACTTTTGCAATCAATAGTCACGGTTTTCTTGCACCTTCAGGCATTAGAATTTAAGAATGCCCTAGATATTTTCACGCGTTCAACGCGCTGCAGGCGGATTTTAGCTTGTTTTCAGGCTATGCCTCAGGATTTGAAGTTACTGCTGCTACTGAAGCTAAAAGTCCTGGATAGGTTAAGGGGCTATCATAGGAAAAAAGAATTTATCAACACCTGATACCAGATGTGTACTTGATTTTCATGAATCCGTTAAGACGATATCTCAAAGAATACACATATGACCATCCTGGCCATATGCCTCTTACACTCGGCATTGTGTGTTTGAACGTATCACAGTCGTAGACTTAGCAGTTTTGCTATATGTTCGACAGCATAAGTGATGATAAAAGGCGAAAGCGCTTCTACTGGTTCTGCTGTTTAACGTTAGTCACTGTCATGAAACGCTGATCGAGCGTGATAATAGAGTCTGAGATATCATTTGAGCGAGCTAATTGAGATTCAGATCAAACCCGAATCTTGATGAATGATAATGTTATTTCCATGATGGTTATTGTTGATCTTCCTTCCTCTCTTTTTCGCTACTTAAATTGTGCTGCATACTGGAAATTTGATCTAGTTTTCTTTCAGTTGCTGCATCAATTCATCAAATCAATCACCGAAAGCTACATGACATGTTCACTCGGCATGAACAAGAAGGATTTTCCGATGCCTCTTGCAAGGGTTGTGTCACACCAATAGTTTGCTCTTGGTTTGCAACCCAACGCATGGGATTCTTGACCTTGAGCTGAAGCTTTCGCCATCAGAGTCGAAAGGCTTTCTGAACTACAATGGGTAACACAACTCGCAACACCGATATCCATCAGAAGACTGGACGAGCCCTCTAATTCTTATCAGGCACGTGTTCTACTTGGCCACGCGAAGAATCTTCATTACACCCCGTGGGGCTTAACTTGCAGTTTGGAACTGCACACTCGGTGTTCGAGGTCGCAATACATGTCATTTTGCGAGTTCTGGAAACAGATCTCCCCATTCGTGCTCGTACTACAAGCATTACACTTGAAATAGCATCTCAATTTTCAGAATTTTTTAGAGGTTAAACGATTATCTCGATCAAGGGGGAAATTTCCTGCTCTTTTCGTTAGATTTAAAAGCCAAAACCAAACATGTTCATAGTGAAATTACATGAGTCTCTCAGGTGAGTAATCTTTCTAGCCTACCAATTTCGCACCAGTATATTGTTATTTTGAAATAGACGGTAGACACTGATCTCCTATGGAGCATAACGTCGTCAAACTAGTGACATCCCGTCATTGCATTTGATGTAAATTTTTTCCTTTCGGTAAAATTGTTATCTTCTTTTGAAAAAAAATAAATAAAGACAAAATTCTTAGTTCATATTCTACATCATTGTATAACACAACGACCCAATACGAAATTCCTTAGTACAGTTATTTTGTAATCAACAACTTCACTGCGATATTGAGAAAAAAAATTACAAGAAAATACTTAATAGGAAGAGTTACCAAAAAAAAATTGAAATTGTAAATAATTAGTAATTTGTAACACTAAAACTCATTAAAATCTTTTAAAAAAGAAAAAAAGAAAATCAATGTACATATCCTAATTGAAAGCAGAATTAGAGAAAAGTGCAAGAAAGAATTACTTACAAGAAGGATGATCAACCCCTTGTAAAATAAAGACTCGTGTGTCACTTTAAAATAAACCCCTTGTTATTCTTTGTTTATCAAAATAGATATACGGTTTGGTCATTGGAGAAGGAAATATCATTCTTTTCGGCTTTTGCCTCAATATAACCATTAATTTTTGACATGGAAGTTTAATTTTTGTTATTGAAATTTCTTACTTCATTTATCCTGATAAATTACCCAAGATTCTATACTTCTGTACAGTATTTTGAAACTAAAATCAGAAGCCATATATGAACTAAAGAACATATCCTAAAAAACGTGATGAGATAACTAGGTGAATTAAAATCTCTCTCCATGACCAATCTCAGCATGTTCATTTCTCTATTACTTGCTTGACTTCATTCGAGAACCGTCACACCCCATCGCGCTGAAATAGAAGATATGGTGATGTCTTGGTTATTTCGTTCCGACTTTCAACTTTCAGACATCTTATTCAGAACAAAACAACATTAGACCAAATGTCGCAGTTCCTCGACCAATCACGGGGGACGGCACCTTCAAACTATCAGGAAACGGATCTGGGCTGCACATCGAACGATTTCCTGGGTATCACTGATGAAAGGGAATCTAGCCGGTGCCGAGTCGCAAGGTGAAATTTTTTCATCGAGTTATCCAATGGGATTCGAATGCAGAGGTGCAAGCGAAACAAGTGAAGAGCAAAGATCAAACTGATGTGATTATGTTAAGTTTCACCAGGAGGCCGACTTCTCTAACAATTAATGCGAATGAACAACATGGTTCTTGTCGAGCAAACAAGAGTCAATTTTCTTTTGTTGAACGAAGACATTCATTCATTAAAACTGCAGTATTTCTTGTCCATTTTGAAGAGCACTCTTTCATGAATTATCTTTGTAGGAAGCTCTAACTTCAGATCGTTAACGAAAATCAGCTTTTTGGGAATGCGATATGAAGTGGAAATCACAGAGAGTAGAGAGAGAGAGAGAGAGAGAGAGAGAGAGAGAGAGAGATCGAAAGGGGACTCCTTTAATTAATGGAGTGGCGCCGATGCCAACGCCGACATCCACGGACATAGTTGATATAAAGACAAGGTACTGGGCGAACTCGAACAAGCTACCTATTGAGACAGACTTATTTCCTAGGAATTAAGACGACAGGACAATAAAAAATGGAGCCCCCGGGACTTATTCTTCCAACGCCCTTTAGCGGTGATCGATCTCATAGTCAATCTCAGCCAGGATATCGGCCAAAGCATCCGCAGACACCGGCTTCTTCAAGCAGCCATCAGCTCCAGCATTCATTATTTCCGCCTTATCAGTCTCAATGTCTCTGGAGGTCAGGCCGATGATCTTGGTTTGCACACCCCTCCGCCTCATTCGCCGAATGGTCTGCCACAAGAACATATAGAACCTACTTAGATGTCTCGACATTCAAAATGAAGAATGAAAAGACATCGCGCACAGTTTAGTGTGAAATCGAAAGCGAAACTAAAGTTCCTAGTTTGAAAGGCTTCTGTGCATTCTCATCCTAGAATTGCTCTTCATGCATATTCGAGCCTGATTTGCCGATCAAGATTATATGCCATCATGCTAGAACTGCTATCTGACCCGAAAAAGGAAAAAAAAAAATCCAATCAAAGAATGAAGAGAAATTTAGCTTATTGTTTAGCTACATGGGGCTTATATATGATTTTCTCTGGCCAGTTCCTGGGACAATGACATGGTTTCAGGAATAAGTCTCGCAGAACCGTTTACTTGCGTTCTTTGTGTTCCTTTACCTCGAGACCACTCATGTCATGCACAAATCTGTCGACAAGGATCAGGTCATAATTCTTTCCAGTGAGATTGAGCCCCTCCCGCCCGCTTCCAACCATCTCTGTCTCGACGCCAGCTGATTCCAGCATTTCAGTCACTGCGAGCCGACTCTCAGTCTCTCCATCCACCACAAGCGCAGTCATGCTGTTCCTGAGAACCAGCTCATCCCAGGTGCAGCCACCTTCATCCCCCACAGAATTGCTGCTTGTGCTCTCACAGTCATTACTTCCGGCCAAATCTGAAGACGGGCCCATTGATTTCTCCCACTTTGCAAGCCCCTGTCAAACCACCGCATCATGTGAACAGCATTAGGAAATTTAGCGAGAAAAGTATGTTTCTAAGGCATGGTTATAATACCAAAGAATAGTCATCATCACGAAAGGATGCTGATAGAGGCATAGAGCCTGCTTACCTTCAAACTCCTCTTGGTTGTTCGGGTTTGATGTTTGTACAGGTACTTGGCACGGCTTTATATAGGCGAAAGAACTTGGCTTTCTCTGTAAACCGCCTTATTTGGTAGGAAAGAAATCATGTACTTTTAAGAGAAGGAAATCCGGAGCGGCATCAGAAAAAGTTGCATAGTCAATGACTCGAAGTAATTGCCGAATCGGATACTAAATTTTTTATCTCTCTCGCAATCAATAGCCAAGGTTTACTTACGTCTTCTGGCGTTTAAATTTAAGAATGCCCTAGATTCTGCCACGCGCTTAACGCGCCGCAGGCAGATTTTAACTTGTTTTCAGGCTAAGCAATCTCAGGATTTGAAGTTACTGCTGCTAGTGAAGATAAAAGGCGTGCATATGTCAAGGTGCTATCCTGGAGAAAAAAAGTATATATCAACACCTCATAACAGATATGTGCTCGATCTTCATGAATCCTATAAGTCGATATTTAAAAAAATTCAATGCGTTATCAGCACCCAGCATTATGTGTTTAAACGGTTCACAGTGGTAGACTTAGCAGTTTTGCATTATATGCGACAGCACAAAAGATGATCAAAGGCTGAAATACCGGTCAAGTGAGCTAGTTGAGATTCAGATCAAACCTGAATTGATAGTTGTATCAGATCAATGCTTGATTTTCCGATGCTGTCTTGCAAGTGTCGTATCAAATTAATAGTTTGCTCTAGGATTGGAATACAGCATCAGCGACAGGTGACCTTAAGCTGAAGCTTTCACCATTAGACTGAAAAGCTTTCACAGCTACAATGGTTAAAACAACTCATGACACCAATGTCCATACGAAGACTGGATGAGCCCCTCTAATTCGTATTAGACACATGCTCTTCTCGGCCATGCGAAGAAACTACAATCTGGTCTGTGGGACTATACTCACAGTTCGAAACTGCATACTCTGCATTAGATGTCATGATGCATGTCATTTTGCAAGTTCCAGGAACAGGCTCCTAATTATCATAGCACACAACCCTTGGAACGACTCCTTCTAGGCATCTGCTTCTTCGGATGTTGCCACTGCGTCAGAAGGGTCAAGACCTCTAGCGTACGTTTGTTAGAAGAATACTAGCTCACTGATATTAAAATTCAATTTTATTTGTACAATTTACTGGACTTTCTCTAAATAACGGATGAGTAGTCTGCTATTAATCTAGCTTTATAGCGAACCCTAATTCACACATTGACTCAGAGTGATGCAGCGCACTTTAAATTTCGGTTCATCACTTCATGGATTTGAGATTGAAGCATCTTTGAATTACTTGACAATCTGAGTTTCATAGTAAGTCCTATAATGAATATAAACACAGTATTTGAACAAAAGAAATTCACATTGAGGACGTTCTGCAGATTGTCAAGCATTCGAAAAGCATATACCATTGAACAAGGAATAAAGTCGAGGATGCCCAGAAAAAAAAAGGGGAAAAAAAGTCAATTTCCCTTTTTTCTAAAATAGAATATATGTTTGCATTTACAAAAATAGTCAAATTTGGCTACCATCAACCCGCAAGAGGTTCCATTTAGCTGCATTTATTTCACGAAAATGAGTAATTTAGAGAATATTTTCTGAAATATGATCATTTAAATCACTTACAAGAAAAAAACGAACAAAAAATATTTTTACGGTTCGCAAAAATATTTAGACATAAATTTTTGTTGATAATAAAAATATTTTTCATTAATATATCATTTTAACCTATACTAATGATTATTGTTATCGAAATCATTCATTTTTTGTGAAATAGACGGAGCCTTAGTTTAAGCTATTTACTTAGATAATTAATTTTTCAAGCAACTTTTGTTTGTCGTAATTTGGTTTAATTGTAAGTCCATACTTGTCTACTGAGTACATAACAACATCTCAAATTAATAATGTTTTTCTAAGCTTTGTAGACAAATTTTTATTGGGCAAAAGTGAACACTTGTCTCCTTGTGAAATTGCCATGTGGCAAGTAATAGTAAAATGCACAAAGGCTTCCACTAATACTATATTTACAACTAGTGATAGCCCATGTCTCTCGGTAATTTGAATTTATATCCATTAGTTTTCAATATTCTTATGTGTTTGACAATTAAAATAAATTTAGGATAAGATAAAATTTATTTAATCCTGTATTTAATGCCTACTTAATATATGATAAAATTGGATATAAGAGGATGTAAACTGGATAAAATTATCATATGTGAAAAGTGAGATAAATGTGGATAAGATTTCTAAAAGTTATTTTTTTTTTTCAAATAACAAACTTCTTAAATTAACAAAATTAAAATTATATTCTATATAATTAATATTTGAAATGTAATATAAGAAATTTAAGATAATAAAAATTAAAAATTAGTTATTTTAATCTAAAATGTAATATAAGAAATTTAAAATAACAAAAATTAAAAATTAGTTATTTTAATTTAATCTTTTTTATTTATATATTCTAATTTAAAGCTATTCTAGAATGTAAATTCAATATGTATATATATTTATATTTTGGTATTTTAGGTATATTAGTATAGTTTATTATTTATTGAACTTTTTAGAGAATGATGGAAGATGAAGAAAGAAATAAAAAAGCAATTAATTTAAATGAGAGGAAAATAAAAAAATAAAAGGAAAATGCAAATAAAGTAATTAAGAGTGTTGGTGGAGATTTTTACCATCTCTATTTGAATTTTTTTTTGTTTATTTATATATTAATATGTCATTTATACAAAAAAAAATGATATAATGTAAATATATCTAACTTTATTGCTGCAATCATCAAATAATGAATAAAATATAATAAAATTCATAAATTTCATATCTTATCTTATCTAGTCTTATTATAATTAGAAATCTGGATGACCAAACGTAACTTTATAGTTTACAGAGTTGCGATAATAGCATTTTACTTAAAATGTTGCAAATTTTGTGCTCAAATCATAGAGTCCCTTGCTCATAGTAATTTGAGGGATCGTACCTATGAATTGCCCTATGGGTAGGACATTACTCGGTCCAAGTGGAAAAAAAAGATTGGATAGCTACTTTTAGTTATTATTTATACTTTATAATAATCAATTGCTTCATTTTGACATCAGTAGATAAAAATAGTCTTCTAATGAGTGATTGAAAACTAAAATGTTCTAATACTAGCACTAAGTGTTGCACTCTATTTTGTTTATTCCTCACCGGCTTTAAATTAGATATTATAAATTAAATTTTAAATTGGAATAAAAGAATGTTTATATAATGAAAAAGAATCTCAAAAATCCATTTGCTGATGATGAATTTGTTTTTAGCTTTGGTCATGAATCTAACAACAGTTTAAAGTGTTAATATAATGAGAATTCATAAATTGATATACCTATAATAAATTAATCATGAATTAATTTTCTAATTACGAATTTACTATCCGTTAAATTTTATTGTTAAATTATTAAGTTTGATAACATGTGGCGATTAATGGATATATCAGTTTTAGATTTTACCATTCGTTTATCATGCATGTATCGATTTTAGATTTTTTGTGGTATTAATTTAATTTAACGAATATTAATAGAGATTAATTTTGTCACAAATATAATTTGTCATATGCGTTCAACTTTGGAGTTTTTGGTGGTTTAAAAACTAATCTGAAGTAGATTTATCTTATGCATATTAATTTAAAGTTTTTCGTGATAATAATCTTAATTTAAAAAAATTAAGGAAAAACATAGACCCTTGATTATTCATAATCACGTACAGGCGTTTCTACTGCAGACCCACTCCAATCGTCGTGCTCGCGCAATCGGCGGAAAAAACCTCCGCTCACTCCCACTTCCACTCCCACTCTCCACGGTCGCATGTCTTCTCCACCGCCTCGTGCGGCGGAGGTGCCGGTGTTCACCGTCACCGGCATCGGCACTCGCATCGCCGTCTCCGTCGCTCCCACCATCACGGCTTCGGACTTAAAGAGTGAGCTCTCCCCTCCTCCTCCTCTCTCTCTCTCTCTCTCTCTCTCTCTCTCTCGTGTCTGTGCGCTTCGCGGGTTTCGGTTCGTCGGTCGATAGTGCCTTCTCCATCGAATCGATCGGATCGGTTTCTCCCGCGATGTGATCGTGCACCGGAAAGTTTCGAGCTCGATTGTGTAGCTCTCGGCGACGGAGGACGTGCGATATCCTTGAGACTTGCTGATCATCGAGATGAAAATCGAAGAGACAATCGTGTCGTTCTCTTGGACGGTCGAAACAAGCAGAGACGACGCGATGGATTTCGGCACTAGCCAGAAGGACTACAAAGGATCACTGATGAGAAATGCTTAATCACTTTGCTTAATCCTATGCTTAACCACTGCTCCCACTAACGCGAAAAAAATTGTGGGCGAAACTATCGAAAATTAAGCATACAGCACGTAAATATGCTGCATTGATCGTCTTTACTTTCCTTTGTAAGAAAATGGAATGATGGTTTGTTTGTGGAGAATGGAGATTGATCGGGGTAAACTAGTTCATGAGATGAGATTGATTTTGCTTTTCAGAAAGCATATACGTAGGGGGAAATGGCATTTTGATGGGGGTTAATTGCTGCTGCTCAATTGCATGAGGCGTCCTCTGAGGTCGGATGATGAAAGTGACAGTCGTGATGAACTCCTGAAGAACAATGCTGGTCGTTAAGTTTTCGTAATCCAATTTGGCAGGATATCTAGAGTCAATGCATTCTGTCGATGGAACTCAATGTCCGAAGTTTGACTTTGAAGAAACTTATTTTGCATTGCATGTTTTGTTCACTGCTGCATGAAAGGTGAAATCTCTAATGGATCAATTGCTAAACTGTGGCATTGATGGGTCCATGCTGTTGTGGCCGTTTACCAGAGATACAGCTTGCATAAATCTCATTGCGGGCTGTGGTGGCGATGGATTTGGAATGAGTAGGTTGAGCTTTTCTCTCGAGTGTTCCTCTTTTTTTGTTTCTTGAAGTATTACCTGAATGTTTGGTTTCCCTGCTTCTTCGATTAATTTCTAGCTTGCTGCAAGTTCAGCACCCACTAAGTTATTGCTGACCAAAAATAGGGATAATCAGTCAACTATTTTGCTTTGTATTTCATAAAAATTAGGGCCAATATAATCCTTACGTAAGGGCCATCCTATCTTTCATTCCTTTGGTTTTTAATGTTGCCCCCACTATCATTCTGGTTCTATACTTGAATTGCTCTCAATTGACAATACATGTTCATCGTCTTCACTATACTGCTGGAGTTTATTCTGCACTCTGCATCATAGTGCTTTCCATTGCCTCAATAATCTGACTGCACTCACTTCTGTTCTTTTGTAGGGGTCCTTGAGAGAGCTCACTACAATTGCTTTCCAGAAATAGGAGAGATAAGGGTTGATGGAGTGATGGTGGAGCGAAGGTCATGCCTCTATTACCTGCCCAATTCAATGCCAATAAAATATGCTTTCCAGGGAATTGAAGGGTCCTGGTTTATCCACTTGGATATAACATGTTTAGAAAGTTTAAGTCAGCCATGCTTGCAACACTGCATAGCTATAGCTGATCATGTCTCAGATGTTTGTGACACTGACCCTTTGAAATCTCAGAGCCTTCTCTTGCCCGATAAGATTCAGAGAATGGACAAATATGGAGCCAAGGGATCTCACTACAGTAAACCTCTATTACCACAGCTTCAAAGGGATATTCATGGTGCAAAGAAAAAGAAGAGAAGTAACCATAGATGGGAAGGTTGCTCTGAAGAAAATAGATCTAACGTAGTCGACAAGAACTGGCATTCTAGAACTGAAGAAAATCCATTTACTGGCATTCAGAGTTCTCCAAAAGGCACAAGTGAGGTTGCGCAACTGAATGAAAGGAAATCCAGCCCGCATAATGAGCACTCTAACGCAACATCATCAGAAGTTATATCAGTTGGTGGTATCATTAATAGATACTTTACAAATTTCAGTGAGGTGAACAGTTTTGGCAGCCCTTCTAGCCCTGATTTTCAGTCTAGAGCATTAAGACTACAATCGAAGAGTAAACTTAATTATAACTGCCCAAGCATTCAAGTGGATACTTCAGCAGAGTTTGCAGTTCAAACACCCCCAAGACTGTTGACTACCTTGTCTTCAACTGAGCCTAGCCCTGGCAGTTTAAGCAATTCTGTTAGAAGAAGCAGAGTTGGGAAATCCTTAATTATGGCCTCCCATAATTTTGGTACCCTAGCAACTCCACGAGAATCATTGGTTTCTCTGTGCAGATCCAGAAACAGAAAGCAGATAAGTCAAGATGATTTGCCCATAAAGTTTTCAGTCTTTGAAATTAGTGAAGATGATGAGTAAGGAAACTGAAGCCATCGGCTTGTACTGGCTTGGGTTGTTAGAAATGAAGTCCACCAACATCTTAAGCAAAGAAATTGCTATAGTGATAGTGCTAGTGCGTATGCAGAATTCAGATGAGTCATTTGTAAGAAGAAGAACTTTCATTGTCCTGTTGGCTTTTTCTGATTGAATTACGTTTTCATGGCCAGGACCTGTGATGAGGTTTTTGCAGTTAAGTTTTAAGATGAAACATATGTTTGACCCCAATGAGTAATTGCAAATATGGGAACCCAATTCTATGTTAACATATGTTTCTGCGACCAGGGAGTCAGCATAATCAAATGGCATGGTCAGGAGTATTGATTGGGAGGGGTAAATGTGGGGTACACTGCCATCAGTAATTTTGCTGACTTGGATAGAAAGGTATGCTGTGAATGTTCTTATGTGGCTCGTGGCATCACTGCAGCTGTTAAAGCTTTAATTTGAGTGCACATATTAACAGGGATAATTATGCCTGCAGTTAGTGTTGACTAGTCCCGTGATAGCCTCTCTTAGCTTTGCCCCTCCATATCTGTTATCTCTTAGCTGATAGCATTCCCACAATTCTTTGGAATGGCACACTGTTCATTTGTTAGTGTGTGATCAAGGCGGCACAGATGAATCGATCATGCATTGTTCGAGGAATGTCCAAAACTGAGAGATAACAGATATGGAGGGGCAAAGCTTATGCTCCAGTTAAAAACTTTTAGAATTAAACATTGGCTTTGTGTGCTTCAGTATCAACCGTAATAAAGTGTATGCTTCTAATATTGTTAGGTTCAAGTGCTTCTTTCTTCTTCCTCAGGGTGCAGCATTGACACTACTAACAATTTTTTATGAACAGGGATCATGAATCCTTTGCCAGTTCTTCCTCTTTTGCCTACTTCCTTGTCAAGTGATGCTAAACTTGACTGATCCTTATTTTTTATTTGGTGGAAACAGGAAAGGAGCAAGGTTTCTCGTGAACTGCAGCCCACGAGGTGGAATCGGAATAAGACATTGAGCCCTGTTTTTCCTTAGCCTGTCTCCAGCTGGTGCCCTCGAGGCACGCAGCTTGAACTGTCACTGAAACCTGTTCATGGAGGTACACTTTATATATTTATTTACTCAAGACATGGTGAATTGTGTTGTGGGCTGGGCACACAGGACCTGCACATTCGACAGGAATATGGTCAAGCTTTAAATGGCTTTCCATTAGTTTAATTGTCCATGCACGGTTGTCCTGTCAGAATCTTCCTGAATACACAGAATTCACAAACTCGGTCATTTCTTGTGATATGAGACAATTAGTTGTCCTCCACGGTGCTTTGAGCTCCCCTGCAGAGACCGAGAGAGGACAACCTTAGGTACCTGGGTTGCCAAGTGTGAAAAGCAGCAACATGACATCATATAACGATGCTGGGTTGGCTTTTACGTTTGAATATATTTGGTCTTTTAGTTCAGACTGTCTTCTCTTTCTTGCTTCATTACCCTTTCGGGAGAAAAATTTATTTGTCCGTTTCATCTAAACAATCCCGCAAAGGCCAGGACACAACTGCATCTAATTTTGAATATCTTTTTTTCCTTTTTCCCCTTTTTCACCCTTTTTTTGGTTGGTTCTTCGTATTCCGGACGTGCCGTGTCTTTCGTCTCGAGCCTTTCTTCCTCTTGTGGTTCTTCTCGTTCTGGGTGGTTTTTGGCCCCTTCCTTGAACGTACAGCGTGCGAGAACGGGAATTTGAAGACTTTAGACTACTCGAGCCGCGCTCTGAAGCATCAATGAGACGAGACTATTATTTGTACGACTACAAATATTCAAAGCACGGTTCGCAATAATGACAAGTCGTCGCCCTTACGACGTGATTCGTTCATCCACCAAACGTGAAAAGACTGGGCAAACGATTCCAGACCTCAAGTTGATAGGAAACGCTGGGAGACATTTCAAATTGGAGACAGTGATACGTGACGGGATGGTTTGGAATAAATTAATTTTCTTAGATTATCAAAATCGAAAAATCTTTCTCTTTTTATTGGATTAATAACATAAAAAATCTCAAAATTATTTATAAAAAAACCTAATTATGTCGATCGTGACATTGAATACTCCAGTTTTTTTGTACCAGTGAACTGTAATTGAACGTATATATTATATATAAGTTTGGATTTTTTCGTGGTGTAAAAGAGAATGAGGTAATTGGTTATGGTAAATAATTTTAAAAGATTTTTTGTGATATAAAAAAGAAGGAGATATATATGTTGGTGGCGCTTGCTCTTTTCCACTATCGGATTTTCAAAATAAAAATATCTAATGCATCGAACGCATCATGACAGGACGAGATATGTATATATGTCCGACACGAAACCAGCGCAGGACTCACTTTCCCATCCACCGTGCCATTCGCCAGCTCATCCTCTCCTCGAACGACGCATCGTCTCATCGTCTCCCCAGCTAATGATAGCGCCACGTCACTGGTGACGACGCACTAACGGCGGCACGGCGCGCTCCGCACGCCCCCGTTACGGGGGCGGAAGATGATAACGGCGTCTGACCGCGGGGGAGGGGCGAAAATTCCCCCTCGTGGAAAAAAAGGAGGAAAAAATCGGAAGAAAAAAAGAAGGGAAAACGAGAAAAAAAGAAAAAAGAAAAAGAAAAAGACCAACATAATTAAGCTTCACATGATGAGGGGTCCGTTTTTTGGACCAACTCATCACCCTCTCTCTTCCTTCTCTCTCTCTCTCTCTCTCTCTCTCTCTTGCTGAAGCTCGTCTTGTTCACCTCCCGGAAGCTCTCTCTCTCTAGGATTCATGTCGGTACGTAATCGGTTCTCGTTCTGGATTTCGATCGATCCTCTTCTGCGCTCGTCGTCGCTTCTGCTCGAGTTCCGTCGCATGATTATTCATCGCCTCGCCGGAGCCTTTTCCGGTGATGATCCGCGGCCGTTACTGTTACTTTTGTTCTTTTTCCCTTTTTAGCTGCCGTGTCGCGCTCGAGCTGAGTGGATGCTGGGATTGCCGTTCCTTTTTTTTATTTTATTTGTCTCGTCGCGCGCGTGGAAACTTTCTTAGGTCGAATCAGCTGATTCGTCTCTGATTTTGGGCATCTGCGGCGCCGATCGAAGTAGTTCGGGTCGCGGGGCTTTACTGATTCGGCTTTTTCGCGATTGGAAGTGACGTCAGTGGGATGTCGATCGTGTCTGCGAACGGCGTCTCGCTTTTGCTTCTTTTCCTTCGGTATGATCTCTTGGAATGGCGGCGGAGTTGAAATTGGGATCCCTCCCATCGCCAATTTTCTTCCCCCCTCCCCCGAAATCTCGTTTTTTCAGCATTTCTCACTTTGGAAAAATCTGGGTGAGGAAGTAGATTTTTTGGGAGATGATTGATTGGTTCGGCATGTTTTCCGGGTTTTGAAATTTTTTTGACTGAGGTGAGCCTGTTCGGGAGAAGATTATCATGCGTAATGGGGTTTGGTGGCGCGATTACTTTGAACGGAGGAAGCACTTGAGTTATGGCTTTTTTGATTGCTTCAACCTTTTTTTCTCCGAGAAATTAGGATGATCTGGTCGATTCTGAATCTGGGTCGCCATTTACGGCAAGCCTGAATGGTGAAACGAACTCCTCTACCTATTTATGTGATAGGACTGAGGATCATATCTGATTATAGCTTTCTAAAAAAGGAAACTTTATACTTGCATGCTATCCAGTTTCTCTAAGGGATTAAAGCAACCTGCCATGTATGTGAATCGTTGAAGCAGTGAATGTACCCTGGAGATTATTCGATCGAATGATCATTATTGTTTTTCTTAATTATAGAGAGAGGTACTCATATTGCTTTTTCTTGGAATCAGAATTGTTACTGCTTAAGGGCATCTTAACTTCTTTCAGATCCAGATTATGGTGCTGTTGGTTTCATTGTTAATTGTGAACGTTCTTATCTTTGCACTGTGCAGCTTATTCAATATAGCTATTTCTTCATTTGTCTAATTCAAGAAAGAGCTCCTCTGTATTCTAGATGATGTTTTAACATATACACCGTGTGGTCTAAGAAAATAAGAAGTTGTCCTGCTTATAATTGTTATCTTGGCTAGTTTCATTGTGCACCTTATTTAGTCCGTAGTCCCATATTTATGTTTCGTGTGGGGACTGAAGTCAGGTGTAGATTTTGTGCATTCAACAATCTGTCCCTTGTTCCAACAGGAAAAGGGTCAGCCATTACCAAAGTTTGGTGAATGGGATGTGAATGACCCAGCTTCAGCGGAGGGGTTTACTGTCATCTTTAACAAGGCAAGGGATGAAAAAAAGACAGGTGGCAAGCCTGAATCTCCAGCAAAGGCCAACCCTCAAGTCAAAAACTCTGTTGATCCGAGCAAACCTCCAACAGTAAGTTGTTTCTTAGGAGCCTGGGAACAAACTGTTTTATTCGTGTAGGATGCAGTAATTATTGCAGTCATTTGTTCTACGATAATCTATTAAGGTTGCAGTTTTGTAGTAGTTAACCCGTCTAATAATTAAATTTAAACTTTCTTACATGCTATGCTAGTCTGGATAGAAATGTAGAAATGGAAAATAGAAGTCTCAAACTTGCAGATAGGGTAAAAGAAATTGATTTGACAGTGTCATGAAAACTAAGCAGGTTGGGCACTACTTGCTCGTTAGTATTTGAATCATTCAAAGTGACCATCCGAAAGATATGCTATTATCCTTTACAGTGCGAGCAGGAATTGAATTTGAGTTGGACGCAATTGTCTGTGAACCAAGTCTGCTGCTGTAGATTTTATCTATTTATTTATTTTTTTTCATTCTCCCAAACCTTTGCTGCTTCGCTCTCTCTTACCGTGAATTCTTTGTCACACGCAGAAGAAATGGTTTTGCTGCATTCAGAGCCCAGCAGAATCTTAACTAGGTTCTCTGGCGAGGAGCTTCCAAAAGAGACGCGCGTTGTTAGGCTAAAGCAGCCCCAGAATGTTCACTTGAAGAAGATACAAACAGTTTAGAGCCATTGTTATTCTTGCAGGAATAGCTCCTCGTGGTGTAAATGTGGGGTTTGTGGAGATGAGTAAAATAATGACGCGTTATGCTTACTATAATCTATCAGCAGTATGCTTCTCTCTCTGTCTCTGCCTATGTCTCTCTCTCTCTCTCTCTCTCTCTCTCTCTTCCTCTGCTTAGTTCTATTGTTAATTTATTAATTGTCTGCTTTCTGTATTTGTGAATTGGATCTATCTGTGAAATGTCTTCGCCTACTTTCAATCTGGTTTAATTTATTGTTATCCATCGTTGTTGAAGGCATTATAGATACGAGCTTGTGACCCTTTCCTCTATCATCAATCACGCTAACGGATGTTTCTGGTTGGGGGAACAGCGTGAGTCATAGCCATATGCGTTTGTCATTTCTCCTTTTATAGGAATTAAGGTGTCAACTCCCCTAGACATGGGAAAGGTCATCTCCACGAATCTTCTGCGTAGGGATTGTTCAAATGGCAATTTCGAATATTGGTAATCATGTTCTCATAAGGAGAAAGGCACAATCTTGCCCTTCTTCTTTGTTTTAGGAAAGGGCAGAGTCTTATATCGACAATGGAAGTGACAAAAATGTCTCTGATGTCATGCATTCCTCAAAGAACATGAGTTTGCAAAATTTCGTGCATGTGAAACGACGATTGCGGTCATGAACCGGCTTTATCTATGGCCTTTTTTTCCATACATCATTGATGTAGTCGATTAACTCTACACATTCATACATCATTGATGTAGTCCATAAAATTCCACAAATTGGTAGGATCGATCGACGTTCCGCTTTTTCCTCTCTTTCTTTTTCCTGCAACTGATGTGAATGACATGGCTCTAATATCCCCCCTACTAATGGTGCAGAAGCTTCTTCCGTTACACAATGTCACAATCACCGCCAAAGACCAAGAATGAGACCAAGGTTCCAATCCCAGTAAATGCAATTCCAAAACAGTGGAGCTATGGCTGTCCGACTTACCAAACAACAAAATAAAACAAAGCTCTCTTCCTCACATCTTTTCCTTCTCTTTGCTTCAATTTGATTCGAGCTTCACTCTAGTTAGGAAAAAGTTGTAATTGTCATTAACTTAACTATGGAACCTAGTAGAATGCCCAATTTTTCTTCATGGCCTGACGCATTCTGTTTTTTCACCTCAAGGTCATCTATCATATCACCGTTTCACAAAGTAAACAGTTTCCCTGTCTATACATGTCTCTATGGATATTAAAAGAAAGAACCGAAGACTGGCGTTGGTAACAAAAATCTCTGATTAATTTAGCGTCATCTGACAGTATCAATGTTAAACTCGAGAGATACCAAGCTTCCTCTCAAAAAGGCGGCGGAGAAGGTAAACTTGGAGAACACTCGCCCCGATAAGTGCTGCTGACTCGAAGAAAGCCTTATGGACTGCCCTTCTGCTCATCGCGTCGTTCACTGCGATCACAAATCATCATAGAGTGAGTATTCATTGAACACAATATCTATGTATTGTCTGTTAGTGAACACAATATTTAATAAGCAAGGTCATCCCCATTCCATTTCGTGTGGCAATCAGACACTTCAAAACATCTAGCAGAAAACACAAGTAAACAAAACCCATGACCGTTTGAAACCCACTACACCAAGCAAGTATCTTCTTTTTTGTTGCCTGCTTTTTTTTCTAAGTCCGCCTCTTCAGCTGCTGCCAAGTTAGGAAGATTTTTACTATTTTCAGGATCATAAACAATATAACCGATTAGTTACGTCAATCCGATGGATAAAAGGAGCTTGTCAAAGGCTCTAGAAATAGCTTTTAACTTGTCTTGTGAGACAGCTACTTCTGAAGGTCTTTTAAGAGCAGAGGTTGTGAGAACCTTTGAGATTTAGGAGATAACAGGAGTCGAAGCAAGCTATAGTGGTCCACTCAGCATTAAATAGGAAAGTTATTTCCATTAGAGATGAAACAGGGTTGGAATCCACTGCGAAAAATAGCAAGAGGACTTGACATAAAATATCTTACCAATTGCTTGACGCTCAGTCTCAGCCTCCAGCCAATGCTGCTCAAACTGAATGTTGTAGAGAGCCTCCTCCAGCTTCCCTATCTGTTCCAACAAGGGGTTGAAATGCTCTGCAGATACATTCACAGCAGATAAAAAAGAGTCACACACAGTATATTCTGTAAAGTTTGTCAGTTCAAGAGACAAGAAAACAGAAAAAAGGCAGAGTCCTACCGTCCTTTGCATGCTGATCGTAGAATGTAAAATGGCCAACGTGTACATCAAAGTCGATGGTTTCATGATAAGGAGACTTGTTAGTAAAGCAGAACCGATGAACACCCTTATGGTGAGCCACAAACTCAAATTTCTCACTGATCTTGTCGTGAAAATCTTGAATCTGTTCACCAGAAGGTCCTTTCACCTGACAATGTCAAAAGTTGCAAAGTACGTACAGTTATCTAGGTCATTATCATAGGATTAAAGATCAATAAGAAAACTATTGACAGAATTGAGGAATGTAATAATCAACATATGATTTTAATCTAAATCATGTCCCGACAAACATGAAAAAGGAAAACCAACTATGCATATGTGAGATCTAGTCGAGCCATCTAGGCTGCCAAAGGCTAACAAAATTCAATGAAGAATTTCCTTTAGGAAGATAATCAGCATCCTTTACAAAAAGAAATACATGTGAGTACAGTACTTCATATACATTACATCTGATCCATTAACTATGTGCTATAAGAAGCCTCACTTGCCTACTTTCTGAGATGAAGTGCATCCCAATATACTTCAGCGAAGTAACTTCCAATTGATCACCTCAGAATTACCCAAAATAAGAATTGATAAGCATTCTAACACGCCTATACTGGCTTTGCCCTGTCTATGTCCTGATCCAAGAACCAACATGCTTTCTATCCCAGTTTTCAAGTAGGGATACACAGTGTCACATTTGCTGAAAACAGTCACAGCAATACCTCGTATAAGGCAGCACAGACAAATAAGAGGTTAAAAAAATCAAACAAACAATCTGGCCATATAAACTGTTTGACTACTTCCAAGCAAGGAGTTAACTGAGTAAGAATAGAGCAAGACATGACGGTCATCCTCAGAAACAAATCATCAAGGAATCGCCAGCATTCAATGAGTGCTGAGCACAACCCCAGTTAAGTCAATGACATGAACCATTGGACTTAGGATGCACTTCTAGTTCTTCAACAGTCACCACAATAAGTAACTTCTCAAACAAAAGCTGAAGCTTACCACAAGATCAACACCTTCTTGACTGTAATGCCAAGATGAATCAGATTTGATCACCACGAACGATGCATGAACAGTATCCCCCTCATACTGAACATCATGGGAGAAGCAATCTTCCCTATCAATCATGAATCTAATTCCAGATACCGCATGTAGGGATAGAAATAGCCCCAGAACCACAGTCAACATATAACCAGGTGCTTGAGAATCCATCTGCAGATTGAAAAATCAGCATGTTAATCAATGAACCAAAACAAGATGATCATTCTTTTGCAGTTTCTTACAGCCAATGCACAACCAGAGGGTGAAAAAAGAAGAAGAAAAATTGAAGTCGTCAGAGGTGTTTGAGAGGACTTTTCAACCCCGGCTTCTAGCTTTTAAGAGGTGCTTATTTTCCAAAAACTATAGCGGTTAATATAAGCTTATTTTCGATATCAGTCTATATGCACTTAACAGCTTATAATCCTTCATCCTGAAAATAAAAATTGATTACTCAACATTGTGCAGTAACTTCTTACCAATGCCAAATCCTTGCACATAGCAAATTTCTAAAAGTACAACACATAAAAATCACTCAATCACTTCTGTGGCCACCACTACAGCCATGCACAGGACAACAAGGCTCTAAAGCTGCAACGCCCAAAAAATTTACAGCCCCTCCACACCCACATTGCTTCCTCCCTCTCTTTTGCAAGAGAGATCCTCTGAGGCAATTGACGAACTGTCCCCTCATTAAAACAGCGATCGAGAACAGCCAAAAACCCAAAGAAAATCACAAGGAAGAAGCAATCCCATCTCCAGATAACAAAATTAGTGCCAAGTTTCGATTTTTTTTCTTACCACTCCCTCGAAATACCATTCCAATCATCACCATACACATGCGCTTGGTCGACGTTCACACAGAACAAAAACCCCTCTTCGAATTATCAACAAAAACCGATCTTTATCGACGGCAGACCTCGTCCCGGATACGAATCACAAGCAGCACACACATCCCATCACAGTCGATTTCAAGATTTCAAGATTCTACTATTTCCCCACCGAATTTTCAGAAACCAAACAAGAAGTCAAAAGAGGCCAAAGCTGAGAAAGACAAAAGAGAGATCGCGAGAAAGGGTAAAAAACAATTCAACAAAAGCGAAGAACGCCTTGCCTTACGAATCGTGAACGACTCTCTGACAAAGAACTCGCTCCGAGATCAGGCGATGACTTTGTCGAGCGATGCGAAGGGAAGCAAAGGAACCCTCGACTTCGGATTTCAGTCTGTGCAATCTGCTCGTCGAAGCAAAGGGAACCGCTCCTCCGAGTTCTGAAAATGAAATTTCAGGAGGAAGTCAAACCTTAAATTTAATGTCTTACGACAGTTTACAGTGCGGTCGTTTTTATCGAAACCTGGTAAATTCTTCTATTTTGCCCCAACCTTTTTCGTCATTTATTTTTTTGGATCCAGGGAACCCACCGCACAATCGCCAGCCGGGAGTAAAACCTTGGGGAGGTACGCAAGAAACCACCACCCACGCACCTCGGGCAAGACATCACGCAACACTTCAGCCTCCCTGCTTCGCAGGGTTTCGAAACTGAGACCTCCTGCGTGGAGTCCAGCAGCCCTACATTTTTCGTCATATTTTGTAGTCGAAATTTCTTGCAAATTTACAATGTAAAATGCATCCTCTTTTGTGGTCTTATGTGAACAATTTATTAAACATTCTCTTGTTAACAGTTTTTGGGATGGTTTGTGACTTTCAAACACACCATGTTAAGCAAAAAGCATCCTTGCAAATTGATGGACATGTTCTCAATCACATAAGAGTAAATTGACCGCAAACGATGTTAATTAAATTTACTGATTTATTTTCCTTACATACTAAACTCTAAATTTACCATTGTTAAAAATTATTAACTTCAATTAGAATAATACAATATTTTTCTTCAATTAAGTTGCTAATTGGTTTTGCATTACTAATTCCATTTGAGTTAGTCAATTCCTATCTTTAATAAAAAAAATTATCTTAACTTTTACGATATTTTATTTATCTTTCTCATCAAAACCTTAAATGTACTAACTATTTAGTGAAGTCACTAAAAATTTTAATATGACTTATTAACTTTTTGCTGCCAAATATACGTTGGCAATTAAATAAAAAAAGTTGATAAAACATGAAAAAAAATGGAAATTAATTTGAATTAAAGTTGGTAAGCACAAAATAATTAGTAATATAATCTGACAAAGTTAAAAAGTCATTCAAATTTATGTTAGTAATTTCGTATAAGAGTAAAATTCAAAACATTAGTAAGTTATATGAGTAAAAGTTGGTAAGATAGTTAAAAAATTGTTAATGTGCAAACTATAAAAAATAAAAAGATTGTTAATTTTATGAAAGCGTTGATAAGATGCAAACAATTGACCTAGAAGAAATGTCATCGGTTTCTTTTTTTAACTAACGACTTTCTTGACATTTATTAACACTTACTGAAATCAACCAATATGAAAAAATTTCACACTTTTTTTTTTCCGCATGGACAATAAAATTCTGCGGCTAGAAAAAAGGAATAGTGATAAAGGTTGCTTAAGATTTTTTTAGCCCAAAGATAAATTGTGACAAAAGTTGCCTGAGATTTTGTTTTCCACGAGCAGAATTGACAATGTAAATTCTTTTGTCATAAGTTCTTCCATTTGATGTAAACAACAAAAAACCCCATAAAATTTTTGTTCTACAATAATCATAAAAGCCAAAACCACAGGAATAATCTAATTTACTATCAAAAGGAAACAAAAATTGTGCAGGCAGACACTGCAACCACAATGGATGCAACTGTTGTAGAAATTGGCATCTTGCCCTCATCCTTCCTTAGAATGCCATGGTAGATTGGCACATTGATAAGAATCAGAACTGCACACAACATTGCTTGCAGTGACATTGAACCGAAGAACCCGGCACCCCCAGACACGAGCCCCTTCACTGCCGTGCCGAGGAAGCAAACCAAGTTGAGCAAAGCGAGGGTGGTCAATATGGTGAACATCGGGGACGTGGCCCCGAACTCCATCATCTCCTTCTCGTACCGCCGCGCGACTCCTTCTTCGGCCACCTTCGAAGTGATCACGAATGCTGTCTCCGAGAAACCCAGCAGTTTCACCACGGTGTCGATGACGGCGAAGAGGTAAGAGCTAGTCCTTTTGTAGAGCCACATTCTCTGGTCGTTCCACCAACCAAGGAACGTGCCGCCAGACCAGAGGTACTCTGCCAAACTATAAGCGTACTTGGAAAAGATGACGTATCCAAATGGAATAAACCATGGGCTCGTAACCTGATTCATAGTAACACAGGCTTAGCTAAAAAGGACCATGACATTGTCTTGTTGAATGCCAAGCAATTGAAATGGGAAAACAGTAAGATAGAAAGATTAGTAAACCAATACCTCTGGAAACAACGAAATGCCTTTCAGGAGGCAAAGTGAGGGGATGATAGTGTAATAGAGAGTAGGCAAGCAATTAGGAGCCCAGAGGCAATAGGTGAGATAGCACATCGTGAGGCCGGGGCTGATCCTCCCGACCCCGTGCCATGCTGGGCTGTACCGGGACAGCAAGATCTGGAGATCGCCCTCTGACCATCTCTTGTGCTGCACGAGCGACTGGAGCAACGTGGTCGGCACGATGCCTAGGAATGCATTCCTCTTGGGGTTGAAGTAGACGGATCTCCCTCCTCGGTACTGGATCGATAACCCTGTGATCACGTCTTCCACCGGACAACCGTACTTTAAGCCCATCTGTCCGAATCATAGAAACGAATCTTTTTTAGGCCATTTTCTCTCCTTAATCTTCTTAGATTGAACAATAGCAGTTTCATTGGCATCAATTGACAATACTACGCAATACTAAACCTCTCTTCCCCATTCAGTGTTCTCCTCATAGCTGCAGCTTGCAAGTTTCTTGAGCTCTTCTGGTTTATAAATACCTCCATTTTGTTCGATTCCGCTGTTTTCACTCCATCTGCTGATCTTCTTTCCGCAAAGAATGTCTCGCCTGTGAAAGCACCCGCTTCCAATATAAAGCACACCTCCTTGACCATCCAAGCCATGAAATTCCACCTTCAATGCAATCAAAGAAGAGGCGGCCAAGAAGCTCAACTAAATTGATGCCAAATTTCAAAATGACGTGCAAATAATATAGGAAGCTCCGAGACTGCGAATGTCCACTCACCTCAGAAATCACTCTTAATGAACTGCTATACTGTTCATTCCTGGTGACATTCTCGAAGCTTTGCGGGAACTGCACGTAGGCGATCTCATCCCCTCTTTCTTCATCCATGAAAAAGCAAAGTGCGTCTTTTATCGACTCTGAGTTGTTCGAGTACATGTCACAGTCGACATTGAGAATGATCCTCCCGTTGCTTATAGCTGATGACACCCTTATCTGCATTTTCGGACAGGTAACGAATTCGGCCCTTAGAAGATTGCATCACATGATGATATCAGCATAAGGACATTGAAAACCATAGCATGATGATAGAAATGCAAGAACTCCGAGACCAAACGTCACAAAAAAAAATGCGTCTTAATGCAAGATCAGCGCATGTATTCACGGTTTCCATGTCCTTTACTAGTTCTACCGTATGCGCGCACATTACCAGCGCATTCATGGCTCCAGCCTTGAAGTTATGAAAATATTGCGGTCTCTTTTCACGAGCCATGTAAACCAGTGTAGGCAGCGCATTGCCTTCGGCATCCATGGCCTTCCGGGTCGTCCTATCTATCAGTATCTGAAACAACGTCATCGGCAGATAATTAGCATGAGAATTTACAAGCTATTATGCTTAGCTGATCATAAGTTGATGTACCTCAAGAAACGTGTCGTGATCGCGTCGAGAACTATATGAATCCCATTGAGAGAACTCCTTATGTTTTGAGCAGATATCCTCGGAGATCCGGCCGAGCTCGTGGGCGGTTTCAATCCTATTCTTCATGTCTTCATATAATTTCTGATGTCGAAATTGAGAGATATTAAGAATAATTTGGATTTGAAGATTGGCATGAACCTATGCCAATTTTAACGAAGCGCTAGTGACAGAACATGATTATTCCTAGTAACCTACAAGAGAACTAATTATTTCCTTGGAGGATGCTGCTGTTCTGCTTTCCAAAATTGGTTTCTCAAAAAATTGGTAAGTGAAAAAAAAAAAAAACTGGTAAAAAAATGTATTAGTTGTTAAATTAATGGGATAAAAATTGATAATTCTTTCTAATTAAAGTTGACAATTTCTACAAAAGTAGATAAATTTGAGGTATTGTTGAATGAGATGTGCCTATGCTAAAAGACTCACTTGATGAGACTCTCCTAGATTGAAACGTAAGATTTCCTTTTTAGTCCAACAAAAGTTGGTAACTCACTTTGTTTTAGTTGATAATTTGATACGAGAGCTAATGCATATGAAATGTTAGTAAGTTATGCAAAGAAAGGGAAAAGTGTCAAAAAAGTTATAAACCTATTACATTGATGTCATTTTAGTCTTCAACCATTTATTAGTGTCAATTTAATTCTAAATTTTTTTATTTAGTGTCAATTCAGTCATTCTGGCTAATTTTGGCTAGATATTATTGGCATGGATGTCAACTAGCCTACATAGCACTATTGACGTTAACGTGGACAATTTTTAATAATATTTTAATATTTTTCTTTTCTTCTTCTTTATTTTTCTCACATTCCTTTCTTCTTGCTTTTGCTAATGACTGCCCAACGGCCACACGTGATAACCAGGTTGGCTGGCCTCACTTGGCCATAGCGAGGGCAAGCCTCGATGAGGGTCGGCCTCACCAAATTTGGCTTGGGTGAGGGCTGACCTTGCCAAAATTTGGGGAGGGGAGCCCTCATAGGGGCTGCCTTGGCCTAGGTTCGGCCTTGCCCACCTGACCATGGCCAATGGCCTGTCACCAACAAAAGGAAGAAGAAAAGAAGGAGAATTTTTAAAAAAAGAAAAAAGAAAAAAGACAATCGAAAAATTATTAAAAATTGTTTACGTCGGCTAATACTATCTGGTCAAAATTAGTCAAAAGGGTTGAATTGATACCAAGTTGAAACGTTTATGTCTAAATTAATATTAGGTCAAAATGTTTAGGATTAAATTAGTACAAATACAATAAATTTAACATTAAATTAGCACAAATACGATAAGTTTATGACTTTTTTGAAGCTTCCCCCGCGCAAATAAAATTAAGGAAACTAGATCAGTATGATAATTGGCAAATTATGAGAACAAGTTGATAATTTCATCAAATCATTAGTAACTTACCAACAATTTACATAAAAAGATAAGTCATCACTAATTTTTTAACACTAGTTTTTTTTTTAATATTTACAAATATTTATTAAAATTAATTGGCACTAAAAAAATCCGTATTTTTGGGCACGGAACGGTAGAACTCTTCTCTCTCCTTCAGAGAAGTTTTCTCGAACTTTACAAGCCCTAATTTTTATTGGGAGCGTTGAACTTTCAGCCCTGAATCCCCCAAAATTAAATTTGGCCACAAACATATTTATATTTTTCACTGATAAGAAGAAAAAGAGAAAATAGACAATTTACCACTGTTGATTAAGAAATGGGAAATCAACGTGTGAGAGAGACTATATTTACCTTGATAGCCGACAATTCCTCATTTTCACTATCGGCACAAAGTTGATCACTGGACGGTGATCGAAAAAAAGCCGCTGGCGATCTGGGCTCCACCATGAATTTTCGGCAGAACGGAATCCAGTGCTTGGCAAATTGAGAAGCTTCCAATAGAGCGTAATAGGTGATGTCCGAACCAGCATCGTCCGAAAGATAGATGCTCATCTTTTCCGGTGGGTAATCATAAGCCATCGCAGATAAGACCGTATTGATCACCATCATCGGCGGCTCGATGGCGGGGTCCGCCGTGCACACAAATATGTCCACTCCAGGGAGATCCTTTTCATACCTGCTTTCGTTATTTTCCCCATTTTCGCGCAAGTTTAATAATTACCAACAATTGATAATGTTAGAATATTAAATATTAAAATCATACATCAGCTGCCAATATAGTTTATGCTTTCAAAATATATATATATATTTTTTTTTGGGATCATATATATTATAGACTCCATATTTGACCATAGCTACCGCCTAACTAACGTGGGGACTTTGCATCATCCTAATCCATTCAGAACCAGGGGGACTCGCTTCATTCAATTTTCAACAGGTGAGCTCTTCACTCCTCTGTCTCTAGGTTAAATTTCCAATGCTCGACGTCCGTTCAAGGAGCAAGCAGCTGCCTAGAATCATGTGCTTCTCTCAAACTCATGATTCCAATTATCGACCACGACTGAATCGATGACTGTAAACATTGCTTTTATGTTTCATGGCGAGGAGGGAGAGAGAGAGAGACCTGCGAGAGAGCCGATCCTTGAAGGTGCGGCGATAGATGAGGCTCCAGCGGCACGCCTGCGTGAGGACCCAGTAAAGGCCGAACCACAGCTCGGCGGCGAGCAGGCCGAACCAAACCCAGATCGGACCGTGCTCCGGTTCGCTTGGCACATGGCTTACTCTGTAAGCCCAGATCATGCATATCCCCAGGAATATGGTGCTCGCAAACACCCTATACACCACCGTCCCTCTGCCCCTTGTAGTCTCGAACAACGGAATATACCCCTCACCTCCCATCTCTCTCTCTCTCTCTCTGCACTGATGATTTTCATCGACTCGCATAGACATTTTATTTATAGGTATATAGACAACACATGGGAGTTCAAAACTGCCCATCCAGAGTCTTTGACCATTATTTAATCTTATTTTACAATCCACAAACTTCAGCTGGGGAACTTTTCAAAAAGGAGGAGAGATTACTATATAGATTAATGGCAACAGTACAGACTATATCGATCGCATGCGGATGCGTTTTGAAGTTTGAACTGGCGCTGGTCCCGTTCATTATTTCTTTTATAAAATGAGCGCCCTTCACGTTACTGTTGTCTCTTTCTAGTTTGGGGAGCTGGTTAGTCGTTTTCCACATAGATGGGCGAGCTAAAGTTGGCGAGATTTGAAGAAGGCAGCCCGAGCTTGCTTACCATTTCTTGCCTTTGCCCATGTGATCTGAATCGAACACGACATTTCCCGCAGAAACTGGCGGCGTCTTCTTCCTTCGAACCAAGAGAAAAAGGCTCATTCCTTCTGAAGGAGATTCTTTGCTGCTACATGTGGAAAGGATTGACCTAGCCTCTCACGATGCTGATAAAACCGTGTCACTTCTTGCCCTCTCTTTCTTTTACGATGGAGAGGGAGGCGAGTAGTGTCGGCTATCTCCTATGGATGTTATCATAAGAGATCTCAGATCCTCGGTGGGAATGTTTGTTTGAGCAGTGGATATCTGCACTGCTTTCAATCCAAAGATATGAATCGAATTCCTGACCTCGTTTGTTATGGAACTTTCCGTTCAAGCCACAGATATCCACACTACTTCCGATCTAGAGATGTGAATTGTACATGTGACCTCATTCGATAAGAAATTTTACATTTGAGTTATAGATATCCATGCTATTTCGGATCCAAAAACGTGAATCATATTCGTGACCTTGTGAAAAATCAATTACTCCTTTATCACCATCACAACTACTTTATTGATATGTGTCATATTTAACTTATTATTCCTAAAATTTCAACCTTTAATTGATGAAAATGTCAATTTCAATTTTTTTTTCTGTGAATGTGTGAGTTTCATTTTTTTTTATAAGTCATAATCTAGGAATAAATTTTAAAAACTTAATGAGATAATCGTTAAGAGAATCCGTCCCTTAAGCTTGTGAAATGGGTAAGTTTTGATTGAGCTAACCTAATTATTCTTATATTTCCCAAGAGATTAATATCCAATCAAGTCGATTTCATCTAAGGAGACTGAAAAGGAGCAATCTTTGATGTTGAAGAAAATGAATTGGGGACTTCCAACTTGGTCAAACTAAGGAACTAAAAAAATGTGAGAGTCCGATTTGAACCAACTTGATGTAATGGGGTGACACGCTGATTCCGGCTTACGTCATCTTGACCTCATGGCGTGGGGATTAGTTCGGGCTTAAACCTGCGTATTAGTTTATGATGCATTATTGATTTTTCTACAAGACTTTCAAGTCATTGGCTGCCAGACACGGCGGCGTCCGACATTATCATTATAATTACTAAGTCAATCCAAAGCGATGGATTCTCAATTATCCCGCGATTTAATTTAACTGAATAATAATATAAAAGAAAAAGATATTAATTAGATCAAAAGATCATGTCCCAAGAAAATAATTGTATATCTCAAGTTTCGTAACGACATCATTTAAATAGTCCGGCTTATAGGGGTGATTGATATCGGGAGGAAGAGATTCTTGATTTAAAAATTTGAAATCTATCCGGTTAGGGACAATTCTTAATTTTTATAATTGGAAATCGGGTAGTATGTATAAGGAACTGACCAAGAATCGAATCATTAGACTCCAAACCAGTTTTCGGGTCCTTGACATACTTCTTCTTCTTTTCTTTGCGCACCAACTAAACTCATGGGTGTTAGAGAAAGAGTATCGATGAAAATACCATATTACGTTGAGTGGGTTGACTTCAAATCTCTTAAGTGAAAGCGGGAATAATTGAGAATTAAAATTTATTGTTCTTAAACTTTGTTTTAGTATAATTATAATCCCTAAACTCTCATCTTTATATGACCATTCTTTCAATGTGATCCCAATTTCGAAAGTCTTCTGAATAACTTTTACATTATTATGTCGGCCATATAATCCAAGTGGGGATGCAGTTTAGTTATGTGCAAGAACTGTGACCTAAATTTATATGCAATTACAATTTTCTACCAAGTATTTGCATAGATAAGATTTGAAATCCTGGTAAGAGGACATCGTTGGGTTTCTTTGCTTCCGATTACACTCAACAACTCACAACATTCGGCCTTTATAATTTCTTGTGAAATGATCTCTCGATCTCACTAGAAATACATAAAATCTAATAACAAGAACTTAATTGGTTAAATTACTCAGGTATAATTACAAAGAACAAACTCCACGTCAGAAACACTTACTTAAATCACCATCTCCTTATCTTCGGTGCACCAAGGCACACGCATCTTGTTCAGAGAGCTCCTCTTTAAATGACTTTGGATCCATTTTGTTCTACGGATTAAAAGTCAAGACATATTCAATAGTTTTGAAAACACATTGGGTATTAATGTCACATGATGAATTGGAAAACGTGAGTTTGAGTCTCCCCTATAATATTTTATACACACACGTTCAATAATTTTGGAAACACATTGGGTATTAATTTCACATAGTGAATTGGAAAACATGAGTTTGAGTCTCTCCGATAATATTATATATATGTATGTATATGTGTGTGTGTATTGATTTAATCATACGGCTTAAAATTGGCAGTTCTAACCCTCTCACCGAACGCCCAACTTGGTTCGCATGCAAATCAGTGCTCATCCTTGCTAACTTGTAAGACTATTGACAAATCACAACTATAGTATCAAAGAAATTAAGAGAAATAGTGAAACGTATATATTAAGTAAATGTCCACCAAAAGAAATTAATAACAACTATGTCGCCAGAAACATCAAATATAATCTCAAACTCATTATTAATCAACCTATCAAATGTCCAATTAGAAAAGCCCACTGAAGCCAAAAGAACAGACTTGAACACGACCGAGGCTAAAGGCAACCTTTGTTGCTCCTGATGAAAAGCGCGCCGTGGACAGGTAAATTAGGCAAAGGCCACAAGCCCACCGAGAACCATTTGCCCCCAAAACTTAAAGTCCATGCCAAATATGATCGAAAGAAAATGACACAAATGATTCATGAACTTTTGTCCAATATATAATGTGATATCTAAACTTTTAATTTATTTAATATGTTCATTAAATTGTGACCTAATGTGGAATGTGATCCCTCAATTTTTAATTATTTGCAATAGCTCATATTGGTTAAGCTTTGAAGATCAAGCCTTTCAACTTGAAAATTTGGTTAGCTCAAAGTCCAAAATGTGAATTATCGTTCTATCCATATCAGAAGTAAGTCTAACTCAGGCTTGGATCTTTTACGTCGATCTCATCCAAAATATACACCTAGTCCAAGGGGACTTGACTTCTATATGGGAAAGAACTTATTTAACATAGAGTAATACTCGTAACATGCATACAGTTCTAAAAGCTTGTATTTTATGTTTCGATATTTGATGTGAAAGGAGAAAAAAAATTTTTTTCGATGCACAGCTTCGAAATAGTAACTTGAAAACTATGACGCCTCAAATATCAATCGTTGAATCATTTATAAGCATCGACGGAGATTCCTAGAGTGAGCAAGAGAAGGAGAACAACGTCTAAGAGAGCCTCTCCTTGAACAAATATTGGTACACATTATTCTAAACGGCGGCCTGAATAGCACCTCGGTGACGAACATCTTGGCCCAAGCCCATCGTCCTTCTCTCCTGGCCTTGGCAAGTGCACGGACCAGTACATCCATATCCACCCTATGCACCCGAAGATTGTAGCAGCAAACACCTTGTGACCTATTCTTTTCCCACCAAGTTTCTTGGTCTCAAAGAGAGGAAGGTTCAGCATTTTGAAAACTTATTGGGAAAATGCAAAACAGTTTAACTTACTTCCGAGGTTACGCTTATTGCTTGATTTGCGTTTATGGAAATCACTCCAACGTTCGATTTTCTTGTTGATGCGGTGAGAAACAAGCAAATATTTTCTCCGAAAAGGAGAGAGAGAGAGAGAGAGAGAAGATGAAGAGCCTATCGCTTGAAAAATTGCAAAGACGAGAGAGAAAGAAAAGAAGGAAGAGAGAGCGCGTGGATAATCAAGCCCTTGAAAAATTGAAAAGATGAGAGAGAGGGTTTGAGCGGAGAGCAGGTGAAGAGCCTATCACTTGAAAAATTGAAAAGACAAGAGAGAAAGAAAAGAGGGGAGAGAGAGCGCGTGGGTAATCAAGCTCTTGAAAAATTGAAAAGATGAGAAAGAGGGTTTAAGTGGAGATAGGCATTTATTATTCCTTATGTCAGTGGTTTGCTAGAGGGGAGAGAAAAGAGCATCCGAGCCCTTCCCATTTTTATTTTTCAATTTCTACATATTCTAACTCACGGACAAATGTTGCTTTTTCAGTGGAATATGCACGCCACGTCAGCCGATGACGTGGTGGTTACTAACCACTGAATATTTTCTTGGCTGGGACGTGCATCCCGTGAGCTGGACTTGGATTGGGCTCGATGGTAGGTGGCAGCGCCATGGCCATTAGGACCACAGCCAACTTTCTCTTTATGGGTGGATTTTATCACGTATTATTTGATGACTTTCGTTAGATGAATTTTGTTAAAGAAAAGGGCTTGATACTTGTTATGAAAAGCTTTGTAAAGCGTTCACGCCACAAGAATAAAGTTAAGATATTCAAAAACTGGAAACTACTATTAAATGACTTTTTCTTTTTTGCTAGAATTACCTTTAAGGGTGCGCATGGTAGTTGTTTTATTTGTATTCCAAAATTATTTTTCAATTCTAAAAATAAGTTTGAAATAGATTCATTTGATAATATAATCATAATTTTCTATTTTTAGAATATTTTTTTGTCCAAAAATAAATTTGAAACAAAAATGAAAAATCAAAAGTTTTTACATTTTGATTTTGGAATAAAAATAAAAAATAAAAAAAAATTTCTCATCACTTGTCCTTACTACTAGCCCACCGTCCACTCGGCCACCGGCTGCTCACCCATCGCCCGTCGCTACTGGCCAGCCACTAATGCAAAAATGCTACCTTCAAATATATTCTCATCACTTATCCTTACTACTATTCAATCGCCCACTCGCTCGCCCACCTGCTTGTCGATCACCTGCTCGTTAGCTGCTAGCTGCATGCCAGTGGGCCTGCTACCCGTCCTTCCCAGCCTACCGACGCCCACCGATTTGAGGTGTTTGATGATATCAATTCTATTTTTTTTTTAAATACAGCCTGTTATAATCGCTCTCTCCAAAGAAGGAAACGTTTCTCAAAATCCAGGATCGCATTGCCAACTTTGGAGTATGGACTAGCTGTGAATCACTTACCTAACTTCCACACACGCTTACCAAAAGGAAAAAAATCCTTGCGTACTTGGTCAATATCTCTATCCATTTACATGAAACGCTATAAATAGACAGGTATTCTCTGATTCACTTGTCCATTGATGGATTGGTTGGAGGGAAATCAGCCCCAAAGGCAAGATTCTGCCTTAAAAACCAGTTGACCCCTCAAGAAGAGAGTATATGTAGTGATTGTTGGGCCACAGCGGCTTCTGGTTCGACACTGAGCTAGAGAGGATGGCAGGTTTCGAGGATGGAGGTGTAAAGTCGGCTGAAACTGTCCGGTAAGCTCCTTGCCCGTCACCGCGAATAGCATTACATTTCTTGTTGAAACTCTCTCTTTGGTGGGTTACATTTTCAAATGAATCTTGAAATTAAATGTCGAGATTATGACTCTTGAGCCCTCGCCTAGGTGAGGGCCAGCCTCCCCAGGCCAGATCGAGCAAGGTTGGCCCTCACCCAGGCCAAGGGAGCCCTTGCCGGGGTTGCCCTCACCCAGGCGAGGGTTGTTCTCACTCGGACCAGATCCATCGATGTTTAGGATTTTTTTTACACTTTTTCTAATGTTTTCGCAATAACAATGTTGTCCTAGACTTAGTGTGGTTTTTGTTATGGTTTCTTGACCGAACACAATAACTTACCATGCAGGAGGAGTCGGAATAGATGATGATAGCCCCATCGAAGAGGTGCGCCTCACGGTTCCAACCACGGATGACCCTTCGCTGCCCATCCTGACGTTCAGGACATGGGTTCCCGGGGTGGCCTCATGCGTGATCCTCGCCTTCGCCAACCAATTCTTCAGCTACCGATCTAATCCACTCAGCATTCTGGCGGTTGCAACACATATTGTTACACTTCCCTTGGGAAGATTGATGGCTAGGAAACTGTCTTCGAGGCCGATCCGGGTACCGTTCACGGGATGGACATTCTCGCTAAATCTAGGATTTTTTTATATGAAAGAACATGTGTTGATCACCATCTTTGCCAGCTCCGGGACGGGTGGAGTCTATGCCCCGAGCATTATCACAATTGTCAAGGCTTTATATCATATGAGCATTAATATTGTTAAATTAATGTTTCAAGGTTTAATTTGGATGACGATTTATTATATCAAATTTTATTGATAAAGATTTTTATTGAATTTGGAGTCTATGTCGATGATCGCCACCGTCCGCTAGCAACCTACCGTCGCTAACCACCACACCACCGCCGCTTGCCGCTGCATGACCGTTAACCATCATTGCCAATCGTCGCCGTAGGACCGCCACCCATAACTCATCGACCACCGCCCCCTCCCACGGTCGGTGGGTTGTGGGCGACAATCCTGCGGTGGCGGTTGGTGGTCATGCGGCAATTGTGCGGCGGTTGTGTGACGGTGGTGCAGCCGTCGTGCGGCAATCGTACGACGGTCGTGCGACGGTTGTGCAGCCGTTGTGCGGTGGTTGTGCAGCCGACTTGCGGCAGTCGTGCGGAGGTCGTGCAGCCGTTGTGCCGTGGTCGTGCGGCGGCAGGCGACAATCAGCGGTCCCTGAGTAAGAAAAGAAACAAATAAATACAAAAATTTATAATTTTTTACAAAAAGATTGCTACAGCAAATAGCCCAGCAGATATGATGACTAAGTTTGTTCCTTTGGCAAAGCTCAAGATTTGTTTGAGCTCTATTGGCGTCTGTGGAGAGTGAACGCTTGTCGGAGAGTTGGAAGAGCAGCATGGATGATGAACACTATAACTTGGCTTCAAATATTGAGCTAAGGTGGAGAATTGTTAAATTAATGTATCGAGTTTGAATTTGGATGCCGATTTATTATATACCGATTTTATTTATATAGATTTCCCAAGTAAAAGAAATTCACTGGACTCTTGAAAATCTACAAAAGATGAAATATAAAATAAATGGAAGCAAGTTTCCTCTTTGCTGCGGAATCCGAAATGTGAAAATGGAGTCCTCTGCACACGTATAAAAGTAGGAACAATTGCAAGCATTATCCTTTTCGTAAGATGCCGCCGAAGCCTACGAGAGAAAGGAGTCCTCACTCAGACCAGATCCATCGTTGTTTAGGATTTTTTTACATTTTTTCCAATATTTTGGCAATAAAAATGTTGTCCTAGACTTAGTGTGGTTTTTGTTATGGTTTCTTGACTGAACACAATAACTTACCATGCAGGAGGAGGCGGAATAGATGATGATAGCCCCATCAACGAGGTGCGCCTCACTGTTCCAACCACGGATGACCCTTCGCTACCCATCCTGACGTTCAGGACATGGGTTCCCGGGGTGGCCTCATGCGTGATCCTCGCCTTCGCCAACCAATTCTTTAGTTACCGATCTAATCCACTCAGCATTTCGGCGGTTGCAGCACAGATTGTTACACTTCCTTTGGGAAGATTGATGGCTAGGACACTGCCTTTGAGGCCGATCTGGGTACCGTTCACGGGATGGACATTCTCGCTAAATCCATGACCTTTTTATATGAAAGAACATGTGTTGATCACCATCTTTGCCAGCTCTGGGACGGGTGGAGTCTATGCTCCGAGCATTATCACAATTGTCAAGGCTTTATATAATAGGAGTATCAATATTGTTAAATTAATGTTTCGAGTTTGAATTTGGATGACGATTTATTATACCGAATTTTTTTGATAAAGATTTTTATTGAATTTGGAGTCTATGTGGACAACCGCCACCATCCGCTGGCAGCCTGCCATTGCTAACCGTCACCGACCGTTGCTTGCCGCCGCATGACCGTCAACCGTCATTGCCGATCGTCGCCGTAGGACCACCACCCACAGCTCATCGACCACGGCCCCCTCTCGCGATCGGTGGGCTGTGGGTAGAGCTGTTAAACGGGTGGGTCGGGTCATTAATGGGTCGATCCAAATGGACCCATTAACCCATTTATAACCCATTTATGTCTAATGTAAATTTTTCGACCCATACCCGACCCATACCGACCCGACCCATATTAATAAAATATTTTTCATATTTAACTAAATTTAGAAAACTTATTCTTACGTTTTTTAAACATTATATTACTAAAAAACTTCCAAGTAATACAAATCCAATCAATAATTTTTCAAAAAAATTATTTCTTATATATATATATATATATATTTAAAACTAAAATAGTTTTATACAAACAATTTTTATAATTTTTAAAAATAGTTTTATACATTGGACAATTTTTATAATTTTTAAATAATTATTTAAAAATATAATTTTAATAATTTTTATATTTTTAAAAAATAATTTTTAAAAATATTTTTAGTTTTATTTTTTAAATATAATTTTTAATTTTCTTTTTATTTTTTGTTCTTCTTCTTTGGCCGACCGTGGGCCACGACGACGGCCGGCGGTTGGCCATAGGCGAGCCTCGAGCTCGCTCGGCTCGCCGATTTCGGCGAGCTCGCGGCTTGCCAAATCCGATGAGCTAGAGCTCGAGGCTCGCCGACCCCCGTGAGCTCGAGGCTCGCCGACCCCGTGAGCTCGAGGCTCGCCCGGATGTCGATGAGGCCTCCGCCTCGCCAGATCCAACAAGCTTGAGGCTCGCCGGCGTCGAGTGAGTTCGAGCTCACCCCTCGCCGGATCTGGCAAGGCTCGAGATGCCGGCAAGTTCGAGTCTCGCTAGATCGGCAAGGCTTGAGCCTTGTCGGGCGTCGTGAGGCCTCCGCCTTGCTAGATCGGGCGTGCTCGAGCTTGCTCGACGCCGGCGAGCTCAAGGCTCGCCTAGCCGGTCGCCGACCATCGTTGTGTTAGCGATCGGAGGAAGAAGAAAGGAAAAAAAGAAGAAAAAAAAAAAAAAAGAAAAAAAGGAAAGAAAAAAAAAAAAAATAATTATAATTTCGATTTTTATAAAAAAAAATTAAATTTAAAGAGAGGAGAGAGAGATGGTGAGGTTTTGAGTGAAAATAAATGGGTTGATAAATGGGTCATAAACGGGTCAGAGAGCTGACCATTTAAAACCCATATATCTTAGACTTGACCCATTAAAACCCATTATGGGTGTTTTATGAAATAAAACTTGACCCATTTAACCATAAATGGGTTGTAACACCTCTAGCTATGGGCGGCAATCCTCCGGCGATGGTCGGCGGTTATGCGACAATTGTGCGGCGGTTGTGCGACGGTTGTGCAGCCGTCATGCGGCGGTTGGTGGTGATGGTCGGCGGTTGTGCGGCAATTGTGCGGCGGTCGTGCGGCGGTTGAGCTGCGGTCGTGCAGCCGTCGTGTGGCAGCGGGCGACAATCGGCGGTCCCTGAGTAAGAAAAGAAACAAATAAATACAAAAATTTATAATTTTTTACAAAAAGATTGCTATAGCAGATAACTCGGCAAATATGATGACTAAGTCTGTTCTTTTGGCAAAGCTCAAGCTTTGCTTAAGCTCTATTGGCGTTTGTGGAGAGTGAATGCCCGTCGGGGAGTTGGGAGAGAAGCATGGATGATGAGTACTATAACTTAGCTTCAAACATCGAGCTAAGGTGGAGAATTGTTAAATTAATGTATCGAGTTTGAATTCGGATGGCGATTTATTATATGCCGAATTTTATTTATAAAGATTTCCCAAGTAGAAGAAATTCGCTGGACTCTTGAAAATCTACAAAAGATGAAATATAAAATAAATGGAAGCAAGTTTCTTCTTTGTTGCGGAATCCAAAAGGTGAAGATGGAGTCCTTTGCACACGTATAAAAGTAGAAACAATTGCAAGCCTTCTCCTTTTAGTAAGATGCCGCCGAAACCTACGAGAGAAAGGAGTCCTCACTCGGACCACATCCATCGATGTTTAGGATTTTTTTACACTTTTTCCGATGTTTTGGCAATAAACAATGTTGTCCTAAACTTAGTGTGATTTTTGTTTTGGTTTCTTGACTGAACGCAATAACTTACCATGCAGGAGGAGGTGGAATAGATGATGATAGCCCCATCGAAGAGGTGCGCCTCACGGTTCTGACCACGGATGACCCTTCGCTGCCCATCCTGATGTTTAGGACATGGGTTCCCGGGGTGGCCTCATGCGTGATCCTCGCCTTCACCAACCAATTCTTCAGCTACCGATCTAACCCACTCAGCATTTCGGCAGTTGCAGCACAGATTGTTAAACTTCCCTTGGGAAGATTGATGGCTAGGAACTGTCTTCGAGGCCGATCCGGGTACCGTTCACGGGATGGACATTCTCATTAAATCTAGTACCTTTTTATATGAAAGAACATGTGTTGATCACCATCTTTGCCAGCTCCAGGACGAGTGGAGTCTATGCCCCGAGCATTATCATAATTGTCAAAGCTTTATATCATAGGAGCATCAATATTGTTAAATTAATGTCTCAAGTTTGAATTTGGATGATGATTTATTATACCGAATTTTATTGATAAAGATTTTTATTGAATTTGGAGTCTATGTCGACGACCGCCACCGTCCGTTGGCAGCTTGCCGCCGCTAACCGCCATACGACGTCGCTTGCTGCTGCATGACCGTCAACCGTCATTGCGGACCGTCGCCGTAGGACCGCCACCCATAGCTCATCGACCACCGCCCCCTACCACGGCCGATGGGTTGTGGGCAGCAATCCTATGGCAGCGGTCAGCGGCGACGGTTGGCGGTCATGCGGCAATTGTGCGGTAGTCGTGTGACGATTGTGCAGCCGTCGTGCGGCGGTTGGTGGTTACGGTTGGCATTCATGCGGCAATTGTGCGGGGGTCATGCGACAATTGTGCAGCCATTGTGCGGTGGTCGTGCGACGGTTGTGTAGCCGTCGTGTGGCGGTCGTGCAATGGCGAACGACAATCGGTGGTCCTTGAGTAAGAAAAAAAAGATAAATACAAAAATTTATAATTTTTTACAAAAAGATTGCTACAGCAGATAACTCGGCAGATATGATGACTAAGTCTGCTCCTTTGGCGAAGCTCAAGTTTTCTTGAGCTCTATTGGTGTCTATGGAGAGTAAACGCCGTCGAGGAGTTAGGAGAGCAACATGGATGATGGGCACTATAACTTGGCTTCAAATATTGAGCCAAGGTAGAAAATTGTTAAATTAATGTTTAGAGTTTGAATTCGGATGTCGATTTATTATATCGAATTTTATTTATAAAGATTTCCCAAGTAGAAGAAATACACTCAACTCTTGAAAATCTACAAAAGATGAAATATAAAATAAATGGAAGCAAGTTTCCTCTTTGCTGCGGAATCCGAAACGTGAAAATGGAGTCCTCTGCACACGTATAAAAGTAGGAACAATTGCAAGCATTATCCTTTTCGTAAGATGCCGCCGAAGCCTACGAGAGAAAGGAGTCCTCACTCAGACCAGATCCATCGTTGTTTAGGATTTTTTTTACATTTTTTCCAATATTTTGGCAATAACAATGTTGTCCTAGACTTAGTGTGGTTTTTGTTATGGTTTCTTGACTGAACACAATAACTTACCATGCAGGAGGAGGCGGAATAAATGATGATAGCCCCATCGAAGAGGTGCGCCTCACGGTTCCAACCACGGATGACCCTACGCTGCCCATCCTGACGTTCAGGACATGGGTTCCCGGGGTGGCCTCATGCGTGATCCTCGCCTTCACCAACCAATTCTTCAACTACCAATCTAACCCACTCAGCATTTCGGCGGTTGCAGCACAGATTGTTACACTTCCCTTGGGAAGATTGATGGCTAGGAAACTGTCTTCGAGGCCGATCCGGGTACCGTTCACGGGATGGACATTCTCGCTAAATCCAGGACTTTTTTATATGAAAGAACATGTGTTGATCACCATCTTTGCCAGCTCCGAGACGGGTGGAGTCTATGCCCCGAGCATTATCACAATTGTCAAGGCTTTATATCATATGAGCATTAATATTTTTAAATTAATGTCTCGAGGTTTAATTTGGATAACGATTTATTATATCAAATTTTATTGATAAAGATTTTTATTGAATTTGGAGTCTATGTCGATGATTGCCACCGTCCGCTAGCAACTCTGCCGTCGCTAACCACCACACCACCGCCGCCTGCCGCTGCATTGACCGTCAACCGTCATTGCCGATCGTCGCGGTAGGACCGCCGCCCACAGCTCATCGACCACTGCCCCCTCCCGCGGCCGGTGGGTTATGGGCAACAATCCTGCGGCGGCGATTGACAGTCATGCGGCAATTGTGTGACGGTCGTGCAACGGTTGTGCAGCTGTCATGCGACGGTTGGTGGTAACGGTCGGCAGTCGTGCGACAATGGTGCGGCGGTCGTGCAACGATCGTGCAGCCGTCGTGCGGCGGTCATGCGGTGGTCGTGCAGCCGTCGTACGACGGTCGTGCGGTGGCGGGCGACAATCGATGGTCCTTGAGTAAGAAAAGGAACAAATAAATACAAAAATTTATAATTTTTTACAAAAAGATTGCTATAGCAGATAACTCGGCAGATATGATAACTAAGTCTATTCCTTTAACGAAGCTTAAGCTTTGCTTGAGCTCTATTGGCGTCTGTGGAGAGTGAACGCCCGTCGGGGAGTTGGAAGAGCAGCATGGATGATGAACACTATAACTTGGCTTCAAACATTGAGCCAATGTGGAGAATTGTTAAATTAATGTTTTGAGTTTGAATTCGGATGATGATTTATTTTATCGAATTTTATTTATAAAGATTTCCCAAGTAGAAGAAATTCGTTGGACTCTTGAAAATCTACAAAAGATGAAAAATAAAATAAATGGAAACAAGTTATTGCTGCGGAATCCGAAACGTGAAGATTGAGTCATCTTCACACGTATAAAAGTAGGAACAATTGCAAGCCTTATTCTTTTCGTAAGATGCCACCGAAGCCTACAAGAGAAAGGAGTCTACGAAGTCCTGCACATGAAGCTTGCCGAATAAAGGAGCTGGTGGGCCTAGGTCAACTATTTCACCTTTGGGCAGATGAATTCCCTTTTGTGTGCGTGCGTGGATAATGTAAAAAAAAAAAACCCTACAAAGCCGCACATAATTTTTAAAGCCACAAGCCGCGAGAAGCTTTGAAGAGATATGTGAAGCCGTACGTACGCGGACCAAAGACGAACACTAAAGTTCTTGATTTTGGCGTACGTAGAGCGTTATACTTTGAACTTGAATGAGCGATAATTTTTGTGCTATGAGTTTATGTTCAAGTGAATTATTTATTTATAAACACTTTGGTTTGTGGTTAAATCTAAGTGTGGGAAACACTTGATGTGTGAGTGATTATAAACTCCGATTATCCAATTATAATGGATTATTTACTACCGGCTCTCCCTATGGACGTAGGTACCAATATTCGGACCGAACCACGTAAATTTCTTATGTCATAATTTTTTTGTTTATTTGTTTGGCAATTTCGCATTAACGTAAATTGCAAGATTCTGTCATTTCTGTATATTATCTTACAACAAATATCATTGGAGCTTTCATGCTAGCACAAATGACTTAAGTATGCCAAGATAGATAAAAACATACACAACCTGTAGCGACTTCTTCAAGCTATGTTCACCATCTATCCAGCATCAAATGACTTAAGTATGCCAAGATAGATAAAAACATACACAACCTGTAGCAACTTCTTCAAGCTATGGTCACCATCTATCCTTGAAGATGCGATTTGCTCATTCGCCTATGTTTGATTCTCTTATTGCTGAATGAATTTCAGTTGATTGGCTATGGTTGGGTTGGTTTGTTCAGACGATAACTGGTGGACTCTCCCTACACATGGTGGCCATCCAACCTTGTATAGGTCTTTCTGTTCAGGTGCTTGTTCCCTTTCTTTTAGCTCTCGCGAGACAAAAATCTTTCTTCTTCTTGTTACCTTCCTCTGAACCTCACCTCCATTTGTTCATATTACCAACTTTTTATCTCACATTCAAGGCTTTGCATGAAAAGAAAAAAGAGGCCGGGAGGATTTACGAGGATCCCATTTTTCCTGGTGTTTTTCATATCAAGTTTTGCTTATTATCTGGTGCCGGGATATCTTTTCAAAAGAATCGCTTACCTCTCGGTTGTTTGCTGGATATGGAAGAAATCAATCACTGCACAATAAGTCGGTTCTGGTTCCTACGGCTTCGAGTTGGGCTCATTCAGCTTCGACTGGTCCTTAATCTCCTCATTCTTGGGAAGTCCTCTAGCCTTTCCGGGCTCTTCCATTCTCAACATCCTTGTCGGGTTCTTCTTGATTGTCTATGTCGTTCTCTCCATCCTTTATTATTCCAATACATACGAGGCCAAACGGTTCCCCATGATTTCCTTCGGGAATTTTGCCTCATTTGGCCAAGAATATAACATTATTTGGATTCTCAATGCCTAGAATTTTGACTTGGATCTGGAGGTCGACGATGGTTATAGAAAACTTTACCTAAGCATCTTCTTTGCCTTAAATTATGGGCTAAATTTTGCAGTTTTGGCCGCTACCCTTACACATATCGCCTTGTTCCATGGAAAGTACATTTCTTCATTTTTATCTATTTTCTCCCTAGTCGTGGGCAATGTATCGTTACTTGCATACGCAAAGTAGATGTAGTACAAAGAATTTTAAATTGTCATTTACTTAACTCAGCGAAAAATTTGGTTTTTCAATTGTTATGTGGTCTAGAACAATCTGGCAAATGTTGAAGAAAACGGCGGGAGGCGGTTACTTTGGAGACGTGCACACCAGGTTGATGAAGCAGAACTATGAAGCAATTCCTCAGTGGTGGTTTTACACTAATCTTGATTGTAGTGTTGGGACTTGCTCTGTGGGTTTGTAAAGGTTTCGACAAACAGTTCCAACTGCCTTGGTGGGGACTCATCCTAACGTGTGGGATGGCACTATTCTTCACATTACCAATTAGGATCATCACAGCCACAACAGATAACATAATTTACATATCTAGCAACACGAGAATGTGAGGTAAATTAACAGGCCGATACCAAAGAAAAACATTTCTCAGACACACGAAATTTGCTGTTGTAGACACCAGGGCTAAATGTGATCACGGAGTTGGTCATAGGATTTATTTATCCAAGGAAGCCTCTCGCCAACGTATCCTTCAAAACGTATGGCTACATCAGCATGGTCCAAGCGATCTCATTTACTTCAGACTTCAAATTAGGTCACTACTTAAAGATTCCTCCAAAGTCAATGTTCCTGGTTCAGGTAAATTACATCACAGAGAATTGAGGCCTTTCAAACTTCTACCTTTTTCTCACTTTGGGCTTGCTCACAACATTGTGAAACTTCCCAATTCCATAGTTGGTTGGGACGATCATCAGTTCGAGTGTCTATTTTGCCATCACGTGGTGGCTAATCACCAGCAGCCCCAACATATGCAACCGGTCCCGCTACTAGAGGGAAGCTTATGGACATGCCTTGGCGACAATGTCTTTTACAATGCCTCAATCATTTGGAGAGTTGTCGGCTCGCTCAGGATGTTTGGAAAGTCAAGGATCTATCACCACCTGAACTAGTTCTTCCTCATCGGACTGCTTGCCCCTGTGCCAGCTTGGTACCTATCGCGTAGGTTCCTTGACAAAAAGTGGATTTAGCACATTAAGAGCCTACATGGTAACATTTCATATTTCTCCCGATTTATGTTCTTTTGTTCCTCGGAATAAAAAAAGAACAGAAATTTGTTTGGTAACGCCAACTTATTTTTCTATTTTCGGAATAGAAAAGTGACTGGGGAATAAATTTAGAATAGAAATAAGAAACAAAAAAAAAAATAGCTTCTTGTTCCCGGAAACAATTTCAAGAAATAAGTTTTTTTCTTTTCTTTTGTTCTTCTTCCTTGTTGCGGCCACTATCGGCCATCTCCTGCCACTCGTGGCCACCGTTGGCAGCTGATCGTCGGCGACGGTTGCCGTTGCTCGTAGCCCACCAGCCGACGATCGCCACCATTCATTAGCAGCCTGCCGTTGCCAATCGCCACATGACCGTTGCCTGCCACTACATGACCGTCAATCATCATTGCCAATCGTCGCCGTAGGACCGCCACCCACAGCTCATCGACCATCGCCCCTCCTGCAACCGGTGGGCTGTGGGCGGCAATCCTGCGGCGGTGGTCAAGGGCAATGGTCGGCGATCATGCAGCAATTGTGCGGTGGTCATGCGACGGTCGTGCAGCCATCGTGCGGCGTCGGCGACAATTGTGGGTCGTGCGGCAATTATGCGGTCATGCGAAGTCGTGCAGCCGTCGTGCGGTGGTTGTGCGACGGTCGTGCAGCCGTCGTGCGGCGGGCGATAATTGGCGGTCCATGAGTAAGAAAAAAATAAATAAATAAAAATTTACAATTTTTTACCAAATGCATTTCTATTCTTTTTATATTATAAGAATAAAAATTTTGTATAATTACCAAACACTTTATTTTACTCATAAATTGTTTTTGAAGTAGAAATAGAAAAAAATTCTTTTTGAAAAGAAATAGTTCCCCAGAATAAAAACGTTGCCATGTGCACCCTAACATGCCAATTTTCATAGGAGGTTCAACGGGCATTCCGCCCGCCTCAATCCTGAACTACACATCCTGGGGTGTGGTCGGGATCTTCTTCAACGTATATGTTTACAAGAGGTTCAAGGGTTGGTGGGCCTAGTACAACTATTTCTTATTGGCCGCTCTGGACACCGAAGTCGCATTCATGGGAGTGCTCCTCTATTTCGCCTTCCAATCAATACAACTCAATGGTCCAAAGTGGTGAGGACTCACCAATGATGATGCCTGCAAATTGGCTACTTGTCCTACAGTCCCTGGGGTCGAGGTTGATGGTTGTCCACTTATTAATTAGGAGTTCACATTGGATTGTTCTACATAGATGACTAAAACTTAGTATCCGCACCCCACCTAGGACAACGTGTTTGAATTTAGAACTTCAAATAAAGCTGAACATATTTAAGAGTATATGACAACTTTAGTTGACAGATAGTTTGCTTGATGGGCTTCCCACGAACCGGTTTGTACATGAACTTGAAGCTCTTCCAGTTTGCAAAAACAAATGCCTGATGCGCCGTTTAGTTACTTCACAAGTTTCTTTCTTACCATTCGATCCACGCCCAAAAGTCTTCACGAGTACAAGATTAAATCTTTTTATGTTCTTGACGTAGTTGACTTCCATGAAAATATGATCTTTCTAGAACTATAACAATGACAATAACATTGAAATTTAATGAAAGGTAAAAAATACTACAGAAGAAAATAATATGTTTCATCGCCCGGATGATTATATATTGTGAGTTTATTTTTCTCATATATAAAGTCACATTGCATTTGCTTGATGTGGTATATGTCATATCTCACCAAAAATAGATTATCTAAGATTATTCTCTTTTATTTTGATTCGTTATCTTCTTTCAAGCATTCATCATCGTTTAAAGAGATAGAGGCCCGCTAGTCCTCTTTTTTGGTCGAATCCACTAGTCCTTGTATAGTTACAAAATGTCCAATCGGTCCATGAATTTTTTTTATTTAAATTAATTGTGTAGTTAAATTAGTAGCTTTTTTCTCTTCAAGTCAGTCGATCCATTAAAATAATAAGTAAATCGTCAACATGGCCATTAACAGCCCTTAAATGCCAGCGTGAAATTCTTTTAATATTTATAAAACTTGATAAATTACCCGAAAATATGAAAACAAGAAAATTAAAAAAAAAAAAAGGAACACAGAAATTAGTAAATTTATGGGTAGGGTCAGGGAGGTAGCACCGGCAATGCTTGTTGCGGCGGCGACGCAGCAGGCGTTGGCCCCTCGCCGGGCTCAAGTGAAGCCGTCTCCTGCGGCTGCAATGCAGAGACAAAGAGATGTCAAGGAGATTGAGAGAAGATTTGGCCAGCGGTCTTCCTCGGAATAGATTTGGGCGATGGTCACCCTCGCTGCGGCGCTCATCGCAACAGATTCGCGACAGCAAATGCAGCTGCCCAGGCATCGGCCATCTTTTTGCGATCGGAAAAGAAACCACCTCCGACCCAGGCGCACTTCAGAAATCATAGGTTAGTCCGGGTCCCAGCTTCAATTTTCTTCATGTTTAAGAACATGTGCTAACTCCGATTTGACTCTCTTTTTTCGAATTTGACTCTCTTTCAATTGATGTCGCTTTTCCTCTATTTAGCAAACGTGTGCATGATAGATTGATACTACTCTCTAAATTCACCTAGTTTCAAGCTTCGTACAACCCAAAGTCAGCCTTCTATTTGGTTTGCACAACCCAAAGATCAAAAAAGTCATCATTCTGTTAAATAGGGATTTATATAAACGAAAATACAGAAATTAATGTTTTACAGGGCATAGTACCGGTTCAAAAATTTATATTTTGATTGTTTATATATTTGATTAAATACTCTTGATTGATATTGTTTTTTGGGGTAGTTAAGAATAATGATGCTGAAAAGTGAAATAAGGAATTTTGTGTATATTTCAATATATATTCGGGAAGAATATGTGAGCCTCTAAATAAGTTTTATTAAATTGCTATCTATGATAGCATCTTAATCTAGCTAATTAAAGAGAGATATACACACAATCTTAAGGGATACGAAAAATCAATGAAACCATTTAATTATCTCTAATATAAAAACTATCATAAAGAAATTGCTTATTATATCTAACATTCACAATAATCATGTTATTTTAGGCTAGGGAAAATTCTAAATAATGGCATGAAGTGTTCTTATTTTCTTAAATAAGAGCCCAAAGAAAACCTTGTGTCAAATAAAGGTTTGAAATGGCCATTGTTTCAAATAATGGCATGAAGTGACAATGTTGTTTTAAATAAAGGCTAGATCTCGCCGGTTGCCAATCGGCTAAATATTCTAATCGATTAAAGGGTGTTTTCATCAAAATTAGTTTTTATTTTTTAATTTTTTTTGTTCTTTTTATTCTCACTAGCCCCAAGTGAGGTTGACCCTCACCGATTGTTGGCGAGGGGACCCTTGCCCATATCTAGCAAGGGATGGCCTTGCCTTTGGTTGCAAGGGCAACCTCCCCCAAGGCGAGGCCATCCCTCGCGTGTGGCCAGCAAGGGTAGCCCACATCTAATCAACCTTGCTCAGCTATAGGTGAGCGATTCTAGGTTCTATATATGTTCCACTTGAAATTTAGGATTTATCTATTGAAACAGATTTCTCAATTTTTGGAATCCAGAACCTACCTTGTGACAAGTTCTAAGGTTAGTTTTAGGGTCTATCTAGGTTTCACCATATTATTAATTAAACAATTACAATGAATTAAAATCTTTAATGACCACCACTTGTTGCTATAAGTCATTGACTATAATTTATATTTAAACATATGAAAAATATGAATATTAATAAAGTAAAAGTCTCAATAATAAAATGAATGATTGAACTAGTGCTTCTAAATTATATACTTATCATCAAATGACATGAAATATCGCAAGATTATTCGAAAATATGGATCAAGAAAAATATTAAAACTTATTATAAGTTCTAAGTTACGGCTTATAGGTTATGGGCTCTAAATTCCTCCAACTAAGAACCCATAATCTATTTGTCGAAACCGGTTCCTCATTCTTTAGAATTTGTAACCTACCCTATACCTTGGAATGTGGAACCTATAAGTTCCTACCGGTTTGATTATTAAGTTTTGGATTCTAATCTAAAACCATGCTCACCTCTACGCGTAGCCCTCTTTGGGCTTTGTCAGTGGTCGGACAAAAATCCAAAAAGAGGAAAAAAAATATAAAAGGAAAAAGAAAGAAAATTAAAAAAAAATTAAAAAAGAAGAAGATAAATGACAAAAATGCCCTTGACCAATCGGGAAGTCAAGCCCTTAATTCAAATAGGCATAACCACTTCAAGCCGTTATTTTCAGAAAAATGATGGCATTTCAAGTTCTAATTTGAAACAATATTTACTTCAGACTTTTATTTAAGAAAATGAATACACTTTAGATCATTATTTAGAATTTTTCCCTATTAAGCTGTAGTTGTTATAGAACTGCTATGTAGAATATCTTAATGAAATGCACCCTAATCCATGAGCTCCATTGATAACTCTTTATTAAAGCTCCCGCATATATCGCATATACAAAGAAAACGAATACTTATATTTTGCTTTGACATATGAGTTATGCAATTAAAAGTTCTACTAATTCTATTAATTTCAATTACTATTTCTGCAATAGGTTCTGCGTATAATTGAAGATTCACTAATAAAAGATGGGTCATAATTTTGAATAGATGAATGAACTAAACTTTTAATAACCACAATTAAGAAAAATTTTCATCAATGGAAAAGCTATTATAAAACTGAATTAAATGCTCACCAACTTCATCGACGATATCTAATTAGGACGATCTAAATTAAATGGACATCGTGGTTGCTTAAACCACATTTGAGGAACTTTCATTTAAAAGTTCCTCTATTTTAGGGTTAAATATGAATTCGGTATATTCTCTTTTTTCTCTAGTGAATGTATATGGCCATGTATATTTTCTTCATTGGAATCTTATCAATTATTATGCAAGTAAATAAGTAGTCACTGATGCTTGTATGCCAGCTAAATCACTCCTGCACAAGAGAAAGTGGCAAGGTCTAATTTCAAGCGACGACAGCTCAGTCAATTCCCTAATTCGGGCGAGTCAAATCAATCCCAGCTTGTCTTCTAACCGCCTTCTTCATGAAACCTTAAAATTCCTAGAAATGAATGGGCCTAAAGAACGGGAATCATTCCACCCGTTTCGTACGCGAACCGGTTATCTACCAAAGCTCGTCGTTTTTATCATTGATTTTAATTAGTTTTTCCCTGGCTACACCGAGATTCTTACTGCATCTCCAGGTCGGGAAAGAAAGCAAAACGACCATCGTCCCAATTGAACAGTGACGCGAACTGCGCGCGGATACACAAATTACAAATATGGAAGTACCGGATTCCATGCCTTGCACATCTGATGATGCTTCCATATATAGAGAAGATGGCAGATTCAGCCTTGAAAAAGAAAAAGGAAAAAGAAACAGGACTCCGGAAAATTGATAGAATATTTTGTTTAGTAATTCCCCAGAGTCGATTTCTTATATAAATAGGACTGCCGAGAGTTGTTTGTCACAAACTTCCCATTCGATAGAGGGCAGAGAGAGAAGATGGCAGGTTTTGAGGTGATTGGTTCGAAGTCTCCGGAAAACCTGCAATCCTCCATCGATGTCCCTCGTAAGCTTTCTTTGCCATCACCGTGAAAAGCATTCCTTTTCTTTGTGCTCTTTTCTTTTCTTTTTTTCGTGTCAACTTTCCAAGGACTGAACCATACGCCAGTTTGGTACGCGAATGAATGAAAGAACATGAATTGTAAAGGTTGTACGCACGGATTGGATTGTTGTTGATGCACCATGACGAGGTTGGCAAAGAACGCACCGACCCCATGAATGATGTTCCTGAAACTGACGAGGGAAACATGGAGCTCTTGTTCTGATTTTGTGATTGGATTCAATGGCTTACCGTGCAGGAATCGACGAAGACAATGATTGCCCGATCGAAGAGGTGCGCCTGACTGTTTCGACCGCGGATGACCCTTCACTGCCCTCTTTGACATTCAGGACATGGGTTCTTGGAGTGGCCTCTTGTGTTATCCTCTCCTTCGTGAACAAATTCTTTGGCTACCGCTCGAACCAGCTCTCTGTCTCGTCAGTTTCAGCACAGATTGTTGTGCTTCCCATAGGAAGACTGATGGCTGCAACGCTCCCTTCAAAGCCAATCCAGGTCCCGTTCACGAGATGGTCGTTCTCGCTGAACCCAGGACCTTTCAATTTGAAAGAACATGTTCTGATCACAATCTTTGCGAACTCGGGGGCAGGTGGAGTCTATGCGATGCACATAATCACAATTGTCAAGGCTTTTTATCGCAAGGGTATTCATATTGTCGCAGCCTTCATGCTCGCACAGACTACTCAGGTATGTCCTTATAAATATCTTTGATTTATCTTGAATCACGGTACACAATATATGCCCATGTTAATGGGTCCATTTGTACCATTTGTGTTTGTAGCCAACTAATTACATTTATGTCATAAATGCAAATAAAAAAGGGTATAATATGTAGAATGGGTATCGGCTTATTTCTCTTAAATAAGCTTCTTAAAATCGAATATATTTCAGATGCTTGGGTATGGCTGGGCTGGTTTGTTCAGAAAATACCTAGTAGACTCTCCCTATATGTGGTGGCCCGCAAACCTCGTTCAGGTCTCTCTCTTCAGGTATTCTCTTTTCTCTTTTCTTTTTATCTTTCACAATGCATATTCTTGAGCTTCCATTCTCCTTGGAATATAACATTATTTATTTATTTATTTTGCATTACCAACTTCTGTAACATCCAGGGCTTTACATGAAAATGAAAAGAGACCCAAAGGAGGATCTACAAGACTCCAATTCTTCATTACGGCTTTCATTGCGAGCTTTGCTTATTATGTGATTCCAGCCTATTTTATTCCTTCTATATCTGCCATCTCCTTTGTTTGCTTGATATGGACTAAATCGATCACCGCCCAGCAAATCGGCTCCGGCCTCCACGGCCTTGGCTTGGGCTCGTTTGGCCTCGACTGGTCCACCGTCGCTAGCTTCTTGGGAAGCCCTTTGGCCTACCCAGCCTTTGCCATCGTCAACACCCTGATTGGGTTCTTCTTGATGATATATGTTGCTCTCCCCATTCTGTATTGGTCCAATGCATACGAAGCTAAACGGTTCCCCATCTTAACCTCCCATACTTTCGACTCAGCTGGCCAAACCTATAACATCACTCGGATCCTCAATGCCAAGACTTTTGACATTGATATGGAGGCCTATAATGGTTATAGCAAACTTTACCTCAGCGTCATGTTTGCATTCACTTATGGGTTGAGCTTTGCAACCTTAACAGCTACCATTTCACATGTCGCCCTTTTCAATGGAAAGTAAGGTTCTTCAGTTCTTCCTTCTATTTCCCTTTAATGTTTTGTTAGTTAGTCTACTCCCTGAGAAAGATTCTGTGTTCAACAATTGTTTGGTCAGATCAATATGGCAGATGTGGAAGAAAACTACGCAAACATTGCAGGGTCACTTAGGGGATGTGCACACGAGAATAATGAAGGAGAACTATGAAGCGGTACCTCAGTGGTGGTTTCACATAATATTGATTGTGATGATGGGACTTGCTCTGTGGACATGTGAAGGATTCGACAAGCAGCTCCAATTACCGTGGTGGGGAGTTCTGCTTGCGTGCGGGATGGCATTTTTCTTCACTTTACCTATTGGGATAATTGCGGCCACAACAAACTCGGTAATTTATATATCTAGCAACGCGAGATTGTGAATTTGACTCTTTGAGCTGAAAATCATTTCTCAAGATAAATTACATTTTTGCAGCCACCAGGGTTAAATGTGATCACAGAGTTGGTCATAGGGTATATGTATCCAGGGAAGCCTCTTGCTAATGTAGCATTTAAGACGTATGGGTACATCAGTATGACCCAAGCTCTCTCGTTCCTATCTGACTTCAAATTAGGTCATTACATGAAGGTCCCTCCTAAATCAATGTTTTTGGTTCAGGTAATACATAGATAGTCGAAATTTTTAATTGGAGCAGCATACTTTCAACCGACCCATAAGATTGTGAATTTCCCATGCTACAGTTGGTGGGGACTCTTCTTGCATCAAGTGTCTACTTTTTTACGGGATGGTGGCTTCTCACCACCGTAGAAAACATTTGTGACCCATCTCTCCTACCAGAGGGAAGCCCTTGGACGTGCCCCGGAGACGATGTCTTCTACAATGCTTCGATCATTTGGGGAGTCATCGGACCACTACGGATGTTCACGAAGCTTGGGGTCTACCCCGAGATGAACTGGTTCTTCCTCATTGGATTCCTCGCTCCAGTGCCCGTTTGGTACCTGTCGCGAAAATTCCCCAACCAAAAGTGGATTCCGTACGTGAACATGCCGGTACTCTTAGGAGCTACACAGATGATGCCACCAGCAAAACCTGTGCACTATTTGTCTTGGGGGGCAGTCGGAATCTTCTTCAACTTCTATATTTACAAAAGGTACAGGGGGTGGTGGGCTCGCTATAACTATGTTCTGTCAGCTGCTCTGGATGCCGGAGTCGCCTTCCTGGGAGTGCTGCTCTATTTCGCCCTGCAATCAAACGACATTAGTGGCCCTGAATGGTGGGGACTTATGAATGATGATCATTGCGCGTTGGCTTCTTGTCCTACAGCACCTGGAATTGTGGCTGAGGACTGTCCAGTTATAATATAAAGTTTGGGTGGGAAATGCTATGTAAAGGTCTAAAACTGTCATGTTTCCTCAGATGATAATGTCGATATTTAGAGTTCGGAAAGCCAAACATGTTGAAGGAGAAGGAACAGTTCAAGTTGACGAACATTTGCTCTTTGGGAACCCAGAAACTGAATGTACATAGATGGCCTAGTCCAAGCCCATGTACAGAATAACCAACTCAGCGCACTTTCATTTTCCTTTACGTTGGTTATTCCTTTATGAAAATCCATGTTGAATGCTATGAGAAAAGCCAGAAAGTACTCGAGTAATATTATTTCATTTTATACACTAGTGACTTTATAATTAGCAGCATAATACTTTCTGAAGGCTCTAAGCATATAAGCCGGCAAACAAATGGGTCTAAATTTCATGTAAAGAATTTATGCAAGTTTGATAGTATGTGCAATTGTTTCATTCCAATGAGATGCCGTAAAATGTGAAAAGTTATATAATGATTTAAGTATAGATAGAAATGCCTACGCAAAAACCCCTTGCTGTATACGAAAGAAAAACCCAACACATTGTCTATACAGCGACCACTCCCTGCTCGTAACTCAGAGTCCTAAACCATTATAATTACTTTATGCAAAGATGGATGCCCTGTGCTTGAAATTAGGGATTCACATAGTCACTCCTTCAATCGCGTAATTTGGCTCATGCACGAGCACACGGCGACTCCTTGCAAACGGGCGAAGATTCCCTAAAACAGTTCAGATCTTGGCGATATCTCCTTGGTTGTCATCAGAGGGAATAATCGTAAGAGGCAGCGGCGGCAGCTTGAGGGCGACGACAGAGAGGGAGAAGTTGGAGCCATTGTGCGTGCAGTGTAGCTGGATATGCAGGTGAGGGAGAGCGCCGGAGGGAGATGGAGAGAGGAGAGGAGCGAGCAGGGAAATAGAAAAAAGAGAGAGAAGCCATTGTTGTTGCAGATAAAAAATGAAAATCTGAAAAGTGGGCCCCACAATAAGAAACTTTTTCATCATTGAAAAAGCTATCGAATAACTGAACTAAAATGCCCTCCAACTTCATCCATAAGATCTAATTAGGAGGATTTAAATTAAACGGACATTGTGGTTGCTTGAAACACATTTTAAAAATTTTTGTATAAAAGTTCCTCTCTTTAGGGTTAAACTCATATTCGGTATATTCTTCTTTTCCTTTCTCTGGTGATAGGTATGTGGTTAAGTATATATTTTTTAATCGGAATTTATCAATTATTATGCAAGTAATACATTGTCCCGGAATCTTGTACGCCGACCAAATCACTGCTGCACAGAAGAAAGTCGCAAGGTCACTTAAATTTCAAGCAACGACAGCTCAATCAATTCACTTAATTTGGGCAAGTCAAAAACAATCCTCATCCTCTCAGCCTGTTTTCTAACCGTCATCTTCATGAAACCTTAAATCCCTAGAAATGAAACCTAAAAGCTCGGGGTTCTGATTGGTGATAGTAATTAGTTCTTCACTGGCTACACCGTGATTCTCAAAGAAAGTAAACACGACCATCATACCAAATGAAAAATACGCGAACTGTGCGTGTGTTCACAAACAAATATAAAAATATGCGGATTTAGGGCGTTGCATCTCTGGTATTGTTTCTATAAATAGGTAAATGTGAAAAGATTCAGCCTTGAAAACCGGCTGATGGATACTTATATTGAGCGATTCCTGAGAGTTGTTTCCCACAGGCTTCCCATTCATTTGAGTGCTGAGAGAGAGAGAGAGAGAGAGAAGATGGCAGGTTCTGAGGTGATTGGTTCAAAGTCTACTGAAGACCTGCAATCCTCCATTGATGTCCCTCGTATGCTTTTCTCGCCATCACTACGAAAAGCATTCCAACTCTTTGTGCTTTTTTTTTTTTTTTTTTTTTCCTATTGAATTTCCAATGACTGAACCATACACCAATTTGATATATGAATTTATGAAGGAGCATGAAATGTAAGGGTCCTATGTATGAATGGGATTGTGTTCGATGCACCGTGATGGAGGTTGGCACACAACGCACCAACTGCACGAATGATGTTTCTGTGATAGATGAGGAAAACAGCAGAGCTTTTGTCCTGCTTTTGTGATTGGATTCAATGGCTTACCGTGCAGGAATCAACGAAGATAATGATTGCCCGATCGAAGAGGTGCGCCTCACGGTTCTGACCACGGATGACCCTTCACTGCCCGTCTTGACATTCAGGACTTGGGTTCTTGGAATTGTCTCTTGTATTATCCTCGCCTTTGTGAACCAATTCTTTGGCTACCGCTCGAACCAGCTCTATATCTCGTCAGTTTCAGCACAGATTGTTGTGCTTCCCATAGGGAAACTGATGGCTGCAACGCTCCCTTCAAAGCCAATCCAGGTCCCGTTCACGAAATGGTCGTTCTCACTGAACCCAGGACCTTTCAATTTGAAAGAACATGTTTTGATCACTATCTTTGCAAACTCGGGGGCTGGTGGAGTATATGCGCTGTCGATAGTCACCATAGTGAAGGCTTTTTATCACAAAAATATTCATATCATGGCAGCCTTCATGCTAGCACAAACTACTCAGGTATGTCCTTGCAAAGATCTTGATTTATCTTAAATCATGATACGAGATGGGTTAATAAAGCCTAAGTATAATATAAATAAGATTTCTATAATTAAAAAACAAGTGGTAAAGTAAATGCACACTGCGTGACTTGCCAAGGTAAGGTCTTACTGCACGTAGTCTCTCCTTGGACAAACACTATCTATATGTTTGTTTCCCAAGGAAGATATCCACTTAACAGTGCTTGTCGACCATCTTTGCTCTAGGGCATATGTTTAGCACATAATATATGCACATGCGATGGGTCCATTTGTAAGCCAATGATGATTACTATATGTCATGAATGCAAATAAAATGTGTATAAATGTGTAGAATGGGTGTTGGCCTATTTCTCTTAAATAAGTTTCTTCTAATCGAATATATTTCAGATGCTTGGGTATGGCTGGGCCGGTTTGTTCAGAAAATATCTTGTAGACTCTCCCTATATGTGGTGGCCGTCAAACCTTGTACAGGTCTCTCTTTTCAGGTATTTTCTTTTCTCTTTTATCTTTTTATCTTTCACAATACGTAATCTTCAGCTTCCATTTTTCCCCAGAATACAATGTGATTTTTGTTTTTTGGCATTACCAACTTCTGTAACATCCAGGGCTTTGAATGAGAAGGAAAGGAGACCCAAGGGAGGACTCACAAGACTCCAATTTTTCCTCATGGCTTTCATAGCAAGCTTTGCTTATTATGTGATTCCAGGCTATTTTGTCCCTTCAATATCTGCCTTCTCCGTTGTTTGCTTGATATGGACTAAATCGGTCACGGCCCAGCAAATCGGCTCTGGCCTCCATGGCCTTGGCTTGGGCTCGTTCGGCCTCGACTGGTCCACGGTCGCTGCATTCTTGGGAAGCCCTTTGGCCTACCCAGCCTATGCCATCGTCAACATCATGATTGGGTTCTTCTTGATGGTCTATGTCGTTCTCCCCATTTCGTATTGGTCCAATTTATATGAAGCTAAACGGTTCCCCATCGTATCCTCCAACACTTTCGACTCAACTGGCCAAACCTATAACATCACTCGGATCCTCAACGCCAAGGCTTTTGACATCAATATGGAGGCCTATAATGGTTATAGCAAACTTTACCTCAGCATCATGTTTGCATTCACTTACGGGTTGAGCTTTGCAACCTTGACAGCTACCCTTTCACATGTCGCCCTTTTCCATGGAAAGTAAGCTTCTTCAGTTCTTCTAATTTTTCTCTTTCTTGTTTTGTTAGTTTGTCTACTCCCTGAAAAAGATTCTGTGTTCAAATAATTGTTTGATCAGATCAATATGGCGGATGTGGAAGAAAACGACGGAAACATTGGAGGGTAACTTTGGAGATGTGCACACGAGAATAATGAAGGAGAACTATGAAGCGGTACCTCAATGGTGGTTTCACATAATCTTGATTATGATGGTGGCACTTTCTATGTGGACATGTGAAGGTTTCAACCACCAGCTCCAACTACCGTGGTGGGGACTTCTGCTCGCATGCGCTTTAGCACTATTCTTCACTTTACCTATTGGGATAATTACAGCCACAACAAACATGGTAATTTATATATCTAGCAACATAAATTTGTGAATTTGAATTTATGAGCCGAAAGTCTATAGAAGCATTTCTCAAGATGAATTACATTTCTACAGATGCCAGGGTTGAACGTGATCACAGAATTGGTCATAGGGTATTTATATCCAGGAAAGCCTCTCGCTAATGTAGCATTCAAGACGTATGGATACATTAGTATGACCCAAGCTCTCTCGTTTCTATCAGACTTTAAGTTAGGTCATTACATGAAGATTCCGCCCAAATCAATGTTTGTCGCGCAGGTACTATATTAAACAATTGAAACTTTCAAATAGTGTAACATGCTTTCCACCGATCATAAGATTGTGAATTTCCCATGCTGCAGTTGGTGGGGACTCTTCTTGCATCAAGTGTCTACTTCGCGACGGCATGGTGGCTTCTCACCACCGTAGAACACATTTGTGACACGTCTCTATTACCAGAGGGAAGCCCTTGGACATGCCCTGGAGATGATGTCTTTTACAATGCTTCGATCATCTGGGGAGTCGTCGGACCGCTCCGAATGTTTGCAAAGTACGGGATCTATCCCGAGATCAACTGGTTCTTCCTCATTGGATTCCTCGCTCCGGTGCCCGTCTGGTTCCTGTCAAGAAAATTCCCCAACCAGAAGTGGATTCTGTCCATAAACATGCCGATTATCATAGGAGCTACACAGATGATGCCACCAGCAAGAGCTGTGCACTATTTGACTTGGGGTGCAGTTGGAATCTTCTTCAACTTCTATATTTACAAAAGGTTCAAGGGGTGGTGGACTCGGTATAACTACGTTCTGTCAGCTGCTCTGGATGCTGGACTCGCTATCATGGGAGTGCTGCTCTTTTTCACCCTTCAATCATACGACGTTTTTGGCCCAGATTGGTGGGGAGCTATGAATGATGATCATTGCCCGTTGGCTACTTGTCCTACAGCACCTGGAATTGTGACGGAGGACTGTCCGGTTGTAAGATAAAGTTTGGAAGGGAAATGGTGTGCAAATGTTTAAGACTGTCGTATTCCGTCTGATAATAATGTTCATATTTAGAGTTCGGAAAGCCAAACACATTCGAGAAGTTGGAACAGTACCAGTGGACAAACAATTGCCCGTTGGGCAACCTAGAAGCTGAATGTAAATGGATATGAAATTTCACATTTAAGGTTTGGTCAAAGACCTATTTAGAGAAGAATGTCTTAAGCTTTGCTCCGTCAGGTTTTCTTACGATTAAATAGTACCAAATTTCCCCGTGAAAACAAGAGCCTTCTTGAAGCGATGTGATCAGATCCGGTCTCACACAGTTCCCTCCCTACCAGCATGGTCTGATATTAACTTCAAAGCTGTCTGTCGGTTTTCATAAATGCAAGATAATTCATGATCCTAAACATGGTTCCAGTTTCTGTGTCCATTGACCCACAAACTACTGCTAATATCTGACTGACTAAACAAGAATTTCTCCTTGTCATTCTCCTCCATGCCTAGAGGATTACCGAAATATCAGAAGCATATCATTGCAACCTCATTTCCTTGAGTGTGCTTCCTATGTTTCGAATATCTCCCTTCTTTCGGGATGCATATCGTCCCAAGCAACAAATTTGTGTATTTCACCATTGACATGACAGTGATCGAACCCCGCCCAGCCATCTTCTCCTCGTTGAGATCTCAGTCAATTTCCTCACCCTATCACCATCTTCCTGCCGCACAAAACCACGTGGTATCTCTCACGAATCCCAATTAAGAAACATGCCTTACTGCTACGTCAAAATGTTCAATGTTCCTGTGAAGCCTGCACCCTCCAAGCAGAACTCCCCGCACAATCCAATTGGGCTTCATGGGCATGTCCATTCAAAATCATGAACTTCTCGAAGTAGCTCCGCTCTCGCATAGAGATCAACCATACAACCACAACGCTCGATTTTGGGAACTACTCAGTAATCTCTAGTCGTTCAGGGGAAAAGCTTGCAGCCCATGTCTACCACGCCCAAGTGGCTACACACATGCGATGGACCAACAAAAAAAGTCACTCCGTTCAGCTTCCCCATTCTGCAGAAGAGTTTCAACGGTTCCTTAGCTCACCTTTTCCATATACAGGCAGTCCGGCAATCATGGCTGACCATGACACAATCGATCCCCATTTTGTACTACTGGAAAACCCCGACCATCCTTTGAGCAACTGCATTTACATACATATCAATTAGAGCATTTGACAGGTCGATATTTCTACGAATTAAACCGCTCAGATTCCAGAACTCCCTAAACCTTCCTACGGAGATCAACCGCACCTAAGTCAGCACAATTTCAAAGAATCTCCTCTGCAGCTACATCATTTGTTCGCCCCGTTTCCTCAACCTCAACCCTTCTGCCATATTGCACATGGCCCGAAACCATCGAAGCGGATGACGGCACGCTTCTTTCCGGCGTCTAATAACAAAATATCCCAACGTTCCTTCAATATCCTCCCCATGGACAGACTGGAGCAATCATTATACTCGACCATCACGTCACCAAGTCTCTCTGCGACATATTCTCTCGAGTATTTTCCTGGCATCTCCAGCCTCCCCATGCGATGCCTACAAATTTAAGAGTCATATTTCGACTTGAACAAACTCCATCCCCGACCCAAGTTTCTCCACCTACCTGTAAACAATCCTATGCCGTTTGCGACTGCGCTCAGGCCGCTAGAGGGAAGGGGGGGAGAAGAAAAGACAGAACAAGTGTTCGGAAAGGCTTTGAGCCCATGCAACAGGTAGAAGAGAACAAATAGTGGCGTCTGAAGCGGACTGGGGTTCTGCGAGGCTGACTCGAGTAAGAGGAGGGACGGCGATTTGTTTGAGCTCAAACGGAAGGATTTGAAGCTGTAGAGATCCGTGCTGAGGTTTGAGGAAGCGGGTGCATGAGATAATTTGCATGGAGACGAAGTAAAGAACGAGGACAACCACGATGAAGTTGGAGAATTTCTCGTTTTTTCTCCTTTTCTGTTCGCACTCAATTCGTGATCCGTCTTGAGGAAGATGAGTTTTACTTGAATCTCACATGACATTAAGGATGTCCTGCTGATTCAAAGATTTTTCCTTTAAAAGGAATTCTAAAACCTTTGTTTCGCTCTCTTATTCATGAAATTGGTTCATCAATTAAAAATGAGATAATATCATAGAAAAAAAAAACCTTAGTATATCTTTCATAAATTTATTCTAAATTAATATTTAAACCATCAAAGACCTCAAATTAGAACACATATGACAAGTTTACATCAAACTAATTTTTTACTGCCAAAAACCCTAAATTGGTACATTTATAGCAAATCAACTATTCATTAATACCACCGAAAATTACAAACTTGTAAAATCCAAAACTAATATACCAGTTAACTGCCACAATGCATTCAACTCAGCAATTTGATGGTAAAATTTAACAAACTATAACGGATGGTAAATTTATTATAAATGTATCAGTTTGAGGTTTTTTGTAGTATTAACCTTTGAAAAAAATATACTTATAAATGAGGATAATTTTACTCTCCTATTTTTTGGGTTAATACCACGACTAATTCAAAACTCGTACACATGTGACAAATTTACTTTAAGCTAATTTTTAACCATAAACCCCCCCAATTGATACATGTATAACAATTTTACTTTTCGTTAGTTTTTGATAAATTTTACATCAAATTGATGAATTGAATGACACATGACAGTTGACAAATATATCAATTTGAGTTTTACCCTCCATTTGTCATAAGTATTCCAATTTATGGTTTTTTCGTAGTATTAATCTTAATTAACATAAGCTAACGAATGGTAAATTTATCACAAATATATAAATTTGAAATTTTTTATGGTCAAAAAATTAATTTAGTATAAATTTGTCATATATGTACAAATTTAAGGTTTTTAATGATCAAAGAAATAGTTTGGGTAATTCTCATAGGGATATCGTTTTAGGATTTTTCGTGATATTAAAATATTACGGTTCTAGATTACTATTTTGCAATTCAATTGGATTCGAAATCCAAACAATACGACTCTATTAAACTAATCTATAACATATTGAAATTGTGGGCGTCTTTATCGATTCGCTATAGACTCCACCAATTCAATATGGTATTAATCCAAATTAACATAAAGTAACAAATAGTAAATTTGTTACAAATATACTAGTTTAGGATTTTTAGTGGTCAAAAAATTAATTTGAGATCAATTTGTTATCTATCTACTAGTTTTTGGTTTTTAATGGTCAAAAAATTAATTTGAAGTAAATTTATCACATATGACCTATTTTAGGTTTTTTCATGATATTAATATCTTATGATTTTCAATTCCTATTTTGCAATTCGATTAGATTCAAAGTCCAAATAATACGAATCTATTAGATGAATCTATAACATATTGAAATCACGGGTGTCTTTATTGATTTGCTACAAACTTCATCAATTCGATATGGATCCATCGATTTTAACAATACGTAGTTTGTTATATTTTACCAATCAAATAAAGTTAGGTTTTATACTATTTCAATGTGTATATTGTTTAATATGTTTTGTAATATAATTGCATACCAATGATAAATGATATGGCACATAAACTTTCTATTTCTATTTAAAAGTCACCATTTCTAAGAAGGATAATGTGCTACAATATGTTATTTTACGGTATACATGCACTTGAAAATTTGAAATTAGGATTATTTGCATTTGATTGTGGATTTTACTCAAAGTTTGTATTTTTCCCACTTTTCTACTTACTTTATTTTTTTCTTTTTTTTTTTTTTTATGGTAAGAAAAACTTGTTTTAGTTATTTCGCGTATCTTAGGATTCAATTTGATTATCAATATTCATGAATGCAAGATTTCTATTCACAATCCCTACATTGATTTAACAACTATATGTTAGTGTCAAAAGCACGTTGATAAAAATGTTATCGATCATTAAATTTTCAATAACTTGACAATAGCTAATTATCAACAGTTTATGAAATTACTATCTCCTTTTTACTGTTGCGAATTTCCAATTTTCTTTCATTGACTTACTTTTATTTGTCTTCCTTACTAATATGTTAAATTTAACAATCCCCATTCAAGTGACTTACCAACTATTATTTGCTATTTCTTTTAATATATCAACTTTTGTTATTATTTACCGACTTTAATTTTGTGCTTCTTACAGATGCTTAAGAGTTATTGATTATTATGGGAATTTTCTAACTTTATTTGTATGACTCATCAACTTTTTTCCCAATAGATTACTAACTAGTTTGATTTTCCAACTCTAAATCTGATATGAGTTGCTTACCGTGATTTGATTATTCTCCTTTTTATATTAACCAACTTTTCCATTGAGGTATTAACTTTTATTTGACTTACTTTCTTACTTATTAAATTCACCAACCCATTTTAGGAATTTTCAATCTCGATTAAAGTGAACATGAACTTTTTTGCGGTTAAATTAGTACCTAGTTTAACGTTACCAGCTTTTGCTTAACAATGTTTATCTCTGACAACGAAATAGTTTTATCTTTTACAAAATTTAATTACCTTTCTTACCATCTCACCACATTTACCACTTATTATATGATAATATCAACCTTAATTTGAGTGGCTAACCAATTTTTCTTTGATTAAGTTGTCGAAAAGTATTGGTGATAATTCGCAAGTCTCATTTGACTTGCTTGCTAGTGTATTTGCTTTTTCAACATACCTACTTTTATATTAAGTTGCCTTTTATTTAACTTACTAACAATTCATATTTGCCAATTTATTTATAGCAATTACAAATCTCAACAAGAGTAATTACTGATTTTTCTCCGATTATGTTACCAATTAGTTTTGCGTTACTAACTCCTGTTTGTGTTAGTTATCATTGCTTATTTGGTTCTTTTATAGATTACCAATTTTTCTCATATATAACAAAGAAAAGCCATTCTTGTTATTCAACCGATTGTATTTACATTTCTTACAAACAACTTAAATTTTAAATTATTACAGTGAATTTTGAACAATTTCTGGGAAACTTACTAATTTTTTTTTTTAATTTACCCATTACTTTTGGGTTGCCCTTATCTAAATTGGTAGTCAGGTCTTATTTATTCGTTTATTAATCTACCAACTTTATTATTCAGTCATCACTTTTTATTCTACCTACCAACTATTTAAACTTATCCAATCTTTTTGGAAGAAACTAATCATATAGTGATTACCACAATTTCTCCAATTAAATTACCAATTGATTTTGCTTTGCTAAGTCTTATTTGTGTTTTACTTACAAACTATCTTTTGCACATTCTTAACAATCTATTGGATGAATCACCATGTTTTTATTTGAACACCCTATACAAACTTTTTTTATTGATTAAAAAGCCCAACAAAAGATTGGTAAATTAAATAGTACCAAAGAAACTCTATGACTAACTCGAACATAGTTGGGGAGCAGTACAAAAAAATTTCTAAATCTATTATATTGATATCAATTCAATCTTAAATATTTTTATTGGACTAATTTAGTCATGAATTTTTTTGCATTGGTGTCATTTCAATTCATACAACCAATTTTGGCCGGCCGGTGCTGATGTGGACACCGGTTGGTGGCCAAACACTGATGTGGCGAGGCTTGCCAGCCACTGTGAGGAAAGTCCAAGGAGGAAGAAGAAGGAAAAGAAAAGAAAAAAATTAATAAGAAATTCGAAGAGAAAAGTTCATGATTTTTTTGGTACTTTTCCCAGCATAATTGATACGTCAAGACTAGTTGATCTACCAAGAAAAAAGTTGTTAAACATTCCAATTAAAGTTAATAATTTCACATGAGAATCAGTAAATTTAAGGCGTAGGTAATATAGGTAAACAAAAGGCTGGAAAAAAAGAAGAAAAAAAAATAATTATAAGAAAATAAACTTAGTAAGTAACTCAAATATGAGTGGATAACTCAAGTAATAGGTATTAATTTACTAGGAGTAAGCTAAAATAATAAAATATTTAATAGTCACTCAAATAAGATTTGCTAACCAAAACTAGTTGGTAATTTAGTTAAACAAACGTATAGATTGGTAATTCCATAAAAAGAGTTAGTAAGTCCAAAGCGTCAATAAGTTATGCAAATAGAAGGGTGCGTTTGTTTCACGGAAAACTCAATGATAAAGGAAAATGTTTTCCGGGAAAACGTTTTCCAATAATATGGTTTGTTTTCCTTTGTTTAGTAATGTATAATTGAAAATGTTTTCTGCCGTTTGGATCCCATTAAAAAATAATTTCACACTTCATCATAGGAAAAAAATTGAATTTTTTTTATCGGTTGGCTTACAAAGGGTGACTCCAGCTGTCGCTAGAGGCGGCGAGCTCGCCAGCTGGCCTCTAGAAGCTGCAAGCTCACTCAATCTGGCGAGGCTTGAGCCTCATCGCTGGAGGCCACGAGCTCACCTGATTTAGCAAGGCTTGAGGCTCATTGGCCTCAAGCAAGCTTAAGCCTTGTTGTCGAAGGCCATGAGATCGCTCGATCTTGTGAGACCATATCTGACCGGCCGTCCTTGTGGCTAGTGACAGGTGAAAAAGAAGCAAAAAGAAAAAGGAAGAAAAGAAAAAGAAAAATAAGCAAATTCGAATTTTTTATTTTTATTTTTAAAATGTTTTCCAAATTTTAATTTAAAAAAATAAAAATTCAAATTCAATTTTTTTAAATATATTTTTATAAGAATAATTGTTTGTAAATCAAGCATCAAATCTAAGCTTTGGTAGATTCGGAAAACGTTTTCCGATCTTTTCAAATGGGAAATCATTTTCCTGAATTTAAGTTTTGTTAGGAAAATGTTTTCCGTTGACTAGGAAAACATTTTCCATTGACTCATTTTCCTGAGCGACCCAAACGCTAGAAAATGAGAAAAACGTTTTCCCTGAAAATGTATTCCGCGAAACAAACGCACCCTAAGTAAATTAATACATCGATATTCAAGCTATTGAAAGAATATTTGACACAAAAAGAAAAGTGGCAATTTCATAATAGTGCCGCTAATGTAAACAACAATTCACTTGATAGATATCACCAGCCTTTTTTTTACCAACAATTTCTTGCATTTACCAACATATTCTAATAGATTTATGCTATATACTAAGTGGTTGTGCTTGATACTGTGTATTTTCGATTGACTTCTACTCATTACATGGTTAAGTACATTCCTTAGTCAATAAGACTAGTAAAATTTTCATGCTTGTCCTCCCTTGTGCACCAATTTACCCCATCTATCTTGCTTGACATGGAAAACTCTAGGCCATGTCATTAGACAGAGTAAAGATGGTCCAAACTCACAAGCTATTTTGAATTTGAATTGAAGGGAAACAAGTGTTTTGCCTTTTCTTGTATGTATGTACAATAAAACCTACAACCTTACCTGAATTAATATCCTAAACCATGCCATTGAGCCGAATGCCTAATATGAAGGTACTATTGATACAACAAAAATTATAATAAAATAAAAAGTCTAAAATCTATTGTACGTATATCAATTCAAACATAAATACTTCAACATGGCCAATTAAGTCCTGAATGTTTTAATAATTTGCTAATATAGTCTTTTAGCCATTATATGGAGTTATAATTCAATTCTAAACCTTTTGATGTGACCAGAATATGATACTTTTAACTCAATATATTTATGACTTTTTCATTAATTTCCCCCATAAAGATATCAATTTTTTTTTTTGATATTATGTTAGAATGTCCAATAAAAATTACACGTATGGCACATTATAAGCACAAATATAAATGTCGAACACGAAGGGAATAAATTTCAAAAAGAAAACAAGAAAACACTACTGAACTTGATTAAAGGCTATAATTTCAACCTTTTCAAATTAAATAAAAGGGCCACTCTGACTTGTCCAAATAACGAGGAGAAATGGAGAAAAAACAAAGTTTTCCTAAAGAATAAAACAAAATGCATGCTGATTTATCGATCTTACTCAAAAGCAATTGCAGGAAAATCAAAATGTATGAAAAATCAATCTCACGATAAGTTACAGATATAATTGAGTAGAATAACAATGTAGTACTTTTTCTATTTAAGCATGCTTGCGATAAAGGGAAGACCCAATTACTTTATTGTTTTGCCCAATTAATTTCAATAACACTTTCGGTAATCGAATCCTCATTTCGGGCATCAAATGCGACCTAAGCCTAATTTTTATTTTTTTCTCCAAGCAAAGACATAGGACACAAAAGATGAAAATAAATAAAAAGATCGAAATAATTAATTATGGATTGTTGAACAAATAACTCACACTACTTTCACATGCCAAATTCTCTAGGGGAAAAGAGAGGGCCCCACCCGATGGTCCTGCATTCCCCACGAAATGGGCCCCGCCCCCTCTAAAACCCTTCCTCCATCAGAATTTTCAATTTTGCCATCCATTCCTCCTCCCCTCATATCAATAAATACTTGACAAAATATCAATAAAATAAGACCAAAAATTATCCAATTTAAATGAAAAAAAATCCAAAAAAAAAATGCAAACGATACTCATTGTAACACAAACATCATAATTTTTTTTTTTTATTTCACCAAAATCTCTAAATTTTTCATTCGTGATATAAATATTCTTAACTTTTTCTTTATCACGAAAAAAACCTAAATTTTCACATATATGATACATATATCTTCTATCTTATTTCTATTCAAAGTATATTTGTCGTACTGACGAAAGTTGGGAGCTTTTTATGACAAAACAATAAGGTTAAAATATTTACATTACAATAGATAAGGTTATGATAGTTATGTATTTTCACGGCATTTATCCAATTTAAATTGGCATTTAATTGTTCCTTTGACCTGTTTCCACAAAATGGGGAGTGAGGAGAAAAATTTAAGAAAAAAAAAAAAGGGAGGAGAGGGTCATCACAAACACAAATTGGGAATTTGCCCGAACTCCTTCCTCCTCATTTCCATGTAGTAGCTAGCCCCCCTCTCTTATAAATTTAACTTTCCTTCCCCTTTCCATCTCTCTCTATTCTCTCTCCTCTTCCTACACAAAGCACACACACAGACATTGATATGCTCGTTCATTGATTTCTGCTTCTTCTTACCATCTCTCTCTCTCTATATTACGCTATTACGTGACATATTCACGAGCACATAGTCTCTCTCTCTCTCTCTTTCTCTCTCTCTCTCTGCTTCGGGAGAAGATGAGCGGCGGCGGCGGGGGCGGCGGCGGCGGCGGCTCCTCTAGGGTTTCGATCCCGGCCGACGTGAGGAAGATCATCCAGAACATCAAGGAGATCACCGGCAAGCAGCACTCGGACGACGATGTGTACGCGATGCTCAAGGATTGCTCCATGGATCCCAACGAGACCGCTCAGAAGCTCCTGTTCCAAGGTATTGCCCGCGATACCCGTGGGGGCGCGGCGCGGGCGCGTCGAGGCATTGCCCCGCCCGCTCGCGTCCGTTGGATCTCTTCGTTCCGTCGGCTCGCTCGCTTCCGGTTCTTTTGGGGACGATTGGGGGATTGGGGTCTCCCGTGCTGGGAGATGGCGAGTGGCCGGGGGAAGTGTATCGAGCTAGATTCTGATGGCCGTGCTTCGTCGCGCGTCGGTGTTTGGGGATTATGAAGGATCGGGTTCTGAGTTTTTGTTTTCTTTAGCTATCGCGAGTGAGAGCGCTTGTCGTTCGATGGGGAAATGAAGAAATAAGTAAAATAGGAAAGTGTTTGGAATGCTTTTCCTGAGCTGCTGACGAGTTTGCAAAGGAAATGGACCTTCTGCAGGTGTTACCTTGTGTTAGCCAGAGACTTTCTAGGCGATTGAACTTCTTCCTAATCTGACTGTAGGGACTTATTTTCGGTGTTGAACTTTTTTATTGCTCTACCGTTTGTAAGAAATGCACAACCTTGAAGTGGTCAATCGGTGGGTTATCAGTTGCTTAAATCGTGACTTGTGACAAGTTTGAAACTTGAAGTTTCATTCATGGAGTAACCCTTTCCTTTTTTGGCAATCTTGCTTGAGCGTAAATTGCTAAAAAGCCACCAACCTGTTATTTTGTTTATTTTGTGACCCTTCACTTGCAGGCTTTGGATATGTCATTTCTTTGGCATTTCATGATATCTAATTCCTCATGTTATGGCATATCTTAAATTTGTAAGAACTTTTAATGACCTCTGCTCAACTTACAAGCATTTCTGAAGCTTAGTTAATGCTAGTTGTATTTATTGTTGTCAACACATTCTGTTCCTTTGACACTCAGCAACAACTTTTGACTTATGTTATTCCTCATTGGTAGAGTTTCCTTCACTGTCTGCCATGTTCGATGCTGGAAATTTATCAATTTAAATGCTTGACCTGTGTTACTATGCTCAATGCTGGAAATTTATAAATTTAGATGCTTGACCTGGTGTGTCTATGGCGAGAAATGATGAAATTTTTGTTTAGATTGAGTTGATGATTTCTTTTGATGAATTTGATAGCTTTGGTTTCATATCAGTGTAATTTTCCTCCATTTTCAACTGTGGCTGGCTGTTGGCTTCTATGCATGGCTTTGTTTTTATACTTTTTTTTTTTTAGTTTGAGTTGATGGTTTGTTTGGACGGTTTTGATCCCTTTGGTATCTTATCAGTGGGATTTTCCACCATTGTCAACTGTGGCTGGCTTTTGGTTTGTATGCATGGGACTTTGTATCTATCTGCTATGAAGAGACCACTTTTAATATCAATCAGTTGCTTTTTCACTCGAATGCTTTTGGTTTATCCAAAGAATAGCTTGAGAGTTTTCAATGTTGATGCCTTATATGCTATTATCAGGATTTTAAAGTACCGATTCTGCAAACTCTTAAGTTACCTAGTTGACTCAGGTTACCACTTCTATAAATATAATGTCTTGTGTTTTTGTTGGCAGACACATATCATGAGGTCAAAAGCAGAAAGGAAAGGAGAAAGGAGGTATGGTTACCATGTTCTTGTCTTTCAGAAACTTGTTTATGCACTATGGAAAAATCATCTGCTGCTTAGATTGGCTGAATCTAGCAACAGGCCTTCATTTAGTTTGTTATCTACGAATTTGTTAAAGCGTGTCTTAGCATAAACAAAGAAAGACAAAAGTAAATGAGGCAGAGAGCTGCTTGGGTTATGAGTTCTCTAGAGTATCGAGTAGTTAAAACTGATGCAATTCAGGCCGATATATGTCTTCAGGTCAAGGCAGATGCTCTGGGAAGTTATTGAACTTGTTGGGGATCAATGCTGGTTGACGGAAACATATGCCCAAATTAGTCGTAATTGTGGCTGTATATAGTAGAAATTAAGATTATTGTCTTTCCTCGGTTTATTTGCTTACTTGTGCAGTGGAGATAGTATAACATCTTGTTCCCACACAGCGACATTTATTTGGGGGTGAAGTCTGTTTTTAAATCTTAATTTTAGTTTTTTCTGTCTTTTGAGATTTCATTTTTGTTTGACATTAAATGCCTCAAAATTTTAAAAACTGATATGATTTGACCATTAAGGTTATTCACAGTCGGAAAGTTTTTCCATTGTTTTAAAGAGTCATAATTGTTTTGTTGTTTCAATGAGAGAGTCATTGGTATGATAGGTCCAATGAACATATCATTAGATGATTGTGCTTTTCTTTTGGTAGTTCATCTAATGGAAAAAGCATAGCAATCATTATCATCGGATGGTTTGCTTGATTAAGTTGATAATGCTGTTTGACAATATTGTGCTTGTACCTTATCATTACTTGTTGTTTTTGATTGTTTTGTGCTTTTACATTGTTAGAGTACAAATGGAAGATCACCGGAATCCAAGTCGACAACAGACACTCAGGGACGAGGGGCTAGGGGAAACAGACATCCTCGTTCGAACTATGTCTCTTCTGGTAGTTGGCTTTCTCTCTATAGGATTTCTCTTCTCTACCTTTTGTGGAAAGTTATTACCTACAGATCCGTTATTCAGTCAACCTACACGTTGGAGATGGAGGAGCAATGCCTACCCTAGCTCTGCAAATTTCTATCTCTCATGTGGTTTTATTGGTTGTCTTTTTTATCCAAATGCAGGTGGTGGGAGGAATATGCTTGTTCAAAGGGACAAAAGAAGTAGTAATTCAGTGGAGAGGGTGCCCAATCCTATGCCTCCGCAGATGAACAAAAACAGTGCAGTGCCACGTGCGACAAAGTATTCTTGCTATACTCTTTTCAGTATTAGATTCTACTTTTTGTTAGTTTTGTTAATTATCTATGCTGGGCATGTATGGTTTATAAAACCTTCATTGCTTTTAGGGCTTCCAATTTGGTGCAAAATGGACCTTCTCATTGGTCTAATGGGCTCTCTGCTCAAGTTCATGCACTGAACTCTTCTGCAAATGGCAGTCCCAGTGGACCTGATGCTAAGTCAGTGGTGGATTTGAACACAGAGGGTCCGTTGCCATCAATTCCTACAAGTGCTGAAAATAAGCTGGGAAATTCTGTGGTCATTTCTGATTCTGTGACTAGGGCAGAGGAAGGAAAGTCTGCAGTGATGCCTGACCAGCTCCTGGTCTCTGCCACTTCAGCATCTGCCTCCGATATTTCCTCTGTTTCAGAATCTGTATTGGCTCCATCTGTTCCCCGGAAATTAGGTGCAGATTCTGTCAACAATGGAAAAGCAGGTGACGAGATGGTTCCTGCGCGCTGCGCTTCCAAGGAAAAGTCTCTTGATTCAGTTGTGGAATTTTCCCAGGGCCATTCAGCTCAGTTATTGCCAACATCTATGCGGACCAGGTCTGGGTCTCCCATGACCAAATCATCTTCAAAAGACGATGACAAGTCACCGCCAGAGGCCAGTGACCCATTAGAAGGTATGCTGACATTATAAGATTGCTTTTGTAATTTATTGAAATGTTCATTAGGATGGCTCCTCTTAATTGCAAGTGAGATCATGCCAGGATCTGATGTCTCAAGGAGCATTTGTGGATCCATCTTTTGCTTATTTCCTCTTAACTTTCCCATCTCTGGACTTGATTAAACAGTTCTGCTTGTCAAGGACATTGAATCTTTATTGATTTTCTTTAGAATAATGATTCATCAATATGGAAACTGAATTTCAATGCTAACTGGAGCTGTCCATTGAAGTGTAGCAGCCTCTCGTCTGATATTCCGCTATTGCAAGAAATGCCATGGCAATATTGCTGATTTCTAACCATTAAAATTGTTTATTTTTGGTTTCTTTAACCAAGTACTTGTTCAGTATACTCTTTCAAATTGTTGGCTGAATCTTGCTATATATTTCTTCCTCAGTGAGCCTCAATGTGTTCAGCTCTTATTCATGTTTCCGATACAGTGATTGCATCTGAGGTTGCACTGGACAAAAGCGAAGCCAGCTCCCATTCTCTCCATCCGTCAAGTCTCTCTGATGGTCAGCATGTAATTTTCCCGAACCATTTTCAAGTATCTGAAGCTTTCAAGAACAGTTTGACATTTGGAAGCTTTGATGCTTGTCTTGGAGCAAGCACAGAAATCATTGATGGCAGTGGCACTGTGGGTGATGATAAATCCAGTTTTGGTGTTGAATCTTCTCAGGGAAGTGATGTAACTGTACAGGAATCTTCTCTGAGGTTGGTTACTGTCATGAAATCACGTTCATTGAAATGCTTTAGCTGTATCTAGGATTTTCTGCACTCAAGTATGTTGCTTTATACCTTTTGTTGTTCTTTAATGCATGTATTATCTGCCAAATAATTGCGCCAGTAATGCAATGTGAGATGTGTTGGCTCATTCTGCTTCATGCTTCTTAGACACTGAAGTAAAGACATAGGAAGCTGGAATTTGAATGGCATGATAATCAAGTTCTTTGTACAGGAATTATGATGGAGTCTTGACGTTGAGGAAACCTGAAACCTTTGACAGTTTAAACTTCATTTTCCCTTCTATATCAATCATCAAGAGCTTGCACTGTCAGAAAGAGGTGTTTGGGGTTTTTTCTATGGTTCCATAATTGTGGATTGATGTTTTCTGTGCGAAACGGTAGTTTTTCTGAGTTTTGTAGTGATTCTTCTTTCTTTGAGAAGAATCAGAAAATCACTACAAAATCAGGAGAATTAGCATTTCTCCTTAATCTGCAGGAAGTGTAACTTGCGAATCTGTATGAATCCCCTGTTGGTAGTAGTTACTTAACCATGCGTGGTGTCCTTTCACAACAATGGCAGCTCCTGAAATCAAGTCATTCACTAGCTGAATGGATCTTGCTTGAACTGCTATGTGTTTTGTGAAAGTGGTGGTTTTAGGTGTAGAAACTTAGAAATGGAACTCTCCAAGAGGTTGAGAGTCACATGGAATGCATCATTATCCCTTGTCTTCTATTCTCAAGATCTCTTTAGTTTACTCTTTTCTTCCTGAATTTGCTCTTTTCTTAATTTTGAGGTTGACCACGCAATAAATAATTCTAATGATCTTGCCCTGCCTATTCTTTTATTGGATTATCTTGTGTATATTATGTTTCTGTATGTCCATCAATGTTGAGGGTGCTGAAAGCAACAAAGTAGAACAAAGTTTATATCCCAAAAGGAAGAAAAGTGATGGAGCAAAGTGAGGGTTTTAAGCACTAACTTTGAGCCAAGTTTGGTTTCTTTGTTGGAGACCTAGATAGCATTTAAGCTGCATTTTGTGCATTCCTGTGAACTATGAACAGTAGACTATTAATTCTTGGGAAGGCTAGTGCGCTTTTAACATTTTACTAATTGGTTTCAGCAATCAAATTGGAAATCTTGCTGAACATCCCGAAGCTTCAGCTCTTGCCCTTGAGATGGTGCAACCATCTTCAGGGAACAAGGTTTTGAGCTTGAGTAACTTGACGTTTGATCAGGCCAAGCAAAATTTGAGTTCTGAGGCCCCTCAAGATCCTGTTGCTCAGGATGTCCCTGGCAATAAGAGCTTTGGTGTGATGCCATCCATTCTGGGTAGCCAGTTTGTGCAGCTCGAAGGACCTGAGGTCCAGGCACGGGATGCGTCTCGACCATCAACTTTCATGGTATGTCCAATGCTGCTGATTGACGTAGGTTCTTTTTCCTTTTGGCTTGATTTGATTATAGATAAGGCATATGCCACTTAAATGTTGACTTCTTTGTAATAGTAGACCCAAGTTCACTGCAGAAATTTAGTTATTAATACAACAATGCAAATTTAAACTAGATATACGTCTGAGATCTAAAGAACAGCCCCCCCAAAAAAAAAAAAAAAAAAAAAAGAAAAAAAGGGAAGAAGACGAAAAACTTGTCTTTGCTAGTAAATAATTCATTCAAATCACCACCGATCAATCGAGGTATATCATGTAAGAAGTGAGAAGAGATCAATTATGCCATGATTTCTTATGCCTTGGGCTAGCATAAGCAGTAGAAAAAACCAAGATTGGAAAGAGAAATCCCCTTAATTCTCACTTGGATCTCTTCTCTCTCTTTGATAGGAAGGGCACAAATTGAATTAGAACATGTTATTGAGGAAGACTGTTATTAATATGATCTTTATCATGTTCTACCCTATTTCAGAGCAATAGTAAATACTTACCAATGGTGAGGAAGAAAACTTGTGAGAATCATCAGATTTAAAGGGAACAGAATAGATTGTTTTTATCTGAGGTTGTCAGCTTGTAGATTCCATTGACATGTTTATGTTGCAACTTCTGTATGTGAGGCTTAGGCTGGACTATAGTGTGAGTGACCATTTGGATGCCCTTTATCAGTATGGTAAATGCAATTGAGCATAGTTTTTTTATTTTGTAAAATAGCATGAGCTGGTCGGAGGAAGTGGTTAGAAAACAAACACGTTAGAATTGAAATTGAAAATGATGGCTTTTTATTGCAGTAAATGGTTTAGTCACAGGTTTTTAGAGGATATTTGATCTGAACTGTAGTTCTATTTTACTTATGAGTCTTATGTGGGAAGATCATTGAGAAAATTATGCCGTTTAAGCAAAACCTATATGAAAAGACATAGGTAGGACATAAAACATAACAAATCCATTTGCAATCAACTGAATTAATTTTTTAACTACTCAGCTTTCTTACATAGATAAACTTGGGAAAGAGCTAATTCTTTGGCCTGTTTCATGAGTTCCATTGTGGAGTGATGACTTGAGTTTGCCTGTCTTCACTATAATATGCTCTGCTATTGTTTGAATTCATCATTGTGGAGGACAACTGGTCTCTGGTAGGTTGCATTGTCAGTTATCAATAGTTTATTTGACTGTTTACCTAGTTAACGATTCTCTTTGTATATCTGATGTTTTCTGTTGCCAATTGTAGAATGGGAATGCTCCTCCTGCTCTTTCTAGCCCAAGTCCAACCTCAACCCCAACTCCTCAGAGTACCGTAGCTGTGTCACCGCAACCAGTTCCTATTTTCAGGCAGCCATATCCTCTTAACTACTTCCCTTATGGCCACTATCTCCCTTCATATTACATGCCACAGATGCACCAACTTATAGGTCACAATGGATTCACTCAACAGCCTTCAGCGGGAAATTTATATCTACCCCAATCTGTTGCTCCACAAGGGATCAAGTACTCTTACCCTTCATATAAACCGGGATCAACCGCCACTCCAATTGGAATACCCTCTGCCTATGCAACATATGGTTCTACTGCCGTAGGTTATAACCCTAGTCCAACTGTGACCTCTGGAGCATCGACCATAAATGAAGACCAAGTGACTAATCAATTGAAGGAAAATCATCCTTATTCAGCTGCTCAACCGGTGGGTCCTTTCACCCCTTATCGATCTTCTAAGTTTCTTTGACTTTTTCCTGTGAATTTATTTATTGTAGTAGCTTTGTTTTACTACTATTTGTATAAACGCGCTCACTTGTCAAAATAAACACGTTTTTACCAGAATGAAGGTTCTGCAGTTTGGATTCCTCCTGTGATGGGCCAAGATTTGAGTAGCTTGCAAGGGAACTTGTTCAGTCTTCCTCAGGGACCGCACGTCACCTTTTCACCGGCACAAGCCGGTCATGGTGCCTTTGGAATGCATCAGCCAACGCAGACGGTGGCTGCTGCTCCAACCATTCATCCCCTCCTGCAACAGTCGCAATCCGGTTCGGTGGAGACAGGGGGACTCCCAACCGGTGCTTACCAGCATGCCCAGCATAATGCTCAGATTAATTGGAACGCTAATTTCTGAACGGACAAGACTTTGACAAGGCAACAATTATTCGACTGTATGAGTTTGTATCGGAGAAAAGATTCAATGTCGACTCATTGACCAGCCTGAGTGTAAATACACAAGAGGTCGAGATATATCGGGAGAACTTCTTTGGAGGGGTTTTAATCAGCTGACTAATTTTATTTCAAGGAGAGGGTCTTTTCTTTCTCTTTGGTTTGCTTTCTTACCTTTTTCCTGTGTAGTGAAAGTCTCGTTGGTTATATTATTTTCTATTGGTTTTCCAAGATGTTCTGTGGGAATCAAAGAAATCAATAGGTCGGTGGGATTCGGAAAAAACTTCATCTGTTGTTGCACATGTATATTATCTCTTCTTAGTAAGAAAATGAAATATAGAGTTGTGATTTTTTTGGCTATGCTATAGGCATTTAAGAGTTTCAATTGGTGTTATGAGGAAACAACGTTCTATGGTTCCGGGGATTTGCTTAGGTAGGGTTTGGGGTTTCCATAGTTTTTTGACCAATTGATCCACCTTCCCAGAAGTATCGTATTCGAGTGCATTTTGTCGTGTTCCCTTCACAAGATGCCGTACCTGACAAGAGTGTTGCTTAACCTATACTTGGCCTCTTTACGTAGGGCTAAAATTGTGTTTCGATTTATCGTACCTTAGCACCTGAAAGAAATTGGATCTGGCTATTGATCATGGTCGAACTAATGATCATGAATAAAGTGGATTCAGTAGTTGGAGGACCAAATTTTTGTGTTCAAGTTATAAGTCATATATGGCCATGGGTGGAATGACTGAATGAGGCAAGGTCGAATCTATTTCTAAGTCCGCCTGAAAGAAATTTATGGATGTTTTGTTTCTCTTCTTGTACTCAAGAGGCCGTTCCTAAGGAGGAAGCGTGATAAGCCTCACGAATTATGTTCGTACCAATTAATTCGATTTTTACACACAAAGGAATAACTTACTTTTACTTGAGAGTTGAGTCACATTAAATGCAAAAATTTAGGAATAATTACAAAAATTATCTCTGAACTTTAACTTAATTTACAATATGATCTTTGAGTTTTTACTTTATTCAATGTGATTCTTAAACTTTTTTCTGATATGCAATGTCGCTCATAAACTCTTAATTTTGTTAATGGGATCCACATACTTTTGGTAAATATTCAATTTAATTTTTGGCATATTATATCTTCAAACTCAAGCTAGTTCTTGCCATGGACTAAACTGAACATGTACTAAACTTTTGATAATCACATTGAACAAATTAAAAGTTTAGGAATTGTATTGCATATTGAGCTAAAGTCTAAGATCACATTAAACAAATTTAAAGTTTATGAACCAAATTATACATTTATCTCAAATTGTAGATATTTTTTCTTGATTTCGATTCTCTAATTCAATCTCTTTTTTTCTTTTTCTTTTTTCATTCGAAAATAGAAAAAAGATCCTTTTGTTCTTTCTAGTGATGTTTTTATTTTCACCAACATTTTCATTAATTTTTTTTAAAAAATAGTTGGATTAGTATGATCCATAATTTCATAATATATGTATTATAAAGTAGCACAAATTCTGAAAAGAACCAATGGTTTAGGTTTGATATGGGACAATTTAATACTTCTTCATTCATTCCCATCCAAGGGCCAAAATTCATATACCATTTATTTTATTTTCTCAAAAATATACCTTGAGCAATTTGAAAATGAACAGTGGAAAGATCTTGAATCTCTTCATTACTCACCCGTTTCTTGGGAAAATCTTTATTACTCTCCTTGGTAGTCTCTACGTCAATTGATGCGTCTGGCTGCGTTCGCAAAATTTATGCACCAAACAGTAGTAAAGCCCATATATAAATGAAAAACAGATATGACACTAAGTATACAGATAAAAATATCCTTTTTGAAGGTGCTACATCCTTTCCTGCTACTGTCTACTTTAACTTGTGTCACTGAACATTCAATTGGGGATCTAATCTCGAAGTCAGGCTTCTCTACAGAGTTGTACAAAGCCGAAAGATTCGAGGCGACCGTTTTCTGTGCTCAGTTCATTTCGAGACACTGCTCCAGATGTTTGTTCTCCTCGATGATGGCATCAAGGTCGGCTTGCAGTCTCTCGATGTTTAGACTCCGTGAAGCCATAGCGGCGAGCTTCTTCTCATTTTCTGCAATTTCTCTCTGGACTCGATCAGCAGATAATATTTTCTCAAAGATCTGTTCAAAGCTTTCATGGATGCTGGTAAGAAGCCTGTAAGCCTGACGTCCAACTTGATCTTTCTTCGCTTCCCTACACATGGATGATATACATGAGCATTAATGCACTTCCTTCTTATAGAATCGCAAGGATGAGGATGTTGTACCTGAACACGGTTTCATCTAACACAGCATAAGTTCGATGAAGACGCTCCTGAATGGAATTACTTTCTAACTGGAGTTCCCTAGTCTCTTTTAGGATCCGTTCCACATCAGCATGTTGTTTACGACTGTTCTTCGTGATTTCTTTTATCCGCTGAATGTAGGATGTTCTAGATTCTTGTTCAGGTTTTTTCTTGAGTCCGGCAGAAAGCTCTGAACACTCTTCTTCCCTGAAGAATCAAACGCCAGTCAGGGACAGACCATAGTGCAAAATTAACAAGTCAGCGATATGCATTTTCTCCTCAAAGGGAAAAAGTGATTTGATTATTCTTTGTTTTCTAGAAAGCAATATTTGTTTTTATAGTTGTAGATTGGCAAACCAGAACACTATCAAAAGCAGGAAATCCAGGAGTAAATGTATTAGAATACCAGATGCAGAGAAAATATCCTTCACTGATGCAAAGGGCTTGCTTGGTGCTAGGCAATAAAATGTGGAACATACTTCGCAAAGTGAACCCAAATACAGGAGTAGGATTTCTACATGCCTAACAAGTTTTAAAGAAAGCTTTGCTCTCTGACGAAGTAATATAGTTCCATCCTTGCATGCACGAGAATGCATGATCTCCCACAAACATTCTTAGATCAAACAGAAAAGCTTGCCTCTTCCGTATTTCAGATGAAATGGAGTCCACTTCTAGCTCAACTTCTTTCAGTTTTTGGAACTTCTCTTGAAATTCCGGTTCGGTGGCATATAATGACTCTTCAAGACTTCTCTTCTTCTCTTCCAGAATCAACATTGAAGCATTCCTATAATGGGATGAAGACAGTCACACTACCAAAGATAATAAGTATCCTTATACGCTAATACAGCAAACAGGTCTAAGTTGCAGTGTCCAGTGAATGGCACAAGAAGAATGCAAGATAATAAACTTAGTCAAACATGGGACAAAAGAGAATCATCTGGAAATATAAGCAAATGGCTATATCCTACCACTGTAACTCCAATTTGTGAAGATTCCTCTTCCTAGCATCAATTTGGCTGTTAAGTTTCTCAAGGAAGAAATCAGTTGGATGATTTTCGTCCAAGGCCATTTCTGCTGCGGCCTTCAGTAACTCCAATTCATCCTCAAGGTTTGTCACTTCCAAACTCCCATCTTTCGCCTCCTCAATGAGCTCCCTTTCTATAAGCCGAACTTCTTCTATCGAGCATCTTGTCTTATAGTAAACATGAACCATTAATCAGGAAATTGCTTACTGTAATATGTCTACCATCTAAAAAGTCTAATTCAAAAGATGCTTTTTGCTGATCAATGCTCTTCATAGAACACATTAAAACAGAGGAATAAATGCACACTCAACCTCCATGTGCTGACAAACTTGTCTTTATCTTAAAATTTCAACACTCTTGAGGCTTTCTTTTTACATCAGCAACAGCAATTTAGATAGGACCATCCTGTCCATGCATAAGTAACCTATCTATTTCTGTAGATAAACATACCTCAGAGGACTGATTCTCTCGTTCAGTTCCATTTCCTTTGAGCACTTGATCATTTGCATCAGCTGCACTGTCTGTGATTCCAAATGCATTAACATTTGATGGCCCAGATTCCTTAATAGGCTCCAGCCAGCTCATATTATTCACAATAAATTTATCCAAACCTGTACCAGTAGCACATGATGACTTTGGCCCTTCAGCATTTAGCCTAAGCTCCCTCAACATGTCTTCGACTCTCCACCAATTTAGTCCCTCTCTTTCATTGCAAACCTTCCCTATCCCGTCTCTTGCAGCATCTCTAAACCAATCTTCTTTCTTGTCTTCCGAATCAACATGCCTCACATCATTTGCTTCTCCAGCTACAACTGACTCGGACAACCTCCCCACCAAAAACCTTATCAACTCATACATGTCCTCTTCAGATGGATAAAGAAACTGCCGTAAGCAAAATCAACAGATACATTCTGGCTCTAAGCATAACTTCAAAGATACACAAACACCAGAATCAAAAGCAAAGCGGATGCAGCAAAGTTAAACAAAGGAACTGGTGCATCGGATTGATCAATAAGTGAAACGTAACTCACCAGGCCAAACGCTCCTATACGCTACGCCTAACTAGAGCATACGATGAGCGAAGACTTTCTATTCAGACCAGCAAGACCCTCAGCATCGCAACAGGCACCCGGACACAAACTAAGCATCTCAATCGTAGTCGAGTTCATCCACTCCACTTCACAATGCTCAAACACCTCGATCGAAATAAAAAATGAAAGGACAACGCTAGTTCCTCGCCTCAATTTCGTCCCACTCTCGAAAAACGCTAATCAGACTCCACTTCCTAGCTCACGGTGCGATCATCGCCCTTCAGCAACAACTCAGCAAAAAGAAGACGATCGACCTCATCCCTCTCACCTTGTGGAAGCCGATGTCTCCGATGAAACCGAGATCCTCGACGGCAGAGGCCATCTCTCCGCAGATCCTGAGCTTATCGGCCACCGACTCCGGCAGGGAGGACGGGAACCGCGACGGATCGCGGAGAACGAGGTTCAGGCACCGGGCGCAGACGGAGGCCAGGCCTTCCGGCTCGAGGTCCTCGATCGCATCGGCGCCGTCCGGAATCGAGACGCCGGAGCTCCGGAGCGAGCTCAAGAGCTTGTTGCTGCTGTCGCGCGACGGCGGTTCCATTGCTGCCGCCCGCGGCTTTGCCCTCCTGGAAATCCCGAGATGCTAAAAGCTTCGAGACGAGATTTGGAAAGGAAGGAGAATCAAGTTGCGCAGAGAGAGAGAGAGTTTCCCCGCGTGTTCTTGTGTCGTTTGGAAAGTGAAGAAGTTCGTTCTCGCCTGGATCGAAGTTGAAAAACACGAGAATTGACTCTCGCGATTGATGGGCTTCACGAGCGAATTGGTCCAATTTCAGAGAAGTCAGTGACTTCCTATTTCATGGAAATGTTGGTAATTTAGTAATTCATATGAATGTTGGTAAATTTCTCTTGATGCAGATCTAGGTATTGAGCTTTACGTGCGGAAAGCTTATGAGAATGTGAGCATGTGATCAGGCGAGGGCTTTAGTCTCGGACCCGAACCTCAACTCGGAGTGTGTAATTTATTGGAATGTTCATCAATTCCTAATAGTATGGGTAATTTATTTATCGCCCAAATTAAATATCGGAGGAGTTGATAATTTACTACTCCATTGGAATGTCAGGAAATTCCTCCCATTGTTAGTAAATTACTTACTATGCTGGTAAAATTTTAGATGAGTTGATGATATACAATTCCACTAGAATGTTCGTAAATTTTCATAGTATTGTAATTTATTACCAAATTATATCTTTGTTATCAACGAGATGAGAAATCTACCAACAACTTGAAATTTTTGACTTTCTAGTGATTGGACATTAGAAATCTACCGAGGGCTTGAACTTTCTATTGAGTCGGTGACATACTATTTTACTGGAATGTTGGTAAATGTCCGATAGTGTTTTACTTCGATTATGAGACAACCACAGACCTTTTGAAATTGCTCACCAAGGGATTGCGGCATAATTTCCTTTATGAAAATGGAGTAAAGTCCATTCACGTTCTTGGCATTTCTGCTCTCAAATATTGGTAGGAGACCTGAAAAGTGAAGATGAAGCGCTTCTGCCGAGTCCTAAAACTGGGCATGGAAAGAACGCGGCCCACCAAACACCGCTCTTCCCTCCGTATATAGGGAAGCTCTTGGTTCGAGAGAGCTGAAACTCACTGACCGAGGGTCGGCCATATAAATTCATGAACAATTCATGCTTCTGCAGATTGATCCAGGAACATGGAAATGGCAAGAGAGGGTGAGGTTGAGAATATGCCGCTATCGCCTCCAAGGATGAGGTCCATGAAAATGGCGGGGACCAATGCCTTCGGCCACAACATTGAGTATGTGTCTCAAGCCTACCTGAGCAACCGGTACTCGGAGATTCAAATCCAGGATGAGGTCCCGGAGGCCAACTCCAACCGCCCTCTCCCGATATATCTCAAGGCAAGGGCTCCTATGTCTTGGTCTTTCCCTACTTTCCTTTTCTCTTGTAATCTTTTTGCTTAGTTTAGCAAGGTAAAACATGGTTCTTGTAAGCTGGTGAGGATGCAGTTTGAAGATGTTCAGTACAAGGTGAAAAGCAGCCGCGCTTCCAAGAAGAACCCAGTCAAGGTGGTGGTGTCGAAGGTGGCCTCGCAAATAAACATGGAGAACAGTAACTACAAGCACATCTTGAAGGGTGTGACCGGTGGCGTCAGTCCTGGGGAAATTCTCGCTTTGATGGGTCCTTCGGGTAGCGGGAAAACCACCTTACTGAAAGTGATAGGCGGGAGGCTATTGGAAAATGCCACAGGAACAATAACTTATAATGACATTCCCTACACGCCAGCTCTTAAGAGAAGGTTAGCTAATTAATGGACAAAGGTTTCTTTGATAGAATGCATATATTGCAGCCTTAGCAGGTTAGCGAGATTCGTAAAAATTAGCTTGATCTGCTACTCATCTCATCTGGCAGGATCGGGTTCGTGACACAAGATGATGTGCTCCTCCCGCAGTTAACAGTTGAAGAGACCTTGGTGTTTGCTGCGTGTTTGAGACTTCCGAGCTACATGAGCTGCCAGCAGAAATATGCCCGAGTGGAGATGATCATCAAGGATCTAGGACTCGAAAGGTACGAGTAGTTAATCGTGTGAATGCTTTAATTTCTAGACTTGATGGGACAAACCGAGTCACAGAGTAAGTTTCTTTTGATAAAAATATAGATGTCGGCACACAAGAATCGGAGGAGTGTTTGTTAAGGGAATATCAGGTGGAGAAAGAAAAAGGACAAGCTTGGCGTATGAAATCCTTGTCGACCCATCATTACTGTTGCTTGATGAACCAACTTCAGGACTCGATTCCACATCTGCCACTAGACTTATGCAAATACTTGAAGGAGTTGCTAAGGTGTGCACCGAGCTTCTCATGATTACATGGAAAGTTCGAGCCATTAATATGTTCTGACCACATTTGACAATATGACAGGCAGGGCGAACGATAATAATAACAATCCATCAGCCGTCGAGTAGGATGTTTCACATGTTCGACAAGCTCCTACTCATAGCAGAAGGCTATCCCGTGTACTATGGAAAGGCCAGAGAGGCTATAGAGTACTTTTCATCTTTGAGCTTTATCCCTGAAATTGCGATGAATCCCGCGGAATTCTTGCTAGATCTAGCAACCGGACAGGTGAAGGACATCAGCGTCCCTGAAGAGCTATCAGCCCCCCAGGGAAGCATGTGTACTGAGAAGACCGTACTCAGAGTGAGAATCTGTCTTAATTTAGACTCACTAGCTCATTTCTCGTCCCTTTCAAAGGAACTGATGAATGTTCTTTTTGTCAAATATATCAGTATCTCCAACTTAAGTTTAAGACTCTCTTAGAGCCGAAAGAGCACGAGAATCACCAAACCACGAGGACGCCAGAGCATCTTCAAGTGGCGATCCAGGTCAAGAAGGATTGGACATTGACCTGGTGGGATCAATTCCTGATACTGACGAGGAGAACATTCAAAGAGAGATGCAGGGACTACATCGATGCGCTGAGGCTGATTCAGGCTCTTGGTGTCGCTCTCCTACTGGGCCTGCTCTGGTGGAACTCCAAGATCACAACCGAGGCTCAACTCAGAGATCAGGTAATTTCTTATTACATTATTAAGACTTAAACTTGGGCCGCTCATTTCGTGCTGGCCAGATAACTAGAATTCCTATTGCTCGAGCTTGGAAGCATTTGAACTGAGTTTGTTTCACACCACGATGAATTTCACATCATTGTTAATGCAGGTCGGGCTGATGTTCTACATCTGCATCTTTTGGACCTCATCATCTCTCTTTGGAGCGGTTTATGTGTTCCCATTCGAGAAGGTCTATCTGGTGAAGGAACGGAAAGCAGATATGTACCGGTTGAGCGTGTACTATGTGTGCAGCACCCTGTGCGACATGTTGGCCCATGTTCTTTACCCCACCTCCTTCATGATCATTCTCTACTTCATGGCGGGGTTCAAGAGAACGGTGTCTTGCTTCTTCCTCACGCTAGGCGCAGTCCTTTTGATTGCTGTCACAAGCCAGGTAAACAGAAACCAAGTCAGGATTTTAGACAGTCACTATGTTAGAAGTAACTGGTTTTCGTTCCTTGATCCAGGGTGCTGGAGAACTGTTTGGGGCTGCAGTTTTGAACATTAAAAGTGCCGGAATGGTCGTTTCACTGTTACTCATGCTGTTTCTACTCACTGGAGGATACTATGTCCAGGTATGTTAAGTCCAGTCCAGAATGTAGTAGTCGGTCACCATGAAGAATTTACCATTTCAGTTTTACCACGTCCAAATACTGCGTAACCGGTAATGTATGATCTGTTTGTGAATTTTTGCCCTGACTCGAGATTAAATATTTGTTTAGAGATCTTTAGACATGTCTAAGGACCACACCTAGCAAATCCTTGCCTATGCTCTGGCTCTGATTGATGCTCTGTAACCATGAAGGTATCATCAAAATCAACCACAGAGGGAACAAGAAAAAGGATGAAATAAAACCCATTCACATACAACTTAGTAAGCGACGTGTACACATTTGTCTAGCTATCCCAAGAACAAGAAAACCACTAGATTATAAATCACCCGCGCAGTCGGACGACTCTCCAGTACCTTAGGATGAGGCATTTGATGCTTCTTTCACCGTATACCCTGTATATCCTTCTGAAGTCAAAAAAAGGGTACTAACTATTAAAAATTGTAAAATGTACCAAGAGACAAGTGGCGGGGACCGAAAACCTTCGTTTGCATTCCCTGGCGATTCTGTACTAACGGAAGGTATATTATTATGGATCGCAGCACATACCGTATTTTATACGGTGGTTGAAGTACTTGTCGTTCATGTTCCACGGGTTCAGGCTCCTCCTGAAAGTCCAGTACTCTGGCGATGAACTCTACGAGTGCAAGAGCCAAGGAGGATGCCGGAAGTTGCAGAGCTCGCCCTCATTCGACACCGTGAGCTTGGACGGTGGTTTGCAAGAAGTGTGGATTCTGCTTGGCATGGCCCTGTGCTACCGGATATGCGCCTATCTTTGTTTGCGCAAGAGAATAAGCGAATGTCATCTGTGATTGAACGCTGAAATGACTTGTGCAGATGAGAAGATTTTCTTGCCGTAAAAAATAAAATTCTGACAGTTAAACTCGCCCTTGTAAAGAGAAAGCTTTGGTTGATGCTAGAAGCTTGATTGACAATAGGTTTTTTTTACAAGTACAGAGACATTTTATTCAAATGGTCTATCTATTGTTCATAAAGTTTCGGGGTGTAAAATGATTTGGAAGACTCCTCATTATATTTTGGTGTTGGACAGCTACTCGTGACGACGAGCATTGTTATTGCATGCAAGACAAAATCGCGTCTCAGAACCCGACCAAACAATGCTTCTAGGAATATGAATTCAAAACTCGTACAAACATCACACGCTATATTTAGCAAAACACACAACACGGATTCCAAATCAGAACACCACAACTGCGTCTCGGAAGATATTTTTGCCATCCTCTAATCATTCACAGCTGTCCCTCCACGTTTAGATGATGGCCATACAGGCATCGCATCAAGAGTTTCTGCTATAATTAGAAGAGGGATAGGCTGTAAGACACCCGAAAAGTGCAACAGCAAAAGGATAAAGGATGGCTCTGTTGAAACAGAAGGATCTCAAGGGGGAAGAAGTTCTGACGTTCTGAACAAGAGTATAAAAGACCAAAAGAAGAACCAACGACATCTCCTAGTCCCCTTCAAGTTTGTGTTCTGGGTTTCTCTTAAAGAAATCGCTCCTTCCGATCCAACAATTCCGAGTTTTTTTCCACCCGCGGTCACCAGTAATTGCTAGAGAGGGGCTCCTCGGCTTCTTGGGTTTGTTTTTTCCGCCTCCAGGTAATTCTGCAATCATTTCCACATCCTTCATCTACATGTTGATCCTGAAAATTTCCTGTCTTTTTCTGGTTATCGTCATGTCCGTTCTTCCACTCAGGAGGCAGCCAACGCATCTTTAATCATCGTTCGAGATGCGTGTTTCTAAATCGCCACATTGCAATTACGAAATGACGTCTTCTTTCTATGGAGATAAAACATTCATTCCCAGCCATGACTAGAGCAGATAATTGTTGCAGCAGCATTTTTTTGGTGCACCTTTTTCTACATTGTCGCGGTTGAAATTACCATGTCTACTTAAAGGATGAGATCCAGTATGCAAGCGTGCGCCTTTCTCGACATGAATGCGAATAAGAATTCATCGCTCTCTTGTTTTGACCGTATAAAATGTGTCGAATTGAGAGCGAATATGCGATGGCATTGCAAAGACATCGCTGCAATCAAGCACTCGAACTTGTAATCAGGAATGTTTATGATGACGACACGATGATCTCACGAACCTACGCACGCCATTTAGTATCTTTCTAAACGATGCTAAACCTGTTCGGACAGCCCACTTTTGCCTTGAAACTGTTCTCCGTGTTCATTTAATCACTCGTGAGTTACTCGTTTCTCTCTTAAATTCGTCTCCCTGGCTAGATCCCTCGCAGGTCCGAGTTATGGATGAAGGAGAGAACCACAGGTGCCTCAAGGTGGAGAAATCTCCGAGACGCAAATTCACCGTGCCGAAAATTGATCTCGAAGAGATCGGCAAAAACTCACCCTTCACTCTGTCGCCGCGAGCGAGCAAAGCGATGAGCAGGAGCAAGTCGAACTGCCTCTGCTCTCCCACCACGCATGTTGGCTCCTTCAGATGCCGGATCCACCGCAGCTCAAGCATCTCCCGCGGCAGCTCGGTTGGCTCGAACCTCTCCGAACTGGGCTCCAAATCGAGCGGGGTCGGCGATTCCGTGGAGGCTCAGTGACGCTCAAGGCGACGAGGGCGCGATCTATGCTCTCTAATAATAATTGGGAGCATATGTTGACAATCTACTGTCATAAGATATGATCTAAGGAGGTCCATAGTATATGTTGTGATGGATTTGGATTGAATATAATGTCGACTAGATTTGGGCATGTGAGAATATTTCTGTATCCTTATATGGTTGTTGGTGAAGGTGGAACTGAACCAAAACAAGGCAAGCAATGGTAAATTGTGCTTTTATCCCCTTGAAATGCGAAAGCAGGGATGTGAGCAGAATCATGCGTGTAGGTTGGTTCATTGATGGATTGTGTACATTTCAGGTGCAGAGGTCTGGGAAAACTAAGCACACCCCCTCCACACACATCTACAGTCACTCCATAAATGGAAAAAATTACTACTAAGCTAAGGAGACAAACTGTCTAAGATCATATGCAATGTACCAAGCCAAGTTTAAGCCAATTGGACTTGGCTTGGTTATAACGTACTTGATTTCAATGTACCTAACCCCCCAAAGTCGGGTTCTTTTACCTTGTAATTGATTATGTCCATTACATGGCTAATGGGCAATTAAGATAACACACCGTGCTTAGATTTTTCCTTTTTCAATGCTGGTGCCCATCCGGTGTGACCCTTTGAACAAGAAGAAAACTCGTGAAAAAATCTCTGAAAACATGAACTAGTTAGTAACTAGTCTTTTACTTAAGTAAAATGAATTTATGGAAGGGACATGTACCTCTCTTTTACCACAAAGAGGCATTTTAACGGGGCAACATGAATCTTAACATGTTGCTGTGGTAACGTTAACAATGCATGCAAGACTGCTGGTATCTCGCCGGTTCAAAGAAACACATTCAACTTGATTTCAATCATGGTAACAAATATTTAGTATCGAAAGTGTGTTTGTTCGAGGTAAACTTCATGACAAAAGGAAAATGATTTCCTCGGGAAAATATTATATCCCATTTTCCGGTTTCATAATTTCATTTTTCCAACTTGAAGTGCATACATTTTCTTTTTATTGTAAATGGTTTCCCCTTGACCGGTTATTTTCAGCAAACCAAATATCCAAAAGTTCATAATAAAGAAAATAACATAAATGATCCATGAACTTATACTCCATACTCAATGTAGTTCTTGAATTTTTAATTTGTTCAATGTGATCCCTAATTTTTAGCCCAATGTACAATGTCCTCGCTGCATTTTTAATTTGTTTAATATAATCTATGTACTTCTAGTAGTTGTTTAGTTTAGTTCCTAAATTAGATAATTCAATGACTAAATTGAATCCGGGGATATAATAATCTACATATTAGAATGAACATTTACCATAACTAGGAACACATCGGGCTAAAGTTTATGAATCACATAAAAAATTAAAAGTTCATTGATTGCATCGTACGTCAAGCCTAAGTTCAGGAGGCATTTATGTCGTTAAGCCTCTGGAATACTGATTTGCAGGAAACTCTTTTACTCAAATAGACACGCTCTCGGCTATAAAGCCAACAATGCACAGTTAGCAAGGTGACTTTTCTAAATTTAAAAAAAAAAAAAAAAAAATCTGTCTAGTGAAAAATATAAAATTATATATATTGCAAATTTTCGAAAAATAAAAGCAATAATTTCCTTGACAGAGGAGATATTCTTAAAAAGGAAAAGAGTGAAATGGCCGGTTTACCTGTCCGTCTCCGACCGCGGAGAGGGAGAAGATTAATTGGTTAGTATCACCCTCCCTTCTCTCGTCTCTCCTTTCCCCGTCACCTTCCCAAATATATAAATCCCACGAGGCGCGACCGCACCGAAAGCGATGGACATGTTGCAGCTCCAGCTCCAGCTCCCGCTGCTCCTTCACTCCCCGCTGCTCCTTTGAAGGTGAGGTGTGCTCTCTACGCTTCGCGCGCTCTCCCTCTCTTTCGGCTTCCCCGATCGGTCGATGCATCGATCGGCGGACCTCGCGATTCGATCGCCTGCTCGTTCCGCCGGTCCGCGACGGTTCCCGATTCCCGTCTGCTTCTCGGCGGAAGTCAGTTAGTCCGTTGCGCGTCTCTCCATCCCGCGGATCGAACGTCTCTGAACCTTTCGCCTCGAGTTTTGTTGATTGAATCCGATCCCGATTTCGTTTTTCCGCCCTTTTTCTGGGGGTCTGCTTGAGCATCTGAAGCTCGTGTCTGCTTTGGTTCGATTCGATTCGATCAGATCCGCGTGGCTATTGCGGCGCTCGCTGGGGAGGCTCCGCGTGAGAGTTGGCAGCTGTGAGTTTCGTGATGGTTTTGATGCTGTAGGATTCTGATTTTTTTGTTTTTCGAAAAATTTGAATTCTGGAAAGGGAAGTTGCGTGGTTCTCTCCTAATTTTGAGTTCGGATCATTCGCGAGCAATGGTTGGATGCCTTCAATGAAGCTGCGGGCTCGAAATTCTGTGATTAGCCTTTACTGTGGGTTTGCCGTTTCCTCCGATGCTTGCTTGTAGTCCTGTAGGTTCACTTGCACGATTCCTTCTGCATCACTTTCTTTTTGGTTTCTTGGCTTGCTCGTCCATTTAGCGAATCATTCCGAACGCCTTTTGAGCTGTAATTCGTCTTCTGTTTTCATCCCATCAACTTCTTTGCCATCACCGAAGTAGTAGTTACGTTGTTCTCCTGTGTCGTGCTTTTTGATTAGATACCAGCCACTTTGTACATCAATAAGATGTTGTTTGTGCTCTTCTTTAACCAGCAAAGAGCTCTGGGTGCACACTTAATAGGAAAAGTGTGGAACGAGAACACTGATGCGTCCTCAACTTTTAGCTGAATTGATGCATAACCGGTGTTTTTTGTTCTCAAGATCTATGTCCTAATGCCTTATGCTCTGTATACTCACAGTTGTCTGGCTATAGTTAGCTTCACCATGATCTACACTAAGATTATGATTACCCCTAAACGTGCAAAGTACTCCACGTCTTTTCTTGTCAACATCTTTCATAGTGTGAAATCGCAAGGATGAAAACATCTTGCCATTTAAATTTCTCCTCTCATGTATGATGTGAACGTTGTATAATGCTGAATTCCTGTTTGTACTGGTGACCTGTGGTATTGGTGATCAAGTGTCACTTCTCTGCTTCAAACATTAGGAGTTAGAAGAAACTGATTCTATATATTTAGTTTTGCAAGTATCCAAGAGAAAGGTTTTGGAAAATGATTGTATGCTTACATAATTAGCGAAATGCATATTTCAGCCTCACAGAATGTGTTTTGGTTCAATAGTTGTTTGGACTTTGGGATGTGTTAGAGGCACCCATTTGTGCATATGTAAGATTCAATGAGTGCCATATGATATTGTTGACCATTAAGCTGGCGCTTAGCACTTCCTTGTAACTGGTAGAGAGGAGTTTTGAATGCTTGGTAATTCCTTTTGCCTCACATTCAGAGTAATCCTTATAGTGTAATTCCAGTTTCGAGTTACTAAAAAAGGGCATTACAGTATTGAAAGTTCTCTGTGTACTGGCTATATTAAAATGCAGATGGGTCATGTTGCTTTAATAAATTCTGAAAGACCGAATTATTGTATGAGGAGTCCTTAATTTGTATTTATGGTTTGTATAACAAAGCATGGAGACCCTATAAAGCTGGTGATTGTTACTTTAAATGTGCATATTTTTTCCATATAATAAAACAAGGAAATGCTTACTCTGTGTAATTTTGAACAGGTATGGAGTGCTTTGATGAGCGGATAATATCATGTTGCAGTGTATGGACGGGATAAAGCAATTGCTTGCTTCTATACTGCAGTGTTGTGATTTTGATCTGTATAAGCAATCGAGAGGCCTTGATGATCCTGAGCTTCTCGCTAGGGAGACTGTGTGTATGCGCTCAACTTGATTTCTTATCATTCTGAGGTTTAGATGGCATTCCATGGCACAAATTTCCTATATTTATGTCCCCTTCTTCTTGCAGCAACCAACTTTACTAACCAGGGCTCTATCTTAAAACTTATGGTCCTGTGCACAATGTATTATTCAGATTCATATCACACTGATGATGATCATCCTATTACATAATTCGATTATTTCTCTTCATTAAGTTATTTATTCCTCTAGTTACATGCAGATTATCACTTCGTTATTTTCCTGAATGCAGTCAGTGTGAGTGAAATTGAAGCGCTATACGAGCTTTTTAAAAAAATTAGCAGTGCTGTGATCGATGACGGTCTGATTAACAAGGTTGTTTATCATCTCTGTACCTTCATTTGTCATTTTTCTCTTGGTCGGCGTAATGCATATTCTTTTGTCAGTGTTAAAAATGTCATTTGCCTGCTTCTTAATCTTTTTCTTCTATTGAGTTGCAATATTCTTCATAATGCTGTAGTTCTCCTAGTACAGGGTTATGTGCCCTTTACTTTTCATTTCTTTTCTCTAGTTGTTCCTTTTAACTGAAGTCTTTGTTCATTTTTAAATCACAGGAAGAATTCCAGTTGGCATTATTTAAGACAAATAAAAAGGAAAGTCTGTTTGCTGACCGGGTAATTTGCTCTTTACTCTTCATCTTGTATGGAACTCTTGGAATCTTTCTGCGGAGTCTTATATTTACAACTACTTTACATGTGTTGGATTCTACAGGTGTTTGACTTGTTTGACACAAAACACAATGGAATACTAGGTTTTGAAGAGTTTGCCCGTGCCCTATCTGTTTTTCATCCAAATGCACCTCTAGACGACAAGATTGAATGTGCGTTTTTTTTTTTTTTTTTTTTTTTTTTCAGCTTTCAATCCCATTAGATGTGTTTATATAAGCTGCCTTGTATTGTTTGGCTTATCCCTTTAATTTATGAAGCAGTTTCTTTTCAACTGTATGATCTAAAGCAGCAAGGCTTCATCGAGAGGCAGGAGGTATGAAATTTTTCTGGTTAAACTGAATTATACTGGAATCACTTTTGTTTCCTTCATCAAAAACTAAGTTAATCATGAATACCCCACATAGGTGAAGCAAATGGTAGTAGCTACACTTGCGGAATCTGGCATGAATCTTTCGGATGATGTCATAGAGAGTATAATTGACAAGGTGGTTCTTCATTCTCATTTTACCTCTGTTTTCTTTACTCATACTATGTTTGCGAGTCAGTAGATTTTGGTTAATTCCTCTATCATTCATTGAAAATAGCTTCTAAAATCCTCTCTCCCCCCTGCCCCTTCTTCTTTTCTCTTCCGTTTCTTGATCTGTAAAACTTGCTTCAGACTTTTGAAGAAGCAGACACAAAGCATGATGGAAAGATCGACAAGGAGGAATGGAGAAGCCTCGTTTTGCGACATCCTTCTCTTCTGAAGAATATGACTCTCCAATATCTTAAGTAAGTCTTTTGATTTGTACTCAGATAACTTTTGCTTGTGCAAAATATGGGAAAAATAAAAAAGAATGATTTCCATATTCTGCAGTGTGATAATTGAGCAACATGGTCTATTTCATGACTTGGATCACAATTTAAGTCCATTTAGCATGTCCTGATGTCAAAGCTAAGATCATTACTTATTTAAACATGTTTGGCTTATTTAACCTCTGCATTGTCATGAATTGCATATTCCACTGTTGCATGAATACTGTACTGACAGTGAATTTATCGTAAGAGGAAAGTCCCTTGACCCTAATCTGCTCTTTTTATGGCTTGGTGATATTTCCTTGATGTGCTCTCTTTTACTCAATGAAATGTGCCAACCTTAACCCAAAGCACTAAAGGTGTTAAGTAAGTTCTATCCATCAATTTGGGTGGACATTGAGGTTATTCGTAAGCTCAGATGCTCATGTGGAACAGAGCTCATTCTCATAATATCTTGTGTACTAAGACCAATTGTGGAACTGCCCACAATTCCCATGGATCCTCTATACTTTTGGGAGGATGATAAATTTCCCCATAATGTCAGCATTTTTTATGTTATTCTCGAGGGAACTACAAAGGATGATTCCTTGTATGTGTGAAAGCATGTTTGTAAAAAGTTTTTTAGATTATGGGGCTTCAGGGGTTGTGCCTTTGCTAGACTGTATATCAAATCAGCCTTGAAGACAACCCTGGCTTAGTGTTGCATCAGCATGAGTATTCTTCTTTGTCTAAGAGCCGTGGGAGCAGCATGATAGATCGGATCTATTGTTTATTTCAACCCTAGTATGAAGATGGTAGAGATGCATCAATGTGGTTATCAAACTTGTCATCTCATTCATTTATTCTTCTTTTCTTTTTTAACCAGGGACATCACTACCGCATTTCCAAGTTTCGTGTTCCATTCACAAGTTGATGATTCATGAGATCAAAGCTGCATATTGAGGTACTAGTGAAGATTTTGTAGTTGTTTTTTTTTTCCTTTTTCTTTTTCTTTGAAGATATTGCGGCCACTGTGTATCAGTGAGGTCAGAAGAGAGATTGGTTGTTCTGGTTGTTTGTAAATTCAGCTGTTGATGGAGTGTGTTTGTCTGTCTTCCTGCTTGAGATGCGATACGGATTGTCATGTTTTCCTGGTGCGAGAAATTGTCGAAGGCACTGGGATTATTCAGTTATTGTCCGAACATACAATAAAAAAACTCCTGACATTCTGTTATTATCATGCGTGTACGGAATATTTGTGTAAATTGGATTTCAAATGAAGGCAGAACCCCGTTTGCATTGATTACATTGAATGAATCTACCTGCTACGCAAATTCTTCGGAAGGTCCTAATGTGGATATGATGTTAAAACGATGTCAGAGAGATTATTTTTCTCTTCTTCTTTAAATAATTATTTTTGCATTGTTCTTTACTTTCCTAGGGTATCAATCATTAGAAGTAACTAAAGCTACGGCGCACTTTCTTCGCCAATGATGACGAGCGTAGTGGAGATCCGATGCTTCTAGCGTAAGTTATGCATGTCATACTTCTGTCGCCAATGACGATGAACCAGATTTCTCCTCGAATGAAGGGGACCTGTTAATTTAAGTTCCGGTCCAGTAGCCCACCGTACATCTCTACGGAAACGAACAAAGATGCCCGCATAGACGGTGGTTCTCAAGGATTTGACGACAGCAAACGACTGAAATCTCAGACTATCAAACCCTGTGATGGAGAAGTTGCATGATCAGAGCTCATCGTCATAGCGCAACCGGGCAAAACACTAAGTTGCACGGCGAAGGAGAATAACAGAGACAGAAGAAAGAATCGAACGAGCAAAGGAGGAGGAATTACCACTATAAGAACCGAAGATGAGTGAAAAGTAAACACAATATATAAACCCAAAACACAGCTTCTACGATAGACCTAAGCACTGAAGTTTAGATAACAGTAAAAGCAGCCCCAACAAACAAAAAGGAAACACTTGCAACAATTTTAAATCTCTGGGACTTTCCAAGTGCAATAACTTAATCAACTTCTTCCATCTTGCTGCCCTCAGCTTCAACCTCCGCATCCTCCAGTGGGGGCATATCTGCATCACCATCAGGTGCATCCTCATCGATGCTCAAACCAAGCTTCAACATCCTGTGGATTCTGTTGCCGAAGGTGTTGGGCTCATCCAGACTGAAGCCCGAGGTCAGAAGTGCAGTCTCAAAGAGCAAGAGGACCAGGTCCTTCACTGACTTGTCGTTCTTGTCCGCATCCGCCCTCTTCCTGAGCTCTTCCATGATGGGGTTCTCGGGGTTGATCTCCATCGTCTTCTTGCTCGACATGTAACCGGCCATGCTGTTGTCTCTCAAAGCCTGTGCCTTCATGATCCTTTCCATATTGGCAGTCCACCCGTACTCGCCAGTGACCAAACAGCATGGCGAGTCAACCACACGATCAGAGACCACAACCTTCTCAACCTTGTCGCCCAAAACATCCTTGACAACCTTGCACAGACCCTCAAACTTCGCCTTCAACTCTTCGCTCTTCTTCTTCTCGTCCTCACTTTCATCAAGTTTTAAACCTTCCTTCGTAGCTGAGACTAGCTTTTTCCCCTCGTATTCCTTGAGCTGGCCAACAGCATACTCATCAATGGCATCAACCATGTAAAGCACTTCATAGCCCTTCTTCCTGAGCTTCTCCAGGAAAGGAGAGTTCTCAACAGCCTTCTTGCTCTCGCCAGTGATGTAGTAGATGTCTTGCTGACCCTCCTTCATTCTAGTCACATAGTCCTTGAGGCTGGTCAACTCCTCACCACTCTTGGTGGAGTGGTACCGCAGCAACTCAGCAAGCTTAGTCTTGTTCTGCGAATCCTCGTGGATACCGAGCTTGAGGTTCTTTGAGAATGCCTCATAGAACTTGTTGTAATCTTCCTTGTTCTCAGCGATCTCAAAGAAAAGCTCGATGCATTTCTTGACAAGATTTTTCCTAATGACCTTGAGGATCTTGTTTTGCTGCAACATTTCTCTTGAAATGTTGAGTGGAAGGTCCTCCGAGTCCACAATACCCTTAACAAAGCCAAGATACTCCGGCATCAGCTCCTCACAATTATCCATGATAAAGACACGGCGAACATAGAGCTTGATGTTGTTGGGTTTCTTGCGGGTGTCGAAGAGATCAAATGGAGCCCTCTTTGGAGCATAGAGGATGGCCTTGAACTCAAGCTGACCTTCAACTGAAAAATGTTTCACAGCCAAATGTTCCTCCCAGTCGTTTGTCAAGCTCTTGTAGAAGGCAGCATACTCTTCCTTAGTGATTTCCTCAGGCTTCCTCATCCAGATGGGCTTCTGCTTGTTCACCAAAGACCACTCATGAGACACTTCCTTGATCTTCTTCTTTTTCTTCTCTTCCGTATCTTTCTCTTCATCAACATCCTCAACCTTCCCTTCCTCGTCCTCCTTCTCCTCCTTCTTGTCTTCCTCATCCTCATCATCAGAGATCTCCTTCTCAGTGGTCTTCTCAACCCAAAGGGAAATGGGGTAGCTAATGAATTCAGAGTGCTTCTTGATCAAGTCCTTCAGGCGACGCTCCTCGAGGTACTCGAGCTGATCTTCTTTGAGTAAGAGAGTGATTTTGGTTCCCCTACCAAGAATCTCGCCAGAAGTGTCCCTGGTGACAGTAAATGATCCACCAGCTTGGGATTCCCAAACATACTGCTCATCATCATAGTGCTTTGTAGTGACAACAACCTTCTCGGCTACAAGGTAAGCCGAATAAAACCCAACACCGAACTGACCAATCATGCTCACATCAGCACCAGCTGCTAGTGCTTCCATGAATTCTTTGGTTCCAGATCTAGCAATCGTACCAAGATTGTTGACCAAGTCTGCCAAAATAATTCAAACAGTCAGTAAACAATTATATTCCAGTAAAAGCACATCAAATCAAAATACCAAGAGACTCACCAGCTTTGGTCATGCCAATCCCACTGTCAATGATGGTCAGTGTGTTGTTCGCCTTGTCAGGGATAATGTGGATGAAGAGCTCCGGTTGACCATCGAGTTTGCTCTTGTCCGTTAAGCTCTCAAATCGGATTTTGTCTAGAGCCTATACACGAGTAAATTTGGATCAGATATGGCGTTTCAGTAGGTACTCCCAATATAGATTCTGTTTTGACTCCACCCAACATTCAGTTAATGCCAGCATCACAAACAACGGGCGTAGGTGTTAGAAACAATAGCGTCCATACAACAATATACCAGGATTAGTGGAATAAATATCTTCCATAAGGTAATCCAATCAATTCTTTGACTCAAAGAACTCAAATTTAACACACATGAGACCTAGCATGCACGATTCGCGACCCAGCATCTGAAACTAAACATATCTGTACTGCAGCTTAAGGATGACAACAACAGAATTTTCTATTTAAATCATATTTTTTCGTGAAAAATAAATAATTTGGGAAAAATATTTACCAAAACAAAGTAGCCTAGTTCAGAAACAAACGAAGCCCAATTCAGAAAAACAAAAGCCGTACTGCTTTGAGTCGCTTCTAATAACTAGAAGCAAACGAGTCCCCAACAAGCCATATAAAAAAATAAAAAGTAAAAAAGCAATTGAAGGAAAGCATGGATCTTCTTCAACGGTGCAGCAGCGCTAGGACATGAAGTCATGTCTAGATACAAACCAACAGCAATATCCAGAGCCATAAAGCAATAGCCAACACATTCATTCCACTGGAGGATCGCACTCTTTCTAAACAGTCCGCCTGTTTTCAGAACACGAGGCACGAAAGCGTCACGCCAGATACCTGGAGCGACGAATCCTCGACCGCCCTCAATCTAACGAGTCTATAAACTAACCAGATCTCAAAACCAGCACGGAAAAACACACCATCCCGACGACGATCCCGCATAAAGAAACTCAGGAAAGAAAAAAAAAAAAAAAAAGACAAGCGCTGCTCGCGGAGGGCCGGGAGGGGGTGAGGGGGACTTACATCGGAGGCGTTGCTGATGAGCTCGCGGAGGAAGATCTCCTTGTTGCTGTAGAAGGTGTTGATGATGAGGCTGAGGAGCTGGTTGATCTCCGCCTGGAAGGCAAACGTCTCGGTCTCCGCCATCGCCGGACTTCCCGCTCGCTTTTGCTTGACCGCGAAGAAACGAACCGCTCAGACTCGCGACGGCGACGAGGAGATGAAAGAACGAGGAGCAGGGAGGAAGAAGGAGATGGACGGGTAGGGGAGAGCAAAGGAGTGTTTATATAGAGAGTTTCCAAATGTAGGGTTTCGAAATTCTAGATCCTTCTATTGTTGCTTTTTTATCGGAGACTTTTCTGCAATTTATAGTCTTCCTCCTTTTCTTTAACCTTTTTTTTTTTTTTTTTGATATTACTATTTTTATTCCCTTTTCTCGCCCATTTCCGGGAAGCAACGTATCGATGTTGCTTTCCAAATCCCCGAAGCGTTGTCAATTTCTAAGCGGTCCCTCTAAAAATTGGAAGTGAAGGTGCCATCGACCATGCACAGGTGAGGGCCCGACATCTTCGTCGGGGTCAAGCAAGTAAGGAGATTATCATTGTGGTCACCAGTCACGCTTACACAGAGAAATCATTGAGCTAAGACATTTTATCTGAAAATGTTGAGATGCACTTATCTTCTTAATTGCACATGATAGAAAGAGACGAGAAAGTCATAAAATTAATCGACCCTAACAAAAAAGAGAAAAATAAGTACATTTTCATATGATATGATTGATACGGTAAGAATCACGTGTCATGCATTTTTAATGAAATCGGCAATGCAAAAAAATTATTATCACGATGAAATGCATAATAAAATCGTGGGTGGAACTCAAATTCGTTACATTTATTGTGTTTGTTTTGTATTTGTAAAGATTCGAAACAATAGCACAAGTTTTTTTTATGTGATTTGATTAAACCTCTTAACTTAATAGATCTTATCTAGTGAAATTGAATTCTATTGACTCATATTCTAAAGACTTTTTTAAAAATAAAGGAAAAAAATTAATGCAAAACTTGGAAATGAAAAAGAAATTTTGTCTAGAACGTATTAAAGATCTCATTAAATATTTAAGAGATAATGGCACAAAGATCTAAATGCGAGTTGCCTAGCCGCTTGCCAAGTAACGATGGCTTATGTCTCAATTGGTGACGTGGAATGCTGACGTGGCTGCCCCGGGTGGGCCGGCGAATGAAGAGCCTCCTCGTCCGACGAAATCCTTATCCGGCGGAGCCTCATCCGTTAGCTTCTCGAATTGCAGCGAGTGTGTCGATCTTCATCATCACCACCGTGTCATCGCTGTCAGCGACTCTCTTCCTCCGATTCCAGAATGCACGCTCATCGTCTGTATCAAAACCCAATCCAGCTTCCACGCGCTCCCTGCGGATCTCGAAGGTAAACACGAACTCCATCTTCTTGTGGACGTTTGTCGGTTTCGTCTCCGACATCGGCTCGTGGTTTTGTCTCCACTCCACGCATCGAACAACCTCTTAGGGAGGCAAATTGATCTCGGTAGCTAGGAATGACCATGGTCTGGTCGAATTCTCTGGTATGCCTGGCGCTCTGGCGGCAGTGTGAGTTTCTTTTGAGGTGATCAGATTGGGATTTGAGCTGACGCTTTCTCGTCTGGAGAATTCGATTGCATCTGGCCCCAGAAGGTAGAAAAAGGCCCAAAATGCAGTAGAAATTGTTCTTTTTGGGTTGGCAAATCTTGTCTTGATAAATGCACGCGAAGGGTGGTCAATTGCAAAACGGTCGTCACAATTCGCATTGATTTATCAACACATGGAAATTGTTTGTCAAGTACTAGACGTGCTTACCGACCTGGAGAACGGTGACCGGGGCAACTTTAGGACAATCTCTGATTGCTTTGCTGCATTGTTAGCTGTTACGCTGGAAAACTATGGAACAACAGGACAGCACAACATTAATTCTCTATGAAAAATTGTTAGGTGAAGAGCCAATTGTTCATGAATCATTTGGACTTGCTATCTCAAATCGCGTTAGTAACTGACCACTGTTTAATTCAGAATTTAACTTCATTGAATCAGAAAGAAAAGGTGAGAGAAACAGAGTCTTAGACAGGGACTCGGTATCAGGTTTTGGGTGTTATATATAATCCACCAGCAAGATATCATTGATTTGGAATCTTCGCAAACATGAGAACGATTTGCTTATCTTAGTTCTGCTTCAGCATTATTTCTAGACTCCAATTAAAAGGAACCTTGATTCTTACTTGGAGGTTTGTTTTGCCTTTTGGCTGTGCTATGCACTGAACCGAGTTTGTGAACCAAAAAAAAAAAAAAAAAAAAAAAAAACATGAAAACTATTATTTTCAAGATCAATCCCCTTAGGATGCATCTATCTTGAAGTTAATTTATCGATTCGAACTCTTTTATGACAGCATTAGGCAATCTGAGATTGGTGAGGGCAGACTCTGTCTTGAAAAACATCCATCGCTTCCCATCAAGAAATTACGCAGGAGATTGCTTGTAGAGTTTATGGGGTTTATTCCATCTGTCCTATATGCTCTTCCCGCTGTCGCCGCACCTATGTTCGAGATGAAGGAACCTGAAGTGATTCGGTAGAATACTGTGCCTTTTAGATCTTCTCATTGTGCTCTTATTAATGCTGGGGGAAAGTATATTTTTCCAACTGCCAATCTGTGTTTTTTCTTTTCCTTTTTTTCATTTTGCTTTCCATTTAGTATATAAAATTACCTCCTCTTTTTCACAAAGTAAGTCACTGTTTCTGATTGCTATAAGCTTCAACTTTTGAAGTCTTCAGGACGTCGAAGCTTCCAGATGGGGTGAGGTTTCAAGGTACATGGCATTCAATTTCCCCTTAGTTTCCTGGAAACATGGTGGCCAACTTTTATTGGGGACTCACAATCTCTAAAGTCAAGTTGGAAATTGAACGACTTATTCTTGTGGCCGTTGTGTCATTATCATTTGACTATTTGGTTACTAGTCCATGGATTACGCGTCCCAGAGTTGCCAGCAATAAGCTCTTTTCTTTTATTTTTCTTTTTTATGAATACACGGGTTATCACATCAACACTTACGAGGGAAATTACCTAGGAATGCTGCAAGAATTTGTCTGTTATATTACTGTAAGTAATGTAGTTAATGGGAAATAAGGGAAGTATTGCAGCAGGTATTATCTGGAATATATTCTATTATTTCTCATCAAAAATTTCTGAGTTCCTGTTTTTCAGAGATTGTTGAAGGGGAAGGACCAGAAGCCCATGATGGAGACCTTGTCGAAGTTAATTATGTGTGCAGGCGCTCAAATGGGTATTTCGTTCATAGGTAATTCGTATGTCATATTTGATGCCGAGGCTCACCTTTTGGGCTGTGGGTTTCTTGATCTTGTTTTATCATATGGCCTATCCTGATATCGCATCATGTTGTCTGTCTGGATGTATTCTCCGACTACCCTTGACTCATGGCTTGTTTGAATGCAGTACTGTAGATCAGTTTAGTGGAGAAAGCATGCCCATTTTACTTCCACTGGATGAGAACCAAGTAAGCTCGGTTTCTCATATGGTAGCATGACGAAGCTAGAACTTTGGTGTTGTAGGATCTCTATTTCTATTTGACTGGGTAATAAGAGACAATACAAATTATATCAGTTTACCGTTGGCACATGACTATACACCTTTCTGTTGTAAACAGAATCGGAAGTGTTTGATATTGGCATTTGCATCGTCTTTTTGGTTGTTTTGGTTTTTAAACCCTTTTCTACTAACCTTTTGTGCTATTTAGCCACATTAATACAGATAATTGTTCCCATTTGTTTCTTCCATACTCCAGTTATGAATGGGGAAAAGAATCAGAGTAAAATGATATTATGAAGATGAACAAACATCATGTCTCTATGTCGTTCTCTTTTCTTGTTCTTGATGACTCTATTTGCTATTTTCTGTTTATACGTCGTTATCCTTTTCTTTCCAAACGAAAGTTGGCAGAACATATGACTGGGTAACTATCTTTTGGTTGCTTGTCCCCTTGACAGATCATCAAAGGTCTCAAGGAAATTCTGATTGGCATGAAGGTTGGAGGTACTTTCTGAGACTGAAAGATATTTGACACTTATTTAAATGCGCAACCTTGGAATTTTTTGAACTACTTAAAACAACGCTGGTCATCTCTATTAGGTTGCTGATTCTATTTATCTTCTTCCATTATATCTCTGTCGCAAAAATGCTGCATAAATGTTCTGCATTCTTAGCCTACCTTGTCTACTTTGTTGCTAATATACCGAACCAGCTTTCTTCCCCTTCACCTTAACCTTCGAAAATCTTTGTTTATGTCTCTGTATATGCAAGATCAATGAAATTGCTGAGACAAATCCCGCTATTTTCTTCTCAGGAAAGAGGAGAGGATTGATCCCTCCTTCTGTTGGATACATAAACGAAAACCTGAAGCCAATCCCTGATGAGGTATTGACCCTCAAATCATCTGTTGTTCCTGTTTCTTCAGTTCATCCCGTAATTATGTTTTCCACTTCCCAGGACATGCTTCTTGTCTCCTGGACTGTTAATTTCGCTGCTAATCGGTTTATTTCTCCTTTGCCGGTTGCAGTTTGGACCTCAGAGAAGCCTTTTGTCACACGCGAAAGAGCCTTTGATATTTGAGGTGCAGCTATTGAAAGTGCTATGACATTGTTTCGTGATATCCTGACAATATTCCTCCTGTGTTCGTTCAAGTTTTTCACATCTGAGGAATGTCTTAAGATGCTCAGACATCCTCAAGAAGACCACTACTCATGTTGGTCTCACTTGAACAGGATCTGCTCTGTCAAGACAGACGGCCCCTCCCCCTGCCCCCTTTCCTCTCTCCTTGCTTTTTTAACATGCGTGTGCGTTAGCAATGGGAGCCTGACTTGATTTGATGACCCCCCTTAATTTTTTGTGCAATCTTTTACCAATCTTCTTTCATTTTCAAATGGGTGGAATCGGGCGATGACAGACACGTAGGTTAGGTTTGCTTGTACCATGTAATTTATTGTTATACCGTATGTACGTCGCAAAGCAATCACTTTCCCATTTCGATGTAAATACAACATTAGTTGTAGTTTCAGTTCCTAGTCGTGACAATCTGCTGCGGCACGCACGCATATTGCTTAAGAAGCTACAGCTTTTCTGATAAGGTTAAGATTGTTATTTATAACTAGTTATTTAGCTTGAGGGTTGTGTGAGCATGTGTACATGCATTTTTTTTTGGGAAAATTCTAAATAAGCACTAGAAGTATCTTTATTTCCTCAAATAAAAACATGAAGTAGACTTTCTTTAAGATAGGGGCTTGAAATTGCTTGAAGTGGTTGTAGTTGTTTCAAATAAGAGCCTAGTCTCGCGGACTCGTTGGTCAATAAAAAATTTGGTTGATTAGGGGTACTTTGGTCCAAACAAAATTTAAATTTAATTATACTAAAACTTAAAATTTTAAAAAAATTTAAAAAAAATGGGAAAACACAAGCTCCCTCCCGCCTATGGCCGCCACCCATCGCTGGTGGGGTGGCGATGAGGGCCGCCGGGGCCACCGTCACCTAGGCGAGGCCAGCAATCCCGATTGACCAAAGGCAAGGGCCAACACCAAAGGCGAGAGAGGGTGGCGACCCTCTCCCAGATCTAGGTAAGGGTTGCCCACCCTCGCATAGGCCTGGTGGCCCTTGTCTATGGCCCCCGAATCTCGACACCGTCTAGGGGCACTAGGTGAGGGTAGCCAAGCCTTTGCAACGATCGGCAACCCTCGCCCAAATGGGAGTGAGGGTGGGCGACCCTTATTGCAGCACTTACCTTTGGTCAACAAGGGTCACCAGTAAAGGTGGCAAAATTGGTCTTAGACCCATATATGACCCATTTAAATCATAAATGGGTCATATATAGATCACTTATTTTTTGACAAAAAATGGTTAAATATGTTTAACAATTAAAGATTTAAGATAAGTGGATCTTAAATAGGTCTTAAATAGGTTGAATTTAGAACCCATTTTCAACAAAAACCTTACAATCTCCCTTTTCCCTCTCTAACTTTACAAAAAAATTATAAAAATTGAAATTATAATTTTCTTTCTTTTTTTTTTTTTTTTTTTTTCCTCCTTTCAATGGCCAACATGGCAATGGCCAACAACCAGCCAAGCAAGCCTCAAGCTTGCTGGATCTAGTGAGGTGGAGGCCTCGCCGACGTCCAGCGAGGCTTGAGTCTCGTTGATCTGGCAAGACTCGAACTCACCGGCGTCGGGTAAGGCTCGAGCCTCGCCCGGATCCCAAGCCTCAAGCTCAAACCTCACCATCGGGCGGCGAGCGAACTCGAGCTTGCGGCGTTGGCGGCGGGCAAGCTCAAGGCTCGCTTGTGGCGGTCGCCGATGTCTTTGTGGCCGCCGGCCGGCCAAAAAGAAAAAAAGAACAAAAAGAAAAAAAGAAAATTAAAAATTATATTCTTAAAAAATAAAAATAATAATTTAAAATAAAAATAATTAAAATTTGATTTTTAAAATAATTATTTTAAAAATTATAAAAATTGTCCATTAAATTTGTGTTGTATAAAATTATTTTAGCAATACCAATACCATTTTTAAAATATATATATATATATATATATAAGAAATCATTCTTTTTAAGTTTAGTTAAATAGGTCGGGTATAAGTCGGGTCGGGTATGGGTCAAAAATTTTGCACCGCAATAAATGGATCATAAACGGGTTAAATGGATCGATTTGGGTCGGACCATTTATGACTCGACCAAACCTGACGACCCGACCTAATGGGTCTAGTCGTCGAGTCCTCGCCAGACGGTGAGGAGCGGCGACCATAGGCAAGAGGGAGTCCTCCTGCCTATGTTTTCCCCTTTTAATTTTTTTCTTGTTTTTAAAGTTTTAGTTTTATTTAGTTTTTTTAATGAAAAATAAAGAAAAAAGGAAAAAAAATTAAAAGATGAAATTGCCTTTCACAACTAGTGAATTGAGACCCTTATTTGAGATTGATATTGTCACTTCATGGTCTTATTTGAAACAATATCCACTTCTCTTTTTTTTTTTTAGAAAATAAAGGCGTTTCAGATCTTTATTTGAAACAATCTCTATTTCAGACCCTTATTTGAGAAAATAATAACACTTCAAACTCTTATTTGAATTTTTTTTATTTTTTTAATCATCAATAATCTAATAATATAGATGTAATGTAAGAGAAAAAGGATGAGATTTATATCATTTATCCTATTGTTCTGTAGATAAATATGAAGACCCTAGTTTATCGTGTGGCAGGAAAAACGAGTATCCAAAGCACTTAAAACATCAAATGAAAATAATTTATTAGTGTACAATCATGAAAGCTATATTCGAAATAAGCCTCTTCAAAAAGTAAATTATAATAATAAGTAAGTTCATAAATGATCTTTGTCTTAACAAAATTGTTTTGTCTTTTGTTTGTTTAAAATGTTTTATTTCAATTTCGAGATGATATTAATATTTTTGTAATATTATAGAGTGGGAGTAATATGTTCCATCCTTTTTTTCGTCGGGTAAAAAAAAGGGGGAAAAACTCCAAGAAATGGTCCAAAGTAACCTTATTTTCTTGAATAAAGGCATAAAGTGAATCTTATTTTTAAAAAAAAAGTTTGAAGTGGCCATGGTTATTTCAAATAAGAGTTTGAAGTGACTATAGTTGTTTTAAATAAGGACCTTACCTCGCCGACCATTGGCCAGCTAAATTTTTCAACCGATCAAGGGCGTTTTCGTCCAAATCTTCTTTTCTCTTTTTTATTTTCTTCTTATTTCTTTTCCAATGTTGGCCAACAATCGCTAGCTAACGGCTTCAACTGTTAGTGAGAGCCAATGAGGACCTACAAGCACTCATCAGTAGTAGGCAAGGGCTTGCAAGCCCTCACCAGCCGTGGGCAAGGCCACCCTTGCCAAATCTAACGAGGGTCGGCCTCGCCTGGGGTAGCAAGGGCTCGATGACTATCGCCAGCAATAGGCAAGGGTCGTCAAGCCCTCACTAGTTGCAAGCAAGGGCTTGCAGGTCGACCCTCGTTAGATCTAATAAGGGTGACCTCGCTTGCGGTTGGCCAAGACCATCGAGCCCTCACTAGCTACAAGCGAGGACTTGTAGGCCCTTGCTAGATTTGGTGAAGGTCAGCCTCACTTGGGGTTGGTAAGGCCTGACCTTACTAACGGCCGCAAGGGGGGCCTCCCATAGGGCGAGGATTGCCTCACCTAGGCGAGGCCGTCCATCGCCAAATTGGGCAAGGGCAACCCTCACCTCGCCTAGTCCTCTGCAAGCATCGTTAATGCCTAGCCTAGAAAAAAGGGAAAATGACGAAAATGTCCTTGACCGTCAGAAAGCCATGCCTTTATTTGAAACAAATATAATCACTTTTGGCTCTTATTTGAACAATATCCACTTTAAACCTTTATTTGATAAAATGACGGCATTTCAAGTCTTTATTTGAGAAAATAATTACACTTTGGGTATTTTCTTGGAATTTTCCCAAAAAAATGAATTTGCAGTAAGAAATAAGCAAAAAAAACAATGTACCAATTTGCGTTAATTGTTAGAAATGGATAAAATCTCTAATTTCCAAATCACTTTCCCATTTCGATGTAAATACAACAGTAGTTGTAGTTTCAGTTCCTAGTCATGACAATCTGCTGCAGCACGCCCGCATTTTGCTGAAGAAGCCACAGCTTTTCAGATAAGGTTAAGATTGTTATTTCTAACTAGTTATTTATTTATTTTTTATTTATTTCTAACTAGTTATTTAGCTTGAGAGTTGTGCGAGCATGTGTATATGCATTTTTTTAATCATCAATAATCCAATAATGAGATGTAATGTAAGAGAAAAGGATGAGGTTTGTATCATTTATCCTGCTGTTCTGTAGATGAATATCGCATTTTTTGAATGCCATAGTTTATTATGTGGCAGGAAAAATTAGTATCCAAAGCACATAAAGCATCAAATGAGAACGATTTATTAGTGTACAATCATGAAAGCTATATTCGAAATAAGCATCTTCAAAAAGTAAAATATAATAATATATAAGTTTATAAATGATCTTTGTTTAAACTAAATTGTTTCATTTCAAGATGATATTAATATTTTTGTAATATTATATAGTGGGAGTAATATGGTCCATCCTTTTTCTTTGTCGGTTAAAAGAAAATGAATCTGCAGTATGAAAAAACAGAAAACAATGTACCAATTTGCATTAATTGTTAGAAATGGATGAAATCTCTAATTTCCAAGTTAACTAAAGAACCCTTTCGATTCTCTGGATACAATTCAAGAGACTCAATAATTTAATCTCCAAAGAAACCGTACATTTTTTTTTTTTAATCTTCACATGAGCACTACTGGAAGGCTCCCTCTCGAATCAAGATCTTTGATTCCTTTTCACTACCTGGATTTGAGGGCCTTAAAGCTTGTCTCAAATTGAGGATGGTTAAGGTCTTGATAATTTGAATTTATGTCGAAGTCTCAACTGTTGGGGAAGATCTTGTGGAATTTTGATGAATTTAAAGCTTTTTTTAGTATAATATCTATTATGATAAGTTTAGATGTCTATGGTGATATTTGAAGAACAATAATGATATTAATGAACCACCGGCCGCGGTGGCTCCGCTGGATAAGGCCCTGCTAATCCTCAGCCCAGAGGTAAAGGGTTCAAAACTCAGGAGAGGCGCTAGATGTATTAAATGTGACTCAGGGGTTGTGAGTCGTCCTGCTTAAGTGTCACCTGGGGGTTTACATGAGAGCTTAGAAGAGTTAGTAAGTTGATAAGTCATTTCATTGGAAGTTCATTGGAAGTTGAATCACAAGTCATTTCCTACTCTTAATCGTGACTAGAAATAACTAACTAGTGATAATGAGCGCATGTTGCTGTTGAGAAGTAAGGCTAATATTGAGTCATTAAAGGTACTAGGTAACATGTTAGGATGATCGTTTGACACATAAATTAGAGCCATTGATGGCTAAAAAGTCCATCACAGGAGAATCGAAAATTGTCTGAGAATAGTTTATGTTTGAGGAAAAAGATTGTACGAGCGATCCTATCTCGAATAGCACCTCCTAACTACTTTTAACTGCTCCAAAACTATTTCCAACCAAAAAATTGAAGATGTTTATATAAAAGATGATAGACAAAAATTAGAGAAAATCAATGTCGTTTATTGTTATTTCATGTTGATCGATTTGTGATTTGTTCATATGAAATTTCTAGTGTGATGTTCTTATCGCCTTGTAATCGAGATAAGATCAAATGCATGAGAGGAATAGCAATACTTCAATCGTGACAATAAGGCCTATTAATTTATATGATTTATATTTGTTGATCATAACTTAAATTTTAACCGTTTCTTGTAAAGTTACCATAATTCTTTTGGCTTCCTTTTGAAATCTAGTGTGTTTATTAGCTATAGCATACGTAGAGCTGTCAACATATAGATCAACATAAAGAAGAAAACTACAAATATAATCATCAGAAAATGAGTGATATGAGATCTTAATATATTAATTTCATTTGTTTCATGGACAATCATCAAGTCAAAATGGAATTTTCCTCAATTTTCTATGTTCAAGTCACATGAGAAAATAAATTATCGAAAAACATTTTCATCATCAATGAACATATTAATATTAAAATAAAATAAAATAAAAACTGGGAAAAATTATATATACGATTTTCAATCTTCCTCGTGCTCCTGCAGATAAAATTATTCCTTACGCCACCGCAAATCATAGTCTCAACTCGTAACTGCTAAGCTTTTCCCGGACTGTGCTCCGGGCGACCGACTTCATCTTCCAGCCTTCGATCCGCGAGGTAGGATTCGAGGATCTCCCTGCTTCCGAATCCTTCGAGGCTCCGATCCGTTGACTCGAGGCGGCGGCCGGAGAAATCTCGGTTGCTCTCCTGAAAAAGGGAAGCGGAAATGCAGAAGATGGCGCAGTCGTGGTTCTCGCCCGACGGCGGCAGCGGCGGCGGCGGCGGCGGCGAGGACCCGCAGAAGCCCTCGTCCTCCCTGCTGGCCGATTGGAACTCGTACGCCTCCTCCCGGGAGGCCGGCGACGACGCCGGCTTCGGCATCGGCTTCGATATCGAATCCGCCGTCAAGTCCGCCAACGACTCTGTCTCCGGCACCTTCAGCGTGTGAGCTCTCTCTCTCTCTCTCTCTCTCTCTCTCTCTCTCTGATTCGAGTGTATGTGAGTCCATATGGTTTGGATTTAGGTGGCTCGCATGATTATTCTTGTAGATCTCATAGAATTTGAGGCTTGATCGGCCTGTTTCGGGGTGGAAAAACGTCGAGCCGTGGCTGTTGATGATGGATCCTTGGGGATGTATCTTGTATGTGCGTTCACGTGGTGGTGTTGTTTTACGGCGAACCTTTGGCTGCGGATACTGTTCTTCGGTCGTTATTGTCATTTGTCATTTCTACTTGGCTTGGCTGAGGAACGTTTTAGACTTGGTAATTAGGTAAGGCGTGCTAAGTTCTACTGGTGACTTTGATTTATTGAAGGCGATTTCTTTTGGTTTCTCTCGGAAGGAATTCATTCCTCTGTTAATACCTGGTAGGTTCTTGACCATATATGTGGGAGGGGAAGTGTTTGGAGTGTGTTTGTGCCTAGGATCTTGCTTGTCAGCCTAAATTATATGTGTGTATGGCAAACTGGGGCTGGGTGAAATTGCCTCATGGGACAATTTGGAGATGCATATCTGTAATCACGCATTTATATGATTACAGCAGGATATGTTAAGATTACATGGGCAAATGTTGTATCCAGCTGGATTGCATCCAAGAGAATGTAGCATTGCTAATTTAATCCAAGGCAGGAAAGTCCTAAATAGTGCTGCTGCTTGTCTTTAAAAGCAGTCCTGATTTATCTGTCTTGAACTCATTGTCTATCTGGATTACTCTGATCTGTTAAAAAAGTTTCTTTAATGTTCTCCTTGCTTTAGCTGCATTATTAGAATGTTACCATCCAGAGCCTACTTTCTCTTATGTGCTTGTGTAACTGGAAGTAGGAAGGGCAATCTTGTTAGGGAATCAAAAAATTGAGTCACGTTTATAGTACTGTTAGTCTGGGGATATAAGAGCTTCATTCAAATAACTTAGTGAATAATGGAGAAACCATATTTTGTTTCATTTTGCAATTTCTTTCAACAAAAATGTCCAAAATGGCTTTTTGGTACATTGACCCTGTTACTTGACAATCAATGGTTTCTGGCTGTGATCTACTGTTCTTTTGTTTGTTGTAAGACTTAGAAAGTGAGGATATTGACCTTGAGACAATTGCCTTTGTGGAAACGAGCATTCTTGTTAGCAGTTTCACTCTTTGTGAATGAAGAAGTGTTGTTTATATTTTGTTTATGCTTTAGCAGTCTTCTATTTGCGTGATGTTTCTGTAATTTTGTTATATTTCTTTTTATATAATTCAGTAGGTAGCTGTGTACTTTGATTTCATAGCAGTTTTTTCAAATTGTGCCTTCCTCATTGACCATGTAACTAGATTACGAGGTTGGAAGTTCACCTGTTTTATTTTCCTTCTTCTATCAATTGTGTTTATCTGGGAATTAAGGAGGACTCGTTAACGCTCTTTTAGAATATTCCGTGTCTTTTGATGATTAACCATGTTCTAAAGCAATGATGCATTTTTTTGCTAACTCGATTGCATTATGAATTTTCCCTCTTAGAAGATCCTCCCATAGCTACTTCACTGTAATTGTCAAATGAACTCATATTCTGGAATGAAAAGTTTATCTGCATCCATGTCTCATAATTGAATATCACAAGAATCAATGTTAAGTTCTAATGTAGCTAAAAAAGCATAACTCAGTCACAAGTAGGTATTACTCGAGAATCTATGAAATAACGTCATACAACATTCTTCCTCATCTTTTCGAGTCATGAATCTATTCAATTTTTGATTATAAGATTCTGAATTAAGTTGTGATGTAGCTTAGGAAGAAATTGAAGTTCAATCCCAAGTAGGTACTTCTTTGGAGAATCTATACAATAATTTCTTATACAAGTTCAACTTTGCAAGCCGAATTACAAAGAATCAGAAGTCAATATTTCCATTTTCATTTTTTCCAGACATTAATATAAAGAGAAGAAGAGGAAGCAGAGAATCATCCCAGTCAGATCAGTTGCAATGGGTTGAACCATTGAATTGAATTTTTCTAGCATGCCGCTTATTGTTGTGGAGCCCAATCTAGAATCAGATTTGGATTGACTTAAGTCTTATCTGGACAGACTGTAGAAATTAGACTTATGTATCCATGAATTGAGGGTTTTTTGAGAACTGTGCTGAAATGGTAAATTGTGACAGAATCGTGAATGCAGGCAAATCTTGATTAAGTCTAACTGATTCTTCCTGTTCCCATAGTCACACTATTTTCAGATTTTAATTAAAGCAAATTTTAATTCCATTCAAATTGTAAAAAGAGTTTTTTTAACTACCACATTATATATCATAAGCAATGAACTTCTGCTGCACCTTTATATGCTTGTATGGTCGTGGGCGGTATTACTGCTTCTGATTGGTTATTTTGCTTACATATTGCCCTTGACATTTGTTCAGGGTTTCAAAAGGTGTAAGAGAGTTACCTGGGAATTTCCAATCTGCTGCCAGTACAGTGCCTTCAGGGAAGGCTCTCATGTATTTTGGTTTATTTCTGGCTAGCGGTGTCTTCTTCATTGTGATTGCTTTCACAATGTTCCTCCCAGTTATGGTGCTGATGCCCCAGAAATTTGCCATCTGCTTCACACTTGGGTGTTGCTTTATTATTGGATCCTTTTTCGCTCTCAAGGGTCCAATGAATCAGCTTTCTCACATGTCGTCCAAAGAAGTATTTACTCTGCATTTTGGTGCATTTTCTTCCTTTCCTAATCAATTTGACTCTTCTGAGTCTAATTTTTCTCTTTTACTGATTATGCAGAGGCTTCCTTTCACTGTGGGATTTGTTGGCAGCATGGTTGGTACCATATATGTCTCGATGGTGCTTCACAGTTATATCCTTTCTGTGCTCTTCTCTATATTGCAGGTACCGTATTCACAAGTCACGTGCATCTACATTCCTTTATGTAAAAATTTCAAATGAAAATTTAGCTGACACATTTGAATTGCTTGTAGGTTCTTGCACTGGTCTATTATGTCATTTCATACTTCCCTGGTGGGTCTGCAGGGATGAAATTTCTCTCATCAACACTTACTTCATCAGTAATGAGATGTTTCGGTCGGTGAGTGAGTGAGCCGTAGTAGCTTTGTCTGTTATATTTGTCCTGTTGTTGTCTGACATTGCTCCAGGACCCGAATGAATTTGGTTATTAGTTGAAAGGCAAAGATTTGGAAAAAGAGCTTCAAAGGGGATTCTCTCTCTCTCTCTCTCTCTCTCTCTCTCTCTCTCTCTCTCACACACACACACATTATGCTGTCATTTGTTCCATAATGGAGGTCATCGTTAACATTTCTGCGAAGTATTGATGATTCAGCGTGGTTGATGTGATGGCTCGCTAGCAATTAGACCGGACCCATTGCGCTTGTCGGTAGGCTCACGCCCAATAATCACGTCTTAAGATGACCTAGTTTTTTAAACAAAATCACTCCGTCTTCAGCAGTATTTTTCTAAACTGGTTGGGCCGGGAATGTAGTTTGGGTCTCTTGTTTTCTTTCAGGCTGTTGATTTCTCTTCAGCGCTTTCAGGCTGTTGATTCTTCGGCCCTGTTTGTTTCGGCTCATAACTTATAAGCCACCAATCATGTCACGAGAATTCTCTACAAGAATAAGCTTTTTTATTTGGAAAAGATTATGAAGTAATGGAGGGTGGTTTTACTTGTAAATGCTGATATACTGTTCTTAAAATTTAAGGATTTCAATAACTGAAGTTCTATTTTATTTTTTTTTGGAATAAAAATTTTCATTTCACTTGAAGGAAAAAGACATGTACGTAACTTCAGGATAAAGAGGTGCATAACTGAAGCTCGATTTCAAACTGCAAAAGAAACACCAAACAACCTTGCAAAAGAAATCCTTTTCGTATTCTCTCATTTTCCTCATGAATGCCTCGACAAATATCGAAGCTACTCCAGTTTCCAACCACAATAAAAAGAAGAAGCTCATTTTAATTAAAAATTCATGACTTTTAAAGATCTTAAATATTACTGTCTATAATTCTAAAATAATTAAGATGCCTGGCACCATACTAAAGAAAATTTAAAGGGCCATTTGTTTGAAAGAAAACTGTTTTTTGGAAATTGTTTTTCAATTTTTCAGTGCTTAGATGATGGAAAATTAATCCATTTATGGAATATGTTTTCCATGGAATGAAAATAATGAACTTAAATTGGAATAAAAATGACTTTTTATTTTAGTAAGAAAGAAATCACTTTCTCAAAATCATTAAATAAATTGAAAACTAACTTTTTTCTTTAAAAAAAAATTCATGAAAAATATTTGTCTTTATCATGAAATTTTCAGTGAAATAAACACATCATTAGTATTCAATTCGATAAGGTTTTGTAAGGAAGCAAGGCCTTATTGTTTATTTTTGCACGGCCACTTTCCTATTTTAAAGTTTTTAACATACTATTCATCTTTGACCAAAAATGGAAAGTAGAAAATTGAAGATTATTCCATCAATTTCGCTACGCATATCTCTTCCCTCCTTACCTCACAAGATTTAAGAAAATTTCAAAAAATGAAATGCCCTATTTACTTTCTTCTTTTTAACATGCAGGTTGCAATTGCTAGCAGCACTTCCGCGCACACAGAAATTCTTAGCTACGAATGAAACCATCACCACCACCTTTCAAATCGGTGCGAAGTTGACTCGACCAGCTACCACATCGTGGCTATCTACGTGGGTTACAATTAAACAACAAAAAATGCGCAAGAAAAGAGGCAGAGTTCAGTGCACGTATTTTGTTGACCCTCATGATTGATGAGGCCTCGCTCGCCTTTTTTAAGTGGAAGGAAATCATCCTGAGAACCGAGTCCAAAAGCATTCCATCGCCCAATCTAATCTAAATCGAAATCTAATATCATGGGCAATCATGAGAAAGATGTAATTGGAATCCGGGAGCCCCGAAATCAAGGAACGACGGGGAAAGTGACGCCGCGACTGCTTTTGGATTTGGACACCGATTTGGACGTTTGACAAGAGAGCTTTGGTTCAAGGACGAAGGCCCGGTCTTCATGATGAGGAGGCTTGAATTTCAGTAGGTTGATCTAGTGGAAGAAGCGAGAGAAGCTACGTGCTTCGTTTGAAAAGGAGGAATCGAGATTATGATAAGGGACAGGACGCCTGAAAACAAGGGAGGAAAGGCTATAAATTAATTAAAAGATGGAAAAGGAGGATCGAGAAGATGAGGCGAGAATGCGAAAAAGCCAAAGTAGCGTTCAACTTGGCGAAACGAAGTCAGTTTTGGCTTTGCCCACCACCAAATGAAGAAAAATATTTGGAACCAAAAAGGAGCCGGAAAACACGGGCTACTTTGGGTATGATGAGTCATGTAAAATAAAATAATCGATGATGAGTGGACTGTTACATCAATAATTTTCGATGTAAATTAATCTGAATGATTATATTGAAATTTTGCGCAAAATTTTAGAGTTAAATTGACAAAATCAAAATTTTTCAATGACTACTGGATGTAATTTTCCGGTCTAATACCTTAGAAAACTCTCAACTTTAGCTCTTATTCCAATTTTTTCTAAACATCTTTGTCTTACAAAAAAACTCCAACTTTAGGTTTGGACCATATTCCACCCTAAACTTATGAAAAACCTTTAAGGTTTAGTCACAATTTTACGATAAACTTTTTCTGTCTTACAAGAAAAACCCCTGTTTTAGTTTCAATTCCACTCTTACCATAATTTTTTGGTTAAAAATATTAACCAACTTTTACATGAGTCCTAAATTTTCCCTCGTTAATGCTTCTTTCTAAAACCGTCCTTAGTGATCTCAAGTGGTATTTCCATATCACTGCTCTAGTTTTTCCCAAATTTCAAATCCAATAAGACGTTATTAGATATGAATTCCATATTAGCCCAAATAATGTCTTATTGAATTTGAAATTTAGGTAAAAACTAGAGCAATTAGGGTTGACTTTTTTCAATTGCTCTTACTCTTAAAAGAGTCTCCTTACCTTCTTGCTTAGGGATCTTCGATTTTGTGGCTCAATCTTCAAGCTCTCATGCTCGAGGGTGTTCCATCCTCGCAGTTGGAGAGCTTGCACTCGAAGAGCTTGAGCTCAAGACACTCAAAAAAACTTGTGTTTGGGAGTTTTCAATTTCTCAATTCTCCACGAGAAATTTTGGAAGGACGGCTAATGGCAGCATATTTGTAAGTCAATTAAAAGTTGATTTTTTTTATAAGACTAAGAAAGATTAGGATAAAATTGGGACTATATGGTAGAATTGGAATAGAACGTCAAGTGGGGAGTTTTTTTACCAGATAAGGAAAAAGTTTAGGAGAGAATTGAAATTGAATCTAAAGTTGAGGGTTTCTTTATATGGAACAAAAAATGTTTATGATAGAATTGGTCGTAGAACTTTGTAGTTTTTTAGAACATTAAGCCTAACTTTTTTAAAGCTAAACATACAGAGAAAAAAAAAAAAAGCTGGGTGTGGTTTATACTCATAGTTAATTGCTTTAAGATTACTCTCGCTTCTCTCCGTTCATCGGTCACTCTTTTTCGACAAGAGAAGATCCGGGGCTCGATTCTTCCCTGATGAAAATAACATCCACGGAGGTAGTCGGGTCGATTTCATTTCAAAAACTCATGTCGTCGTGAATGAATACGACGCTTGATTTTTCTAATCTTTTCTTGAACACCATCAACTTGCTGAGGGAAAATCAGACAGCGCTTAATCAAAATGATTGAGGCACATAATTGCAGAAGGTGTGACCGCGACTTGAGTGAAGGGACGCGAGCCACTCCGGGAGAGCTCAAAAAGTGACCGGCGTTGATGTTTGCGAAGTGGGGATTATCCGCTCGTGCGGATGGACACTGTCTCACGGAAAAAGATGGGGATGGATTGAGGGAGGATCACATCAACAAATCTCAGTCTTAATCAGGTTTTAGTGACTGCAGCATTATTGGGGACAACCGGGGATTTCCGACCACATCTTTTGCACGTGCATGCCCAAGTTGCCAACATAGGCAGAAGTGGTTTATTGCTCTGTGTTGACTTGCGGTGAGATTTCCCTTTTCCTAAAGTTTTTTCATGGGCGTGAGGTCATAAGAGCACTGAAATCGAAGGCATGATGTCATATTAATCCGTTCAAGAAAGATGGAGATGAGGATTTGCATGGTTAGAACCGAGAGGATCATTGTATTTCTTGCCGATCTAATGGTTTACAATCAAACGGTATCTATATCCGAAAATAATGTGCACAGAAAATGAAGTAACCTAATATAAAGAGAGTTAGTCATCTTAGGAAATTACAAAATATCAAATAATACGCCTAATATCTATTATCTCTAACAATATCCTGTAACATCCCCTCAAATTCCCTGTAGAAGTAACAGTGAGTTTGCAAAAAAAACGTCTTCAAATTCTGTTGATGCTTGAAATTTCAAAAATGTGATAATATTGAAGTGAAGGCACTCTCATATGGTGTGTAAGTCAGACCTCACACAAATTAGACATGGACGAAACCCCTTCAAAAAGACTATCATGCTGTTGTTGTTATTGTTAGGCACCAGATCCATTAGAAGTTGCACTAACCTTTGACTAACTTGGGAAGCACTAAATTACTGTTACCATCAAAAGTTGCGCTAACTTTGTTCTAATTTGAGCAGTCTTGCAAGAGATGTGGTTGTATTTTTGGGATAAAGGTTTATTTATTTTGAGTAAAATGAATGATTTGAAATATATTTTTACTTAAAATAATTACTTGTATGGCTTGAAATAATAAGATAATGAAAAATATTTTCATTATTGACAATAAAATATGCCCAAAAATTTTCATCAACAATCATTTATTTTTATAAGCAACATGATCGATCATTTTTAAAGAAATACGTTCCAAATCATTCACTTTTATACGAAACAAACAGAGTCGAAGTAGTGATTTTGCATTTTTAATCGTGTCTAAGCTCAAGCCTTGCACAAAACAAAACAAGCTCAAGCCTTGACCACGTCGGCAAGAGTATTGGAAAAAAGGTTGAACCGATAGGGAGTGCATGAATTGCCATAAGATCACCTTATTGGAACACCGTCATATTAGATGAACAATGCTGAGGATCTTGACATTGAGAAATGGATATCAATAGTAACTTAAAAAGAGATTGATGCCATATATATGGTGTGCTTCGGGTTGTGCATTAGGCGTACTCATAGTTTTGTTAGAATTACCTAGATATCTTAGAATATAACCAAATATCAAATTATATCCTAATAAGTGTTCTCTAACCGACATAATGGGACATGACGATCACTTATTGATTTATTGACAGTGACGGAATTGGAATTTTTTTAGGGGCAATTGATGTCCATTTACTATGTGAGAAGGTACACTGATGATCCACTAATTTAAATCGTGCTAGACAAAAGGGGGTACTACTGCACAAACGCTCTTTTACAATTACTGTATAAGCATATGATTGATTATATTATTATTATTTTTTACCTAGGGGAAAATGGTGAAAAAATATGGTCGTGCAATGTATAAAATTTACAAGATTAATTAAATGCAAACGTGGAGTCAAGTAATAATTTGCTTTTAGGGTAAGTTTATTTCATGAAAAATAAATTATTTAGAAAGTATTTTCTTAAAAATAATCGGTTATATTTCATGATATAATTAATTAGTAAACATTATTTTTGTTGCCGATAATAATTTATGTCTTAACATCTTCGTGAACAATTAAAATATTTTTCGTTCATTTATTTTGTAAGTGACATAAATACTTATTTTTAAAAAAAAATATTTCCCAAATTATACATTTCCACGAAACAAACATATATTAAATATTATATCATTTTGCCTCAAAGATGTCCGAATAATTAGCCATCGATTGAATTATTCCTTTCCTTCTTTCTTTATTTCTCTCTTTGTTATTTTTAATTTTATTTTTTGCTAGAAAGCCATCCAAATTGAGCTTTCATACGTGTAGTGGTTCCCCAATACGGCACCGGCCGCAACAACTAAACTAATTTGATAAATATTTGACTAAAAAAACTAATTTGATAACTAGATAAAATAAAATAAAAAGAACCAAATTCTTCTCCAAAGCTCTACATGCCGGCATGTCATACCAACACCGCCCAAGAGGTGGATCTCACGTACATTGATCACCAAACACCTTGTCCAACTAACTTAATTGCTAGAAACGTAGGATCGTATATAAATTCCTGAGGCGGGCACCGTCTGCAACATCAAACATCAATCGATCTCCTGCACATTGGTCAACAGCATACAGCTTTAGCCGGCCGTCGATCGTCGATCACATTGAACCATGAAAGCCTTTGTGCCGTCGGCGCTGTTTCTCGTCGCCCTTCACTTGATTTCGGCCACCGTCCGAGCAGGCGGGCTGCCGGTCGAAGCGTACGGGCTGTCGTTCCAGTACTACCAGGAGAGTTGCCCCAATTTTGAGGCCATCGTGAGCAGGAAAGTGAAAGAATGGATTAAGAAGGACTATACTTTGGCACCAGCCCTGATGAGGTTGCATTTCCACGACTGCGTCGTCAGGGTACGTAGTTTGTCCGACCGCTTTTTTTTCTTTTTTTTTTTTTTTTTAAATGAAAAAGGGCTAAAGCAAAATAAAAAAAATTAACGTGGTAAATATACTATTTCTATTTTATCACCTGATAATAATAAAAAAAAAATTAGTATTCCGGCACTTGTCAATTCCAGAGTTAGCAATCTAGTCAGCAGAGCAATTTCCTTCTCCAAAATTATGTTGGTCAGCATCAACCAAATTATTTTCGTAAGTTTTGCAAAAATCGCACTTATTAATAAAGTCGTCGCTAAGAAAAGCAACCAAAAATTTATTATCTAGTAGTGGCCACATATAAAAATGACATACATAAGGCAATTTCAAAATCATAATGAGAAGTCTTTATAGTTAATGAATCAATACACCAACATTAATTAACTTATTGCATTATAATTTATATCTCACTCTTGATTGAGCTTTCTATAGACCAAATCGAAAAATTTCGACATCCAAGTAAACCAAAATGCGAATTTTTGCCGGCTTCATTTGACTCGAGTTTCTTGATTTGGTTATGTAGGGATGCGACGCGTCGATACTATTGAACTACCCAGGGAGCGAGAGGAGCGCCGCGGAGAGCAAGACTCTCAGGGGGTTCGAGGTGATCAACGACATAAAGGCGGCGCTTGAGAAGAGCTGCCCGAAGATGGCATCGTGCGCTGACATCCTGACCTCGGCCGCGAGGGACGCCACCGTGTTGGCCGGCGGGCCGTTCTGGATGGTCCCGTACGGGCGCAAGGACGGGAGGGTCTCCGTCGCCAAGGAGGCCAGCAAGGTGCCGGTTGGCCACGAGAACGTCACGTCTCTCCTCCAGCTTTTCCAATCCCAAGGATTGAATGTCCTTGACTTGGTTGTTCTCTCAGGTGAACTTTTTCTCATTTCTTTTCACAAATCAACGAAAAAATAAATAAATAAAAAAATAAAGTCTAAAACACTATATTCCATTTTTTTTATTTATTATCTATATAGCAATTTTAGTCTATAGGGTGCTTTTTGAATGGATGTGAGGATTAGTTTATGAAATTTTTATGGTCAACTTTGATTAAAAAAAATCACCATGTATTCTCAAATATAATTGAAATGTACATTTTTAATTTTATTCTTTTTCCTTCTTCTTGATCCGGGTGCAGGCGCGCACACGATAGGGCGAAGCACCTGCGGGTCCATCCAATCGCGGCTCTACAACTACAAGTCCACCGGAAAACCCGACCCGACCCTCAACCGGGAGTACGGGAACTACCTGAAGCGGAAGTGCCGGTGGGCGTCGGAGTACGTGTACCTCGACGGGAGGACCCCGAAAACCTTCGACAACATGTACTACAAGAACTTGCAGAAGAAGATGGGCCTCCTCTCCACCGACCAGTACCTCAACTCCGACTCCCGGACCGGGCCGCTCGTGTCGGCGCTCGCCACCCAGCCCGAGCTCTTCAACTACCAGTTCGGCGTCTCCATGGCCAAGCTCGGCAACGTCCAGGTGCTCACCGGCGACGAAGGCGAGGTCCGCACCAACTGCAACGCCGTCAACCGCTACTGATCTTTTATTTTTTATTCCCCCGATTTATTCGGATTTGTCTATTTTCATTTCGTTTTCCTACGTCGAAAGCGCTGATATTTTGCCTTGCGACTGTTGTTTGAGAAGAATCGGAGAGTATAAAATTCAGCTTGGGTTATGAATACAGGCAAATTAATGATTGTTCACGTCATTAAATTTTGAATAATCCCAATCATGACAATAACGTCAATAAAATTTTGATTTTATTCGATAACCTGTCAAATGATGCGTCAGTAGACATATATCACGATCAAAATCAGTTCATCGGATATATAATTTGATTGCAAACTTTCAAAATTCAATGACTTGATTTGGAATAATTTTTTAAAAAATCAATGATTAATAAACTATCTTCCTTACTAACATAATCAAGAGTAGAATTATACCATGCTCCTCATCGAGTTTCCTTAATCATCTCAATAAAGACCAATATGATATTTAGGCAATATCCATGATTAAATGATTCTTTCAGGAGCGTCGGTCTCTTTCCATTATTTGGAAAATTCAAGAAAAAGTTGGCTTAGGGAAGGAACCGGACAACATAGGTTACTCTAATCGAGAAGCCATAGTTTTCTTCTAATCAAACTTGGTCGCATTTGATGGCCTAAACGAGTTGGATAGAATGGGGTCGAACAATAATCATGTCGCCGCTGCCTCATTCTAAGACAACGGAGGCCGAAGTCATAGCTCCACACAAATCCTCCGCAAGAAAGGTGAAGTCTTTTCCACTCATCTTTTTTCTATATACATACTTTCTTTCTTCTTGTGCCATCCGTCTCGCGGGGACCCTATTCAAATAGAAAAATAAGCGAAATTAGGCAGCGTTTGGTTCTGCTCAAAAGAAGCAAAGAGCAAAGAGCAATAATGCTCATTGCTTTCTCGTCAAACCCCGGCTCCATCCCCGCAGTTCATATGGACTCTCAACGGGCACCTTTCTTTCCCCTATCGGCGCTGAAATGCGCTAGGGGTTGAGGCCCACTTCCAGAAATCTTATCTCGATTCTTCCTCGTGCAGTGGACCCTCCATCCGTCCCTCTATCACTAACTTGATGGGATTTAGTCTAGTTTAGTTTAATCCCGGTCCAGATCTGGATGGCGTCAGGCTGCATTATTGGAGGGGCGGAGGATCGGATTAAGATGCTAAAGTTAGTGATGATCCATGCTTGCCCCACCTTCCTAGCACGTGTGCCCCAAGTACCTCCTCCAACCGAAGCTCGAGCTTGATGTTGGTGCTACCGTACTGCGCGTGTGGACCATTCTACTGTGCAGTGCAGCCCACCCTCTCTCGTGAGTGACTGATGTCAACTTGGGGTATTTCGTCCAAAAGGGTATTGATTGTTTATTTTTGGTACATAGTCATGAGCCCCTTTTCGCCTTGCACGCTCTAATGGAGTATCGGCATCTCGTCTCGTGGAGCGGTGTCTATCACACAGCTTTGCGAGTACTGTGAATGAACAAGGAAGTCTCACGAACTTCCTACCACCTCTCTCTCTCTCTCTCTCTCTCTCTCTCTCGCTCATGACAAGACAAGAGAACACCCAGAGGCAATCCAATAACCCCTCACTGGCAATAATGGGAATCTGAAGTGTGAGTAGGCAAAATTGTGAATTTGTCTGGGAATGAAACAGGGTCTCGCTCCCTTGAACGCTTCTAGATGGACACCCATCGTATCTTTCTAGGGTGAGCCACTGGAGCACCAAAAGCAACGTTATGTCATGTCGTCCACTTCCCATCGCAATTTTCCAGTCCTTTTAAAAAATGTTTCTGGACGGTGGTCTGATTCTCAACCAATCATCTATTACACTTCTCATTTTCTTTCTGAAGCTTTGAATATCATGCACAGATCAGATCATAATCATGTGATTAGATCCGTAATCTAGAGACCCAAACCGGGTTTGAGATTCGATATGTTCACACTTTTCCCGTCTTTTGTTCAACTCCGTAGGGAGATGTCGAATAGTATGTGGAAAATCACTGATGCAGAAAATGCTACTCTATGTCTTGCTTTTGTTTATTATCAAGCATGTTCTTACCACTTCAGCTATTATATTTCTTAAAGGAGGGGACAAAGAAGAAGACATCCAGCAGTTCTTTTGTATATTGTGAGTCTTGCTTTCATAAGAAGTTACTATATGTTCACACTTTGGGGTGTGAGGAATCGAAAACAGTGCAGGGATTTAATAATTTACTGCAGGAATGTTGCCATTGAGGCAAATTTGTAGGATAAAGAATGCTAACCACAGAGGCCATGCAGTTTAATACATTCACCGTCTATGCTTCGTATTAACGCTGTCTAAATTAACCAATGAGAAATAAGCGTGATTAAGTCAAGTTCGAATAGTTCTATCATCCCATAAGATCATATAACTCGATTTATAGAACTAAGCCTGAGTCTTCAATATTTTTACACTATTACAACAGGTCTCTTTTTTGGTTTTTTGGGAACCCGGTTTTTTTCCCCATGTAAGGCTGATCCTAACGCATTGAAATTAACTGCTTAAAGGCTTAGGTAAGTAAATAATGACCCCCACGAGACCTTTTTATGGGCCAGGGAAACCTGAAACCTTACAAAAATTTACTTTATTTTGAAGAGAATGATGCTTTTCACCAGAGGAAAAGGCAAAAGAAAATAACCTCTAAAAAGGTGAGTTTTGATGAGGGAGTTCACATCTTTTTCCTCTGCATTTAGCTGATGTCGTTGTCTCTTCTTTTGTTCTTTCATTTCTATGGCTTTAGTTTATAAATTCTCTCTCTCTCTCTCTCTCTCTCTCTCTCTCCTGAAAACTACTTTTATCCCTCTCACTGTAAATTACAGATAAGCATATTGATTTCAGTATAGTGACAGAATTGATATACACATATCCAATAGTCATCGGAAAATTCAGCGTGAATAATTTATTTCTATATCACTAAAGTCGAGATTCTCATATCTGTAGATCATGTCATGAAGCATAATGAGAATCATGACATATATTACTAAAATTGACCAAAATTGAATGACTAATCTCTTTCTTTACACTGTATCATTGCTGCCAAATTGATTTCTCCTTACTTTCCATTAGATTAATCAAAGAGAAACAGGGTGAGCTTAAAGATATTGTCCAATCAAGCCCGTGACCTCACAATGCTAGGTGCGATGGCACGAGACTGATCCCATCATTTATAAGTAAATTATCTTCTGTTTTTGTGTAGGTCATGCGTTAAGATAGCAAAAAACAACGAATCATTAATTAACAATTTCAATGTGGTGTGATGTTGTCTCTTCCACTCTACACAAGTAAACCTTCCCCAGCTTCCTTATTAACTTTGTTTAAAGTACAAAAAGCCACCCGACAACATCCCCAGATCTGCAGCTTATTAAAGATGAATTTTATATATATATATATATATATTAATTAGAAGTACGGAGTTATTCTTTTCTTGCATGTGCTGTTCATTACTCCATTAGATTCCACATGCAGTGTAACACTTTCTAAGAAAACCAAAACTTTTGCCAAAGGAAAGGTGAAGAGTATATTAAGTTCAACCCAGATCTCTGAAAATTATTACAAATTTTCCTTTCATGAATAGAAGTGCTTTCAGATCTGTGATGTTATCTTAGTAAAAACAACCCAGTTGACTTTTCATAAAGTGAACTGCAATTTGACTATGACCCATGTTGTATCCTTCCTTTCAATCCCTTAACGTCAATCAAATTTCGAATTTGAGGGTGAAAAGTTTTGCTACTAAAGTTAGTGAAAACCTGCCTGGGAACAAACACATGGCCAACTCATAATTTCTGAAGCTATACACAATAGACAGACCACTGATGGGGCTAACTTCAGCCGAAAAAAAACAATTGAAATATGCCAAAAGGGCTTGTCTCTTGTTTACTTTAAATCACTGATGTATTCCCATCAGGGGAGGGTTCCACACGTATCAGACAACCCATCTTGATCAGTGCAACCAGTGAATCCAACCGCACTCTAGTCTTGGGAATGAAGGCAAGGAAAAGTTTTGAGGATCTTTTATTTATGAGAAGGATTGAAACAGGTAACCATAAAAAGGGCTTAAGCAACAAATGGGGACAGTTATTACCAAATCGAAACTAGGCAAATCACGTTGCACAACCCGGTGAGAAACTAGGCAAATCATGTGGATATAACAGATTCAGAAACTTTTCTCGGGCAGCAGAAAGATACAAAGAAAAGAAGCAACAAAATCAGCATCAGAAAACAAAACCCTCCAAAACAACCCACCTGCATCAACCATCTCTTAATTCACAAGTATGCCATTTTCAATAATACTATCCAAAATAAATTTCTTTTTCTTTTTTTTTTTTATGAAAATACAAGAGAAAAAAAAAAAAAAAGGTGCTCTTGATCTGGATCTGCATTTCCTGTTATAAACAAAACATGGGGTTCCACCCTTTACAATCCCAAAACAGATCATCCCCTGTTCTGTTCCCTCAGCAATGCCTGCAACCTTAAGGAATCTCCTTCTCTCTTCCAACATCTTCTCCTTCACCTTGTTCCTTTCGATAAACTCGATATGTTTCTCTTGTGTATCCTCCATTGATGTACAGGGCCAAGCTCTTCTAGCATGGAAAAACAGCCTCAACACCTCCACAGATGCTTTAATCTCATGGAGTCCTTCGGACCCAACTCCCTGCCAGTGGTTCGGAATTCATTGCAACTCGAACGGCCAAGTCACCGAAGTGAGCTTGAAGTCACTGGACTTGCAAGGCTCATTGCCTTCAAACTTTCAGGCGCTCAAGTCCCTGAAGACCCTCGTGCTTTCTTCAACCAATCTCACAGGCCCGATCCCTAAGGAATTCGGAGACTACCAGGAGCTCCGCTCGATCGACCTCAGCGACAACTCGCTCTCTGGCACAATCCCGATAGAGATATGCAGGCTAAGCAAACTCGAGAGCTTATGGCTGAATTCAAATTTTCTAGAAGGCGAGATTCCTGCCAACATTGGGAACCTCTCGAGCCTGATGTATCTGACACTCTTTGATAATCAGCTCAGTGGTGAAATACCGAGGAGTGTCGGAGCATTGAGCCGGTTACAAGTTTTCCGAGCTGGAGGGAACAAGAACCTAAAGGGCGAGCTGCCTTGGGAGATTGGGAACTGCACCAACTTGGTGATGCTAGGCCTTGCGGAGACCAGCATTTCTGGGAATCTTCCTTCATCAATAGGAATGCTCAAGAGGATTCAGACATTGGCTATCTATACGACTCAGATATCAGGCCCCATCCCTGAGGATATAGGAAACTGCAGTGAGTTGCGGAATCTATATCTGTATCAGAATTCAATCTCTGGCTCAATTCCAAGGCAAATTGGAAATCTCAAGAAGCTGCAGAACCTACTTCTATGGCAGAACAGCTTGGTGGGTACGATTCCTGATGAGCTTGGAAGCTGCACTGAGCTCGCAGTTGTGGACTTCTCGGTGAATCTCTTGACCGGCAGCATTCCAAGGAGTTTTGGGAATCTCTTGAAACTTCAGGAGCTTCAGCTGAGTGTTAATCAGCTATCGGGTACCATACCTCCTGAAATCACGAACTGCACCGCTCTGACTCATTTGGAAGTGGACAACAACGGAATTACCGGTGAAATTCCTAGTCTAATTGGGAATTTAAAGAGCTTGACCCTTTTCTTCGCCTGGCAGAATAATCTGACCGGCAGTATCCCGGAGAGTCTTGCTGAGTGCGATGGCCTACAGCTGCTGGATCTTTCTTACAATCGCCTTTCAGGGCAGATACCGAAAGAGATATTCGGGCTGAGGAATCTCACCAAGCTGCTGCTACTTTTTAATGATCTGTCTGGTTTTATACCGCCTGATATAGGAAACTGCACAGCCCTGTATAGATTGAGGTTGAATGATAATAGGCTTTCTGGTACTATTCCATCAGATATAGGGAAGCTAAGTAGCTTGAATTTCCTTGATTTGAGCAACAATAGGCTGGTGGGACAGATTCCTCCAGCAATATTTGGGTGTGGGAATCTCGAGTTCATTGACCTCCATGCGAATGGCCTCACAGGGCCACTGCCAGACTCACTGCCCAAGAGTTTACAGGTCTTGGACATCTCGGATAACCGGCTTACAGGCCAACTTGATCAGAGCATTGGTTTGCTCACCGAACTGACAAAGCTCAACTTGGGCAAGAACCAACTCTCTGGGAGAATTCCAGCGGAGATTTTATCTTGCAGTAAACTTCAGATGCTTGATATCGGAGGGAATGGCTTCTTTGGCAGTATTCCGAAGGAATTAGGCCAAATTTCATCACTCGAAATCTCTCTCAATCTTAGCTGCAACCAATTCTCCGGTGAACTACCTCCCCAGTTCTCTGGCCTCACCAGGCTAGGAGTCCTTGACCTCTCACGCAACAATCTCACAGGAAATCTCAACATTCTGGGCAACCTTGAAAACCTTGTTTCTCTCAATGTCTCCTTCAATGACTTCTCTGGTCAATTGCCCAACACCCCATTCTTCACAAAGCTGCCCTTGAACGATCTCACTGGTAACCATGGCCTCTACATTTCTGGGGGGCTCGTGACTCCGGCCGATGGCAATCAGTCTGCAGCTCGAGCAAGATCTGCTGCAAGGCTGGCGATGTCAATCCTCGTCAGCATTAGTGCGGTACTTGTGCTACTTGCGATCTATTTACTAGTCCGTGGCCGTATGGCCAACATGGGTCTCAAGGAAGAAGAGACCTGGGAAATGACTTTGTATCAGAAGCTCGATTTGTCAGTGGATGACATTGCCAAGAATCTGACTTCCGCCAATGTAATCGGTACCGGAAGCTCTGGAGTTGTGTACCGGGTCATGATCCCAAGTGGGGAAACGCTTGCTGTCAAGAAAATGTGGTCAACTGAAGAATCAGGTGCTTTCAGCTCGGAGATCCGGACTCTGGGCTCAATCCGGCACAAGAACATTGTTAGGCTTCTCGGTTGGTGCTCGAACCGGAATATGAAGCTCCTGTTCTATGATTACCTTCCCAATGGGAGTTTGAGCTCTCTGCTTCACGGGGTTGGGAAGGGAGGAGCAGAATGGGAGGCTAGATATGAAATTGTGCTGGGTGTGGCTCATGCCTTAGCCTACTTGCATCATGACTGTGTACCTGCAATTTTGCATGGTGATGTGAAGGCCATGAATGTGTTACTGGGTCCAAGGTTTGAAGCATACTTGGCTGACTTTGGTCTGGCCAGGACTGTGAATCCTGATGTTGATGATGGATTGTCAAAACCAAGTCAAAGGCCTCAGCTTGCTGGTTCCTATGGATACATGGCTCCGGGTAAATATTTCCTACTAGTCAGTCACTTCGTTTAGTTAAGCCTTTCTTGTTTCAATAGATTTAATTTTACGTAGTTCACTGATCACTTTCCTGTTCATGGTCACAGAACATGCATCCATGCTGCGTATAACGGAGAAGAGCGACGTCTACAGCTTCGGAGTGGTTCTTCTGGAGGTTTTAACAGGGAGACACCCGCTAGACCCGACACTGCCTGGGGGTGCACACTTGGTTCAGTGGGTCCGTGACCATCTAGCAAGCAAGCGGGACCCAGGCGATGTCCTTGACGTGAAGCTTAGAGGGAGAGCTGACCCAGCAATGCACGAAATGCTGCAAACACTCGCCGTCTCATTTCTCTGTGTGAGTCCTAGAGCAGATGACCGCCCGATGATGAAGGATGTCGTCGCCATGCTAAAGGAAATCCGGCACATCGAGCCCATGAGGCCAGACTCTGACATGTCAAAAGGTTTGCCAACCGTCTATCCATCTCCACCTCAGCCGAAGCATGCAGTGTCCCAAGGATCATCTAACTGCTCATTTGCTTTCTCTGATGATTATTCCATTCAGTGATACTTATCCATCAAGCATTTCTCTGATGACTATTCCATCCAGTGATATTTAACCATCAAGCCTAGTACAAGGCATTGGGCTTTCATGCTTGTGAATCTCTCTCTAGGAAAATCACCAGGTGAAAGAAGGATGGTGCAAAATAGTTGTGGTCTGATTTGTTTCTAATTTCTAGTTAAAATGGTTAACCGTTACATATGTCTATTCTTTGTGTTGCTTTGAGTAAAACGGTTAGTCCATTATCATCAATAGCATTTGATTCGGTCAAGGAAAAAGAAGTTCCGGCCAACAATTTGTGGCAGAAGTATGGGGTTGCGCAGTATTGAGTATGTTGTTATCCTGACAAAAAAATACAGAAGCAGAGTAATTTATCTTTAGAGAAGTAAATTCTTCTCATTTTCTGCGTTTTCCTGGAGACGAGTCACTGCAGAGAATGCAGAATCTGAAATTATGCTTTGATAGCAACTTTTGGAATCATGCAATTTAGAATGTACTCAAAGAGAATGACTCTCTCTCTCTCTCTCTCTCTCTCTCTCTCTCTCTCCCTCTCCCCTGTGGGCAAACTTTCCAGGCTTGCTTGTTTCACATGGTCCCAGACTCCCAGGCCTCTCAGGTCACGTGTCCATGTGCTGTCTGAGAGAGACTTTCCAGCCGAGAAAAGCACTCCCAAGAAAAAGCCCATTTGAACTTATTAGATCAGCAACGCATCTCTTATGCCCTAATTCTCAAACCACAGGGACCATCCTACTGGATTTTGAAAGCCTATTTGCCTATTTGAAAAATACATTGGCCTTGGCTTGTCTGATCTCGGGTTTTTCCTAATCAAACTTCCAAGGGATATTTATTCGATTTATTAAATTCGATCAACGCGCAATTGAAATACAGTTCAAAGCAAATCGAGCCAAGATTGCTTAGCCTAATGGAAGAAATCGTCAAATTGTGATTTTTGTCGAAAATAGCTAACATTCATGCAATCAGAATGAATTAGTATGACGGAAGGATCATCATACCTTGTAATCCCGCTAGTCTCTGTCTGAGTGGGACTGAAGCATGGTTCGATGATCCAAACACAGCTGTCAGAAAACAACTGCAATTGATTTGGATGATAACAAAAATTAATTGCGTTCCTAATGTATTTGATTTAGAGCGCAGCTATATTTTGTTGATGTTGATATAGAAGAAACAAACTGGAGAAGCAAGTGTAGAAATAATGGCAACACGAGTCATGACAACCCAAGCTTTCAATTAATAGATTTCGTGACCGTTGGATTTTTAAACCAAATAAAGATATTCAAGTATGCTGCTGCAAAAAGTCGCAGACCAATTTCATCCGGAGAAAACGACCAAAAAAACAAAAAAAAACAGTTTCATCCGAAGACTGATGAACTGTGCTTAAAAACTACCATATATAGAAGATTTGTCTAATTGGCCAAATTGACAGAAGTTCTAAATTTAATTTCGGCGGAATCTTCACGAGATTTTTACCCAGTAGGTAGGCAGGACATAACAGCTAGTGGATCCAAGCTTAAAATTTGAACTTGAAGGCCAATAAGAAAACCACACAACGAGCAGAACTATATAGTATCATCGGTGCATGAAATAAGACAAGTTGAATCATATTGAGTGCTCTTGAGAATTGTGACGCATCTTTTCCATGCTACATTATAAACAATTGAGTGTGAGATCCTAAGAATAAGCAAGAGTGACATTTGAAAACATACGAGAAAAGTGGTTGTACTTAGAGTGAAGGTATTTGTCTAGATAAGGGACAAAGTATGCGAAAGATTCTCTGTAAATAATTAGAGGTGTGGGTATATTTTGGAGCAAGTCTATTGTGCTTCATAGACAAGGTGTGAAAACTATGTAGTTGGGATAGCCGTTATAGGAGTCATGTCCACGTGACGTAAGGTTCTACACTTGTGAGGTTCTCGGCTCAATTAGTGGATTTTAGCCTAATTAGACTACTAGAATTGAAAGAGAGAAGTAGAGGCACCCAAGTAGAATTTCTGTAAATCTAATTTGCAATTTTTCTTTCTGAACTCTTTAATTTCTATATAACACATTTCTAGTCCAATGGCATTTAGAAGCAAAATTCTGAAAAGGAATTGGTCCTACAAGAATCAATTTCTACATATTTGCAATTTGGACCTAACGTTGACTTTGGATGATCTGATGTCAAATGTCCCAGTGGTGGATTCCTAGAGAGACCACCTTGCTGTGTCCCACATATCCTAACTCTGAAAGCCCGCGTTATCGAACCCTACCCCCAATTTTCTTGCTCTGTTCTTCTGTTCCCCCGCTTTTCCAAATCCTAAATTTTCTGAACCGGATTGTGCCTAAAAGGGTGGGGCCACTTTTATCAATATGGACATGGAGGACATATTGGCCGTTGATAGGGCCTTTTGATATTCCATTGAGACATCGTTTGCCGTACGAGGGAGCTTGAAGATTCTGATCTTCCCAAATTAGAGGGTGACAAACGCCATCAAAGTTGGACAAACCCTTCATTTTATATGTCTGGCCAGATTAAGATTACATTGTGATAATTTTTAAGGGTCTGAACCTAAATCGCCATTCATGCTAGAGTCAAGATCTTCTGATGCCACTGCTGTAGCTTTCTCCGAATCTGATCAACGAGCTAAAACCTCGATTATCCGCCCGAATGTCGGTAATCTATCTCTAGACAGTGGTAAAGAGCGAATTAGAGCTCTTCTCCGAGCCTAATATTCACCAACGTGACTACAGCCTATTAAGTGGTCGATACCCTCGTTGGCAAGCAAACCTACTAAGATAGATATTCAGGGAAACGAGTTCAAAGCTGCTCCTAGCTTAGCAATTAAGCCTTTGAGACTGCAAATAACGTGAGCGACTCGTATCAGGCGAGGGTTAGACACGTGAAGCACAGTGACCTTTCAAAGATGTTCAAAGTTACTAAGGATGCAACATTCACAGCGACCAAATTATCCTGAGCATGAAGTTCTGGAAACATTATGCAGGATTGATTACTCATAAACAAAGGTAAAAAATTTCCATATATAATTACCGCGTGTAAGGTTTAGATAACATTCCATGACACCCTCAAAGGTCAAACTCATTCACAATTCACAACGAAATCGAACCCAAATACTTATAGTCACTGTACAGAGATAAAAAGGGAAAAAGAAGAATCACTCTCTATACCGTGAAACTCAGGATAAATTAAAGAATTTCCCGCGAGGTGTAGACCTGCTCCTTCTAAACTCAGGAATGGATGAACTGCCACCTTCCTTCGGGTGGCGAACCGTTCCGTTTTGAGGCCTGCTTTCCAGTTTCCTTGGCAGCAAGCTTTCCATATCTATTACATGTCCCCTGTGGAGGATAAAAAATCATAGATAAAGGAGGGGTAAGAGATCCAAACTGCATAGTCTCCAAAACACAGCCAGAGTTTTATTTGCATGTTTCATGCTCAAGTGAATGCATCTTATCTTACCTCTCTTCACAAATTTGAGAGCTCTTCAAGATTGCTTCGTGCTTTTTAATTCTCAAACCACCGTTCATTAGGGATCCCATAAGCAAATGCTCATTCTCTGGCTCAGAAAAATCGCTCTTGCGGCCCTCTTCCACCTTCTCACCTGCATTTATGCTGGGAAGCAATGTCACTGCTGCTTCATACTTTTCAATTCTAGCTGGAGGTTGATGCTTGGCCTTGGCCTTTGGCTCTATCTTGTTTTTCCTAATACTGCCTTGTCTTACATTCAGAGCTAGCTTAAAATGGTCTTCTTCATGTTCTGGATGCACTTTTCTGGTGGTCACCTTCTGGAGGCTGCAATATGTGTCAAAGACATTTTCCTTCTTTGTGGGCTCCGGTAAGTTCGTGTTGTTTGTCGAGTTGTTATCTATTGATGGGTATATTGATGTCACCACCATAGATCTACTGACGGGTACTCTTGCTGGAAACGGTACTCTTGCAATTGGTTGGTTGTCTATAGTGTCAGACTTCATTTTGTTCCTAATAACTGCTCCCCTATCAGTGGATACCGATCTCCTTACAGGAGGGGATGGTGATCTCGGCTTCACTGAGTTACCCGATTTGTCCTCAGCTGTAAATATTGGCTTAGGTATGGTATCCTTTTCCATGAAACCGGGTGGCAACCTCGTCCTCCTCTGCTTACCGGAAGAGCAACTTCTAGCCTGACAATCATACATCATCATGAGACAGAGTTAAAGCGTCCCTCCAATCCCATGCATCACAATCCTCAAAAAAATTTGAAGTTTTTTATCACTTTGAACTGAACTTGAATTTAAGAAAAGAATGCCAAAATAAATGGGAAAACAATCATACATCATCATGCGACAGAGTTAAAGCGTCCCTCCAATCCCATGCATCACAATCCTCAAAAAAATTTGAAGTTTTCTATCACTTTGAACTGAACTTGAATTTAAGAAAAGAATGCCAAAATAAATGGGAAAACCATCCCTAGTATGTAAAAAGAAGGCCCTGTATTTGGATCATTCATCAATGCCATACCTCAGGGATTCTAGCATCATCATTGGACTTGTGAGAACTCTCAGGCTTTACACCGGTACCATATCTGGGCATTCGGAAAGGGGAAACAGCTCTTGTTTTCTGAGACTCTATGGTAGTACGAGAGCTTCCTGCTTTGAATTGTTGGAGTTCCGCTTCTTTTCTTTCCAATGATAGTTTGAGATTTGAAATCTGTATAGTCAACACTCATAACATTAATTTGTGTCTTATAGAAACCAGTGTAGTAAAAAAATTGTCTGATACAGATCATCACAAACCTCTTCCTTCAGTTCTCTTATTTCACCAGTTTCTTTATTAGATCGAGCAGCACCAAGTTCTATTGAGGCAACCCTTTCAGCGAATTTGAGAGTGCTAATCGTCTCACCTAGAGCATTGATCTCAGGATTTATATGAACAAACATTAATGTCTTCGCTTGCCCACCTGGTCAAATAACGGAAATATTACAACAAAGTAAAGGGAACACCGTTAGAGGGGGAATAAAAAGCAAGTCCATTTGTTGAAAGATGTGAGGAAAAGACAATAACAATTGGGAGTGTCCTCCTCTGTAATCTTTATGACCAAAACATTCAGTCATACTTGATTTTTTAAGTTAGGGAATCAACTTATTCTGTTCCGTTTTTCTATCTTTTTCAATCTAATATACAAAAAATTAAAATGAGAGGCTTTTCAAATGTCTGCATGTCCTGCCAGTTGTGTGGATAACAATGGAATCAAATATATCAATTCTTGTTACGAATGTATTACCTAAAGAATCTTGCAGTACTTGCGTGAGCTTGCTATTCCTGTAAGGAATATGTGTGCTTTTTTGCGCTAGAGCAGAGATGACGTCGCCAAGTGCAGATAGCGATCTATTTATGTGTTGGGCTTCCTTCAGTCTCTCGCCAACTGCCTCAGACTTGTCAACTCTCTCACTTCCTGCTAAATCCACTAGATGAAGGCAACCTCTAAGAATGGATCCAGAAACTAACTCTTTTCCCTGGACATGGACGGTCAATACACTGCCAAAGGATGGCCAGCAGAGGAGTAAGTACTTGGAGTCATCATCTGAATTACTTATTGCTTTAAACATGAGATTGTGTTGTTATATCAGTACCTGTGAGAGCGGCTACTTCTCTCATTTAAAGCAGTGGCACCAACAGCTCGATTCTTCTGGCCTATCCTCATCAAATCAAGGACGTCCTGGGTACATGTGACGGGAACCAAACTTGCATCCGGCACATTGAGACCATTCAGTTGTGGGCTGTTTCTTATATCTAATGTGCAAGCAGTTAAGGTAGTCCAAAGGATATTCCATGACAAGTAAAATCAATTCTTGTGGAAGAAAGAAGGTCACAAAATCTGATGAGGTTTAATATGCTGCCAACGATAGAGAAATAATATATTAAAAAGGATATCTTCTACCGGAGCCATCACTCACTAGCAGATCCCTCACTTGCTCATTGTAGATCTCAATCATCTGAACCGCTACATCATACTTTATGACATCAAGCCTTGCCTTAGATAATTGGAATAAGTCCCTCAATGCTCGATAATTTACACCCCATGTGTCCTCAGAAGTCAAATCTGGGCCACTCTGTAAAGCGAAGCATACAGTAAGTGCAGCTCCTGACAATAGAATGCCTTCATGGTCGTTTCATAAATTTCTGAATGACAAGTGTGAAATCCCATACGATGAAATATTATTTAATTGATATTTTATGTAGTTCCAAATACTAAAACTGTCATGAGTCTAGCACCTATAATTACCATTGTATATGTTTTGCCAGAGCCTGTCTGCCCATATGCAAAGATGCAGACATTGAACCCATCTAGCATCGATCTGATCAGTGGTCGAGTGTCAACGTATATTTGCTCTGCAAGTAAAAAAGAAATGATGAAAATACCATCATAACGCTTTCTATGAAGAAGCCACGATAGAGGCTATGACTCAAAGTTCATGTCGAGCTGTCTATACATGGCCTCCACATATTAGACATGCATACTTTGTTTTTTTTTTTTTTTTTTTTTAAATTCACTCCTCATTTGAGATATTGTCTAGTAAGTTCTTTGTTTTTTTTTTTTTTTTTTTTTTTTACGAAATAGGGAATTGGCATGGAAGATCTCTATTCTTTTAGCTAATCCAGACACATGCTTTAAGATTGAGATATGTGATGCGATCGATAAAATGAAAGAATGAGCTTGTACTTTATTAACTAGTGCAGACTGTAAACAATGAACTTTCATCGACCTATTCCAGGAAACAAAGTGTACCTTGGGTAACATTGGTATCAAACACTTTGTTAAAAGTGAAAACTTTTCTGGAATCTTTTCCTTGCTTGAACGGGTTCACAATCATTATATTTCCAGTTTCGCCGATGTAGTCTACTGTAGACTGTCTGTTTGATTGGCCTGGTAAGAAAGGTCTCACACGACAGTAAACTCTTATGGTTCCTGCAATCAATAAAGTTTCATGAGGAACTATTTCTCTCATAAGCTGCATGAAACTAGGTCGAAGTGTGAGAGATGATTGTGACACCTTTAAGATCTTGGACTTGATTGTAAAGCAAGCGGTTTTCCTCCAAAACCTTGTGGTATGAAGAAGAGGCTACCTCAAGGCTCTTAATGTGGTTATCTGAGAAATGGGAGTCTCATAAGTAAGTATAAGTTACAAAATTGATGCCGGTTCTAATAAGACCCAACTAAAGAAAATTTTCAAGGTAGAGAGCATGTCCAGGTTCTCACTAAGCCGTATAAGTTCTTCCTCCCAATCTGAGTGGATTTCCTTCACTTCTAGCTTTGTCCCTTGGAAAAAGAATTTTAGCTCCTACAAAAAGGCAGACAATTCAATGGGCGATTATAAGATGTAAAGCCTGCAGGATTGAAAAAACAAGCCAGCTGTTGGTTGGAACAATCATTGGCTTCAATATACACAGTATGGTACTCAGTGATGGATTTTAGAGGATTATGGATGCCACTTGCTTTGTTAGAGATATAAAGCTAAAGATATAATCAATTATTAGTCGTTCTACAGAGTAAAGGCAATATACTGGTTTAACCTTTTTTATCCATAACTGAGACATCTAGGAGAGTGAAAACACAATAAGTTGGACATCTAGAACAGTGAAACCTAACTAGTTGGTCCCCTTATTTTACCCTCTCTGCTTCTTCCTTCCATAAGCACTCAGTAAATGCTGAACATCCAGAAAGCATTGACAATGTTATATACTAAGACAACTTTGGAGATATATGAAGAAGAAAGCAACATGACTAATGTTAAAAAAATATCTCGCGTGTACTATAGACCCATTTCCTGACAGGTTAAGGCCCTCTTTGTATCAAACTCTCCAAATTTTCTTTTCTGATTTTCACCTGGAAAAGGAAACTTAATAATGCTTTGGCAACATTCCAAAAACACTTCTCGAATGAAAACAATGGAAACTTTTTTTTGAATATCAACTTATAACACAGAGGAGTTAAATACCGGCATCTTGTAATCTTGATGGATTATAAGCGTGTGCACATTCTTTAGACTCGAAAAATAAGTATTCAACACATATCAACATATTTGTTAGAAAATTAGAATTGTTTTCCTTCTCTTTTTCACAGAAAATGAAAACCAAAAACTGTTTTTTGAAACCAAGCAGCCTGAGCTTTTTGCAAAGAGAATTTATCTAGCAGGGTAATCATAAGTATAAAGATCAAGAGTCAAATTCTGGCACTCCTTATTACTGTTTTGCTGTAGTAGGGTTCCTGCCTCTGGTTGTTTATCCAATGTGAATAGCCCATGTGTAAGTTTTGGCTTAATGTAGGAAAGTGGTTTTATATATAAATTGGCCTGTTACCTAACATCTAAAAATTTTGTGTAGACGGTTATCTAACAACTAGGAGATCCAAGTACGAGCTATCCCAACCTTGAGAAGGACAAACACAAAACAATGGCGAGCTGGTTATGCCGCATAACAGAAAAATTGCGAAGAACTTAAATGAGAGATTTTTGGTAGAGGATAACATATCTTATGCATGGTTATGGATGTATACAGAAGAAATATTGAAGATAAGTGGGAATTCTTTTGGATACCTCAAGCTGTTTCTGTAGCAGATGGATCTGATCCACATGACCAGCACAGTGATTCATACTGGCTTGAGTGATCTCACCTTCTCCACCACATTTACAAAATTTTGAAATATCACTTGCTGCTAACTTTGTTCTTTGTCGAAGATATTGTGTAATGCATTCCACAAAATGAGATTTTGATTGGGAACCAAGTTCACCTCTCAGTACTTTTTTAAGAAGTAGAGCAAGCTGTAGAAAGCATCATAGGATGTTAGGCTAATTTGCCGTACTTAAATAATTTCTCAAGGAAGTTTCATGTCCACAAAATCCAGAAAGATATAAAATGATAAATCGAATACATGTTTCTAATAAGGAAATGGATATCACGAGTCTGTAATATTCTGCTACCTGAGTGCCTTGAGAGACGAGAAGAGCCGAAAAATCCTTAACCACCTTACTGAGCAAAGCATCAACTACCTGCAATGTTGTTCTTTTTATCAGATTACTGTTCACAGTTTCAATTAATTGAAATAAGTTGAGCACATAATCTGATCATAGATCAACTTAGATAAGGGATGAGATCTAAAGCATGTTAAAAAGAAAAACATAATGGGATGACAAACCAAGAATTGGAAACATTATGATTCGTAAGTACTAGACCAAAGTCCCATTGAAAATTGGGATTTCATAATAGATAATATTTGTTCTGCTTCTGTCGAGAGGTGAACTGCATAAAGATTAATGTTGTTGCATGGGAACTAATATGCAGAATAGTTAGTTAAAGAACTAGTTTGATGGACAATGAACTTAAGATAAACTAGATTCATGTTCCTTGGTAGAGTGTTTGCAGATTGTGTGACCAAACCATTCTCATCATGCTGTTAGGTCAGGGTTATGATTTAAGATTAAAGAACTTCAGTGTGCTAATTATCCTTAATGGGATGCTTATTTGCAACATAACACAAGTGCCATCAGTGAAACCATATATTTGTTTATATGAACTGGGTAGCACCTCATGTTGTTGCGGATCAATTCCATTACTTGTCTTCACATTGGTGAGTATTAATATTGACAAAACAAGAAAAAGTTAACTGTCAATGGTACAAGACTATGGTATTGATCTTACCTACCATTGCATTCAAAGGCAAGTCATCCATCCCATCGAGCTCTTTTAAGTAAGCCTGCAGAAGTCCAAGTCCAAAATGGTCAAAAAGAAAAGTCAACACATTGGCAATTCTGGATTCTTCCATGGACACCACATTGGACAGATGGAGGAACTCCAATAGTTGCTCATATTGTGATGATTCAGACTCATCTATCGACTCATCTGCACTTTCACTGCCGACCAAGGACGACGGAGAGCTCTTTGGCAAGCAAGTGATCCTCACTGTTCCCCCATACCTCCAGACCCCAATTCCACCAGCCTGTTTCCACTCAAAGTATCCTTTCAAACAGAGAATGCAGTCCACAACTTTGCTTGATGAGCCTCCCTGAATATTTAGCAGTTCTTAGATTCAACAGAGGCATGGTAAAGAATATATAAAAGAAAAGCTAGGCCTACCACAGGGGTTAACTGGCAAGACATTCCATTTTAATGAGCTGAATTTTAACTGGAGCGAGTTCGTAAACAGGTTTTCTGCTCCCTCAAAATACAATGCCAAATAAGACTGATGATACAAATATAGATGTGGCTCACGTTAAAGTCATAGATCTTGGGATGAGAAAGCTGCTTCCTTTTGAAATTTGAGATGAGTTTTTATGATGGTGAAAAAGAAATTCGTCATTTCTGGCCACATTTTGTGGAGGCAAAGTCAGAGTCGTTTTATAACAGAAAGACCAATAACCCACAAAAAGATGCCTAAATCCCTGACAAAACACAACCATAAAACTCTTATAGAGTTCATGCAGTTTAAACTTTCTTAGTGGTTTAATGCCAAAAGTAATCGTCTCTCATGGGATTCAACTGTTTATTTGCCACAACTCTGCCTGTATGGAGCTAAATTGCATATATGTAATAATGAACAGAAACCAACTTTTCAACTAACTCCTACTCCGAGTCTTTTAGTATGACTAGAAATACTAGGAAGTACATAACACGTCCAAATCAATGACAAACCTTCTCCAAATCAGATGCTTCAAAAGTTAAAAGCTTCATGTCCTTGACAGCCATCAAGAAATTCCTCATATTCTCGAAATATTGTATTGCAGACTGCGCTGCTCCTTCCGTCGCCTGAACAGCCAAAATAGGGCTTTCCACCACCTACTCAATTACAATGGTTAGGCAAAACATTAAGAAGCACTCGTTTCTGTAATGTACCATACTAAGACTAAGGCCTAAAAACTAAAGGTTGATGAGCCTGTTGTTATGGTACCTTGTGGACGGCCCCGGGATTGACTTTGTTGAGGACATTGCAGAGTATGAGTCCATTGCGGAGGGCGAGACAGAACTCCTCTTCAGAGGGTTCTTTGGGCAGTGTCTCTGACGCACCATGATCCATCTGACGCAGCCATTCTGCTGCTTGATACCTCCGTGAAGCTGAAACAAAGCCCACGTAGCCATTAAGATATCCAAACAGTTATGAACATCAGCTAAGTTTAGAAGTTACGCTCAAGTTGTTGTCGAAAATGCTAAGTAATTGGGTAGTGAGATTCACCGTCAGTATCCAGGGGAGCGTTGGGTCCATTAGAAAATGATGAATGTTAGCGTCGGATTAAAAAGTCTGTTATTTTACGGACGTGACATAATATTGTTGCATTGGCACCTGAGAGTATGGAGATGAACCTGTTCAATGTATCCAGTCCACACACACACAATCGCTTCTACTCATTATTGTATTAATACATTGATGGAAGTTCGACAGCGGGGTGACGAGTCGGACGACGGATTGGCCGAGCCTCTGAGTTAAAAGCTGGTGAGTTTGGTCAGGGAGGTAGTCTTAAATAAATCAGCTTGACAATCAAGACGTATCCACTTTAATCAGAATGGTCACCTGAGAGTTCCTCGTTGCCATTGCAACGAGTCAACGACTAGTGAAGGGATGATTAAATGAGTCATCCTAAGCTACTGAAGCACAGGTAGTGTTTACTTGGTTCAGCTCGATACATCTCCAGTTTGAGTCAAGTCATCATGTCGAACTCGAACTTAAAAATACTTGATTTAAGTAACTCTTGAACTAAAATGAGTAGTTGAGTTTTTTACTGTTTTAATTATAACTATGCATTTATAATTTATATAAGTAGAAAAATATTATCTGCTAATTATATTCTATTTTTAATGCTTCAAGTTTGGGCTTAGATTCCAACTTACTTACAAATCAAGCTGGACCGAGTTGAGCTATTGGAAAATTTACTCAATTAGAGTTTGACCTTGAGAAATCAAATTAACACAGTCGCGGCTCGTTGAGGTCAAGTCGAGTGTGAAGCCACAAATAACCGAGTCGAGTTAAGCACGTTAGTCAGTCGGGTCAATGTGAATTGACCCAAACATTGACCGACAGCCAGTTCCAACTTCCTCCCGCACTTCTTTGATCAGGTCATTTGCTTGAATCTGTCAACATCGCATCAACCATTTGGATTTGTAATCCGCATACAGGACCACCAAAACTCACCAGACATTTCAGACTTGGTTGGTAACGAGAAGTTCTTTGTTATTCAAACCGCATTCAGAAATGGGGAGAAACACGAAAAGAAAGGCTCCATCTCTAGTTGGAGCAACTTTTGGCATGTCATGCTAACGGAGTGCAAATGCTCCGGTTCTAAAGCATGGTAATGAGGCATAAGGTGGGTTTGGTTTAGTGAGCTCTAAATCACCTTCGTTTTCAATCATGACGAACATTAGCTGAAAGTAAGCCACCGTGTTAGAGATGAATCTGAATAGTTTTTCTTTTTCAGGCAGTGGGCGTTTTATAGATTTAAAAAAGCAGGCAATTTTCTAATTATGACTGTTTTACAATTCTAGCCTTTGGGAAAGTTTTTCGATGTGAAAGTTAAATTAAAGTGGAGAATTAAAAGGAGATAATTACTTTAAAAGATAATAGATGACGTGAGAATAATATTGGAAAGCCAAAAGTGAGCTCACTTTTGACTTCAGAAAATCATTCATTAGGAAATGCTCAAGAAATCCTCTCCAATGTAATTCAATTTGTTAGAAATCAGGGGATGGATAACATCAAGAACGCTTAATCGGTCCGTTTTAGTGCGGCTTCAGTGTCGCTCTTTCTCTTACTTTATTGCGTATGAGTAAAGAGGGGCTCAACTACGTTAGAAAACATTTTATGCTCCATATGCATTACTTATCATCAATTAAATCAAAGTACTTTAAAACTAAAACAATCCTTTAAATTTGTGGCAAGATGCAACTATTCTATTAAAGATGCAGTTATTGGGTGATGATATTTTCAAACGATATCAACTTGAAATTTGTCATTTTAATTCACAAGAATAAAAATTCTTCCGACGACGGTTTTCCCAACTTGATATACAAAGTAATTTTCACAGCGACTAAGGGAAAAAAAGCTAGTGCGGTTTCTCGGATTAAACAAGTCAAAGCCTAATGGAAGCGGGGCATTAAGTAAATGTCTAAGACTTATCATGATCCCAGCAGTTAAAGCTGCAACTTCGCATATTCATGAGGAAATAACCATCTAAACTTTCTAAAGCAATATCAAACTTTGGTTCCTTTCCAATTCTTAATTTTTTGGGTTGGACCACATTTCCAAGTAGGTCCCTCGTTAGATCTAATGGTGGATCCATCTAATTTAACATAGTGCGGAGCTTTGGATCGCCCCGCGTACTGCGCCATCATCATTCATCACGATTCATCAAGTACCCCCCCTCCCTCCCTTTACTTTTTGTTTATCAAATGCAATTATTACGCGACTTACCTTAGGCCAACAACCACCACCCCCAGGAAAAAGCGTACGGAAATATAAATAGAGGAAAGTGAAATAGCCCTCCAATTGTCGCGTTGTAATTACGTTTTGTGAAAATTACATGTGTTTAGTGAAGTGCTATAATTACTATTAATTATATGCAATAACAGGAAAAGTTATGAACTTCCCGTCTTTTTTAGAGACAAGAGGCTCGAAATACGCGTCGATAATATCATCTCAACAGCATCGTCGTCAGAAATTTTGTTTTCAAAATTTTATAGACAGCATGCATGGATTTTTTATTGACGAGAGGTATCTACTGAAGTACTGATTATACAAAGAGAAGGGCGAGCGCATGCAACCTGTCACGTTACAAAGGCATTGTTCAATTTAAATTTTTTTTTAAAATTATCGCTAAATGTTCCGCAAGTAAAGCCGCAGCATTTCTTTGACCGAAAAAAAAAAAAGGGAAAAAAATCGCAGCATTTCCAAATTACCTGAAATTATTTTATCTTTTTGTTATGATCTTTCACGAATTTCGATGAGTTCAACGAGCTCTTCTCCGATCGAGTCGGATCGTTACGATCAAGGCGGCTAAAAGTTACGGAAGGAAATTCATAGATAGCCGTGCGAAAAAGAAATTAGGAAAAAAGGACAAGTAGATGTACCTGCTTCTCCGGCTTTCCTCTGAGCAAGCTCGTCGTCGTTGATTATCTCCTCCGCGGCTGACGCTTGATGATCGCCATTGGAGACCAGAGCCTTCAATCCTCTCAAGGTCTTCACAGGCGAGCTGAAAGTCGCGTTGCCGTTGCTCTCTTGCCGCATCTCTCTCTCTCTCTCGCTCTCTCTCGCCCCCAGAATGCACTTCTACAACTCAAAACGGATCGTCTTCGTTGTGATCACTGCAAAACAGAGGCCGAATCGCGTTTTCCGCCGTCGATCAGCTTTTATCTAATTCAGCTAAACTTCTCAGGAACATCGAGAAAAAAAAAAATCTCGACTATCCGCGTCGGAGATCAGACTCCAAGAAAGCTCGTCGTTAACTAGCTAGCGGAGACCGGAGATAGCAGATGTTACTCCAGAGTTGGAGTTCCGCCGTACTACACTTCGAAATTCAAACTCGCTTCGACAGCTGGAACCGTCCAGTACAGCGAAGCCGTAGACGTGTCGGAGAGTACAAACCGAACCTGACCGCGCATTTCTCTTACCTTCAGCGGACGATCGCCGGAACTGGAAATATCGCCGGAGTCTGAGCGCGGCAGATCGGATCTAACGGAGATTTCGGAGAGGAAGCGGAGCTGCTCGTGCTCTGAGAGAGAACTAGCATGCAAGAGGAACATAGGAAGGTTTCATCCAATGCAGCTCTGCGTGATTGCGGAGTTAAAGGGAGGGAGGGAGAGAGAGTCCGCCGAGTTCTCAACAAGAACAGGAAAAGGAGAGAACTATCAAGTGAGTCGTTAGCCTTTTGGAAAAGAGTTTTTTTTTTTATTGTCTCCACCGTAGGGTGGAAAAAATCGCAGATGGCGGAAAAAAAAAGTAATAGTCAAAGCATATTTATATATAATTATAAAAAAAAAAAGACTATCGATTTAAAGTACACTAGCATAAAAATTAGAACGCAGGGCTTTGAAATTATATGACTTCTTCCGAGAAATAAAAACTGATTTAAAGTACACTAATTTATAATATATTGAATATTTGGCGAGGTTCACAGTATTAGAAATTAAATTCATATGATGGGATGGCCTGAGCATAAAGTTTAATTATCTATTCAATCAATTATCTAGTGTCGAGTATTATGAATTTTTTTAATTAATTTTTTTCAAGGAGAACTGTTCTAATGAGATCCGGTAGGCAATTGTTAGGACGGAGAAACAACCAAAAATTGACTCGAGAAATTAGTTCCGAAGCTGTACCGGTTTTCCTAGGCCTACACCTACAGGCCTCCCCGGCCTCCCCCATCACATTAGGGGAGACCCTTGTTTGACTCGAGAGATCTATTCCACGTGGCGAGCTACGACGAGTCAAAAGGCAAAGGCCCGGACAAAGAGGGGCCCACCGATCGTCGGACTGGACGGCAAGATTAGGCCAAGAGATGATCGCCCCTCCAAAGAGCGATTCGAGAAAAGTGTCACGGCTCGGGGTTAAATGCGATATGATGCGGGGAATGGTGTGCGCCTTGATGATGCATAAACATGGCGACGGCCATCATGTGATGTGTTTAATTCGAAATGCCACTTTTTGGTCCCTTGATTATCCGCAATTGCATGCCATTTTACCATTATGATGCTTACACTAGGAGAGATCACAATGATCAACCCCCCAAATGTAACATCGATCCCTTCTTTGGACCTCGAATTAAGTTACTAACGGTGTTATATGATCGAAACGAATACATTTGTCATGGACATTTTACATGACGTGATTGATATCAACATTGTAGATGCTCGATTTCAAATAAGAACATTATAATTATATTTTGTGGTTGTAGATAAGTCATTTTTCGAGAATGTTTTAAATACCTAACTTAGGATCGATGCATGATCTAAAATTGTTTTCCCCCTTTTTATAAAGTATTTCAAAGGGTCTTGACTCGATAAATGTGTAAATTACCTCGCCAATGGTCTTTTTCTTTTCATTTTAGCAAGCTTGATGTCGGCTTTTAGTCTTTGATATGTGAGTCGTACTTGTTCTATAGTGAAAAAAATTGCATTTGGAATGGGTATTCCATCTCGTTACATGATCACGCTACCAAACTCGATAATACCAACACAAGGTAAGGGTGAAAAATGTGGGGGAGAAGAAAGGAGGTAGGGCATGAGAAAGGCTAATGGATTCCTCAATCAAGTTAATTATGCGCCGGGTGCTGCGACCATCATGCCTTGGACCCTCCAGCTGTCTCGGGTTATTGTTAGTCACTAGAATGGAATAAAGGGCTCGAGAAAAAAGAAAAGTAGATAGAAATTTTTTTTTAAAAGTGAGGAACGTTGGGTCTTTTGAATGGAAAAGGAGGCAAAGTCCCAAAGTGGTCATTGTGGAACGTTGGATCCCCGGAATTCAAATGATTGCGGAGGGAAGCTTTTCCATGTGTCCTCCTCCAACTTGTACCCCATTTAATGGACAATTTATTGAGAGAGAGAGAGAGAGCGAAGGAGAGAGAAGGTTCTCTCTTCTTTTGCAGCCACAGAAACAGGCCTTCTGCTGCTTTGCCATCTTTGATTTTTTTGATTGGATCGGTTGGAGGTTGTGTGCGAGGGAAGGATTCCTTTGGCAGCACGTCCTCGCGAGTCACGGTAAAGAAATCTAATCAGAGAAAGTGACATTGACCTTCCATATCGTTGAAATTTAAATTTGTGTAATCCAATTCTTTAACTATGGTTAAATGTGATCATTTCGTTTAATCGAATAAAGAACATTATAAGTGCTAAAATTATTGCGGAATATACAATTTAGTCCCTGAAATTTGTCCCCAAAATAATAATCTAATTTGTAGTATTTTAACTTCCCATAACGAAGTTAGATCGGTCCTACAATACTATTACCAAGTTTTCATAAGCATACCGTGGTGCAATTTTTAGAATATCTTTCCATTTCATGCTATCTTTTAATTACCCTTTTACCTTAATATATCAATTAAATATATTTTAACTCATAATTTCTATAACATTGAAAGTAGAACCTTAGTTTATCATAGAATTTCTACTCGTGAAATCTGATTTTCCTTTTCAAATTTTACAATTGCCAAAAAATAGCATCTTTGCGATGTTTTTTATTTATTACAATCTACATATTAGTAGCAAGAACAAACGGAGTTAGATCGAGTCAAGTCGACACTATGATCAACGAAGATCGTTCATAATATTTGCTATAATTTAAAGTAGAGAGAGATACATTCACGTCAAGCCAAAAGGCGAGAGGCACACATCGCCGCCCCATATTGACGAGGAATATGATGTCATGGAAAAGAGGAATGATTCACGCATGCCTTTTGACCGCCACGCCCTAGCATGGAGATGAAGTTGTTTTATTGCCTACTATTATATCGACCAGAATCAAAAATCATAATTTGGACTTTTTTTTTTTTGGCCGTCCATTGCGTAAATTGAGTACGAAAAGGGTAGTTGCATAAAAAAAAGGAGAAAAAAAATTATTGAGAGGCCCATATACTAATTATTTTACAATACCGTTGCAATCAAATATAAAAGTGTCATAAAAAATGATGTTATACGGTATACTATTGTACCTCAAAACATTCATTATTCACATACGCAATTATCAATCAATCTGTCTTTCTTGACATTATCCTTGCCCAAGACACCATCGATTCAATATTTATTCCATGCTTGTGGTGAGGGTGGTGAGGGTGGCAGTTTATGTAATCTTAGTGACGATATTTTATTGAAGTTATGATTTTCGAGAGGGTATCATTGACCATACAAAATTCACTAACAAAGTAAAATTACCAATGTCAAGGCCTCAAGTCCCCCATAAAACTAGTTTTTTCCCGAGATATATGTTACATAACTCTGACTTTCAATTTTCCTAGACAAGTCGATCAAAATATTCATAGAAAAAATAAATAAATAGAGAAAGATTCTAGTCCCAATAGTGAGTGAAAGAATTTTTTGCGAATTGATTTTTGAATTTTCATATGTTTGGTTTGCTAAAAATGATTAGTCAATGGAAGACCATTTACGATCAAAGAGATATGCATGCTTAGAGTTGAAAAAATTAATTTCCTAATTAGAAAAGGAAATTTACATTTTCCTTAAAAATAAATTTCCAAAGAGTATTATTCTTTATCACAATTTTTTTCTCAAAACAAATAATACCCTGAGTTCTACGAGAGTATTGGGCCCAAAATTCTCTTTCGCATTCGCTGGCGACCCAATTGAATGTGCAAAAAGCACAAACTAGTTCTTGGGCTCGCATTTCCCTAATCACATCGGTCCATGAACGATCTCAATGAGAAGCATACCGTCATCATATATTCATTTTTGACCAAAAACACACCATTTCATTGCGCTCTAATTATTTCACTGACTTTGCTTTGGAGGATATCATTATCTAGTAAAGTCACCACAATTTAATTTTCAAAATCGGGAGGCATCCATGAGTTCATTTTTTTTATCTACCGGGCTAAATTCATCTCCTTGGCCCAATCAAAAGGCAGGCTATCTACATTGGAACCATAATTTTCAAAATAAACCACTTTCTAAATTTCTAAAAGTCGGAATTGAGCTTCAAATAAAAGTATCGATAGTTTCCGCCGATTAATCTTGTAATGGCTTGGGTTCCAAATGAAGTGACATTCTTGATCATAAATTATAGGGTTAGAGAGTGGAAGCAAAAGAGGGATTATTGAGCACATTCGATACATGCGTATTACAAAGCATCTAAGTCCTTAGTTAAAACGGATCCAAATTACTTGTAGTATGGATACAACTTATTGGCATGCATATTATTCAATTAGGGATTTTTCTACCTAGCCCTTTGGTTCTAGTCATTTAAGACAACATAAATTTTCCAATATTCAAGAATAAGCAGTTTTGAAATGAGTCGGTTTTGAGTATGTGGAACTAGGAATTGACCCTATTGATCTTGGAAATAAACCAAAACTAGACCGATGGTTTCAAGGTCTGGTTTTTTTTTTTTTTTATTTTTTAATGAAAACTTTATTATATAGGTGGGTACGCAACTAAACTTCTGGGTGTTTATTAATGGAATTCAAGCACTGGATAAAACTACAATTAAGCATAATCGCCAAGGCTTTAAGCTAAGAGAAACGTTTCGGGGACATTAACGACATTTAGCGCACTCACACGACAAGTCACGCATATAATCAACAAGGGACAAGAGGAGAACACGAGTCGAGGAGAACGATGAAGTTGAGACTCCATCACGATTTGTCAAGGGCAGTTTTGACAAATGAGCGAGTCGAGGAGTTGAGAAACAGTCGATGGACGTGTAACTCTCCTCCCCCGACTTCGCCAGCTGAAGTAGAGTGCCTCCTGCGTCGAGCAACAATGCGGCGTATGCTCTCTTCGCATCCGTTCCTGCATCTACAGACCGCCAAGTTGCGAAGAAAAATCAGATCAAATTTCAGCGAATGAGATTGGAATCGCGACAATTGAAGCAAAATTGCGCGGTTGCCTTTCAAGCAAAGAGGACCGTGACCTGAATGGAGAAGCACGGAGGGAAAGCGAACTGGCTGGGAGCAAAGAGAGTCTTGTTCGAGCTGTGAAGAGAAGGTTGAGGTCTGAGAGAGAGAGAGAAGGAGAGAGAGATCCCCCATTTCAATTTAGGGGTGCCTTTGGGCGATTCAATCGGTTCGGTCCATTCTATATAAGGAATCAGAAAATTGGTTATAATTGGTTTCAAATTTTTGAAAACAAGAATGGACCATTTTTCACTGGAATCACCTAGAATTGGCTAGTTTGGTTAGGTTCTTCAGCTCAATCTAGGATTGGTGCTAATTCCTAAAATTTAATACAACTTGCACTTATTTATTCACGGAAAAAAGAGTGAGAATGAGGATTAGTGTATCCCTTTAGACATAATTATATGAATCAATATATCATGCACCTGTATCTCGATGAGATTATAATTTTAGTGATTATTATATTGCATAGTTCAACTGCTTAATACGAAATGGGTTTCCATGTTATAGGAATCTGAAAACAATATTATGTGAGCCCAACAATTTAATAACGGGGAGAATTTCATTTTTTGGGTCAGAAGGGGGGCAAAGATGCCCTTAGCATACAATAACAAAGCACAATGCCGGAAACTACCACTTTATCGCCTAATAATAAACTTGAAAAAATAGCTTTGGAGAAAAATAGCATGGTTTGCAAGCCAGGCGACACATAATTCATTGAATTCGCTAGACAATTCTACAATATTATGACTTCATTTGTTTCATGAAAAATGAATAATTTAGAAAATATTTTTCTTAAAATGATTGCTTACAATAAATAATGAAAGTAACCTTTTTTTATCGTTCATGGAAATGTTTATATATAATTGTTGGTGATAATGAAAATATTTTTCATTATCTAATTATTTCAAGCCATATAAAAAATCATCTTTTGGCCATTGTTTTCCAAATCAATTATTTTTCACAAAATAGACGGAGTCTAAGTTTAAAAATTTTAAATTTGCCTTTTTATCTTCCCTAAACTTACATTTTATAACGCGTATTAATGCCTTCCATGAACATGTACCTTACACATGCTTTAGGAGGGGAAGGAGGGGGTAAAGTGCAATTTTTTCTTCAATTTTGTACCAAATGCCTTTTTGCTCTCAATTCACATGAAAAACATGTAAATTACATAAAAAGGAAGAATTTCCATCAAATCTGTATTTTACTTGCTTAATCAAATATAAAAATAGAAGATAAAAGTACTTGTTTAATACGTAAATTTACGAAAAGAACTACTTTAAATGAAAAATAAGAAAAAGAAAAAGTTTAAAGATTCAAAATTAATACATTACCGTAAGATCGGTTTAAAATATGATTTGGATAATTGATCTTTTTCTAATTGTATATAGTTACGTAGCCTTAATTAACAACACCAAAATCCTCTCTCTTTCTCTCTCTCCCTGAGCTCTTATTGGTTTGTATTGCAATTATCTTTCCTTTTTCCAAAAAATTTCGTAGTTTTCAGATTTTCTCTTAAATGTTGCCACGAAGTAATTTATATGGTTTAACTGTAATAATAAGCTAAATCAGATAAATCAGATGATTAACGACCAAATCAGAAGGTGGGAAATTTTTGCTTATTCTGAATAATACCCATTGTTTTGTCATCTCTATCTATTATACTTTATGTTCGTCCTTTTAAAGTATCTCGTTTTTTTTTTCTAATTATATGTACTAGTCTAGTACTTTTGAGGGATAGTACAGCCACAAATTTTCTTTTATGCTTTTTAATTGTTATTTTCTTGCATTTATCGCAAAAATCGCATTTCATATATATAATTTATATTACCTATTGAAGGAATGCCCAGGGCACATGCCAACAGAAAAAAAGTTCAACAGTGTTAGTAAGTGTAACAAAATGCAAATCCAGGGGAAAGTGCAACCTTATTTTTATTTTTAAAGTTGGAGATTTAAGGTGCACCGACCTCAAATTTGAAGGTAATGGAATTTTCCTCAATAAATTGGAGAAATGTATTAAAATTTAAGACAACTGTTTAAAACCTCCCAGAATTTTCGCACCATTGCATAATGGTCTCTAGACTTCTAAACGTTAGCGAATATTCCACTCAATTTTATCAACGTGGTACAATAGTTCATGAGCTTTGTAAATTTATAAATTAGTCCCTAAATTTTGATTGTTGTTACAATTGCTAATTGTTTGCACATCTGAGAGTGGACTTAGGTTTTTTTTTTTGGACAAAAAAACCCCTGTCGCATGGGTAAAAAAACATTAAAAAGAATAGAGATGACCCATGGTCGATAAGTTAAGAAAATCAACTGAAATTATTTTCTTAAAAGAATCTACTTTCGAGTAATAAATAACGGCTATGCAAATGGAAAAATTAATAACCGCAACTAAAACAAAAGTTCAGGAAAAATTTGTAACTTTTCAAAGTTTGAAGTTATTGGGCGACGATATCAAAGTTGTTTTCTTTTCTTTTTTATTTGGCCAGACACGATGTCAAAGTTGAATGGATGCAAATTGTAACTTTTCAAAATGTAAAGGAATATTCTGCAAAGGTATCAAGGTTAACCGAGCAATTAACCCTTATATTTCTGATGCGAGTCAGATTCTATTTTTTTATATATATGATCTGTTGACGAAGGATTTGACTTTTATTTAATTGGCCTAAAAGACGAGCTGATCGATTCTTTAAACCAGTGATGGCACCAGCACCTTTCGTCCTGTAGCGACGCTTGCAGCAAGCATGTCGCGCGCGCGCTTAGAACAGCGACCATTTGGAAAGGAAAGGAGGAGGAGGACGGCTTCTTGTAGAAAGAGAGAGAGAGAGAGGAAAAGCAAAGATTTGATATTCAAGGACGGTTGATAGCGACGAGTCCCGAAGGGGGCGAGCTCATGCTTTCGTCTACTCCTTCTCCTCCTCCCTATCCACACCAGCAAAAGTCGCTCCCGTCACCCAGTTTTTGTCCTTATCGTAACAGGGCTGCAACTTTGCGTGTGAGGGCGCGTGGGTTTCGCCGTGTCCGCTCGCAGCTCGAAGAAATCTCTCTCTTTCTCTCTCTCTCTCTCTGAGTCGAACTCGCCAGGTACTCAAATGGGTTCGCGTTCTTTTTTTTTTTAATATTTAGTTTTCGTGTCTGGAAGTGTTTCTGGTGATTGAGGCGGTCGGAGTTTGTGTGGGTTGGGCTCTGCGACCGTCGAGCTGTCCAAAATCAGTTGAGATGGAAAGCCTTCTTTTGATTGATCATGTCCTGGCAATAAGTATCACGTGCGCGAGCTATGGCCGTATCGGCGTTGCTTTCTACGAATTTGAATTGCAAGCGTCTTTCTATTGAACGAGTTGCGCTGTTTTATTTGAGGTGCTGGCGTTGCTTGTTTGTGTCGACTTCGCAGAACCCCAGAAAACTTTGTAAGTGTATGGCAGTTTTGGCTGATTCGGTATCTAAAGATGAGCGGCTTAGGAATCAATTATTGTTACAATTCAATAACCCTCCAGGGAGAACCTGGTGTGGGGATGATTTGAAGTGAGGTGTTGCTAACGTTCAGCATCTCCGTAGTGTAAGATCGTTGGTATTCTCTGCTTTGTGGGGAAGAAAAATAAACATAAACAACTTGGGGTGTGAGGCATGCGGGCACCGACATGTTAATATAAGGAACGTAGTCTAGCTGAGCATCCCACTGAGGGACTACTGGGGACAGCCCTCACAGGTGGAAACACCCTTCTCCTTTCCACAACAGGCTCCTTGACCAGCCTGGAAAGGTAGAAGCCCCTGGTTGATGGCACACGTAAGACGAAACAGAGTGTTCTACGCATTCTAATCTCTCTCTCTCTCTCTCTCTTCTCCAAATAAAAGCAAAGTAGCCAGAAAAGATACTTACTTTGAGTGCTGTGCAATTGAGTTCTGGGTTTCTAAGGTTATGGAACTGAGATGTTGACTGTGCAAGAGTGGTTTTGACATAGATGAGGACTATATAGGTCTTGCATTGTTAGGAAACTCATTGAATTGGAAGTTTGGAACCGTGCTGTTTTTCATCAATAAGAACTTGGTTCATGCTACCGCTAAGCAAATGCACTTGTTGACTGCCTTGCTCCATGAATTATGTAGAAGTCTTCATCGAGGTCCTTGCTTATGGATTCTAAGTCTGTTGTGGATATGATAGAGGCCTCATCAGGGCCCCATTTCTCTGGTTTTCACATGGATGGTTTGCAGCCTAGAGATCTAGCGGAGCAACCATCAACCTCAGTGACTGAAAACATGCCTAAGGAACCGTTTGTCATCGGTAAGAATATGATCGTGTATATTTGGGAAATTCTGTGCTCAACTTCTTTAATTGGCCTTACGCTCAGTTTCTTGTAATCAGATGATGGTATTATTGCAGCGTGTTATAATTAGATATATGTTTGCTTTTGTCTGAATTTTCTTAATGCTTTTATGGCAGGTGTTGCCGGTGGAGCAGCATCTGGAAAGACTACAGTTTGTGACATGATTATTCAGCAGCTTCATGATCAGCGTGTCGTACTTGTTAACCAGGTAATATTCCCTGTATATGGATGGTACCGTCATCAAGTGGGACCTTTTTTTTTTTGGTTCAAACATGGCATCTGATGCCTTTGGCATTCTAAACTGAAATGAATGCTTTGCATTGCAGGATTCATTCTATCATCGTTTGAGTGAAGAGGAACTTGCACGAGTTCATGAATACAACTTTGACCATCCCGGTTAGGACATTTCCCTATCTTGAGGGTGAAATCCTTCGAGTGAGCGATGTTTTTGTTATATCCTTTTATAGGTATTGTTGGCATAGGCCATCTGGATTGTCTTGCTCTTTAGGTTAGGCAAATTTTCTGTTATTTGGCTCTTTGCATACGCATAATACCTTTCATGTTTAGATCCACCATCAGAGTCTCTACCTTTGTCTGTTTTTTGGTCATCACTTTTTTACTTTGTGCTTTTACTTGGGATTGTGCCCATCCACTCATTTGGAACCATCTCAATTTTTTCTTTTTCATGTGATCCTTATTTTCTATTCTTAACAGTCCTACTCATGGATTTCTTAGTAATTCTTGGTTAATCACAGTTACGCAAAAACTGATACTAGAGTAAATAGATTACATCTTTGGTTGAGTAAAGCTGGTCTGTTCTATTTAAAAACAATCTGGCGATATTTCTATTTGTTATTGCAAACACACAATTGAGCTATCAGTAAGGGAGAGTTTCAGAAATTTCTTTTTCTTTTGGTGTTGCTGGCTAGTGATATCCTTGGCTACCTTTCACATTAAACTAAGTTAACCACCCTATTTCGTCCATAGGCAGGTCATCCACACCCGGAGGTCGCATTCCTTGTGACCTTGTCCTAAACCAAACCTAAGACCTCACGCTAAGGTCCCAATAGTTTTACCTCTTAGCTAGCCACTTGGGGTAGGTTAATTTTACAACTTCTAATTTGCTCATATTAACATTATTGCAGACTCTCCTAATATGGAAAGTTAGCTTTAAGTTTCACAGTTCAGTGTATTATTGATTCTCTAGAGAAGAATTGATCTTCTTTTAACACGATGTTAATTTTTAACAGATGCATTCGACACTGAGCAACTGCTCTGTTCTATGGACAAATTGAAGAATGGTCAGGCTGTAGATGTACCCATTTATGACTTCATGAGTCACAGGAATAATGTCTATCCGGCTAGAAGGGTACTCTTTATTTGCTTATGGAGCACCGCCCATCTGTATCATCCTCTATCTCCTGTCCCGATTAGGTTTATGTTGTTTGACATAATAGTTTCTAACTTTGAGAATACTTATCTTTCCCATAAAATATGGAACAAGGTGAGGTAATGATGGTATTTATAAGGTTATAATACTATCTAATGCCACAAACCATGTATAATTTGCCAAACTTTGTCAGTTCTTGAAGGCTTATTAACTTCTGTCATAATGCCAGTACGTATGCTCCCATAGGTACAAGGATGTAATATGAAGCCGAGAAAAATTTCTTTTGTTAAATGTGCTCTTTCGAATAGTCCCCTTCCAAAAGAATTGACTACTGCGACATCAAATGCAGGTGAATCCTTCAGATGTTATAATCTTAGAAGGCATACTGATTTTTCATGATCCTCGTGTCCGTGAGCTGATGAACATGAAGATATTTGTTGATACAGGTTCACCATCGCCTTATCCTTTGTGTTATTAGATATCCCCATGATCCTTTAATTTTCTGACTCATTACTTGCTTGAACATTTTTGAAACCATGTCTGTTTGACATCTGTTCTACTTTGAAATCAACATCTCTTAGTCTTCACTAGTGTATTTGGCAGAAAGTTCTGCCCCATGGATCTTCCACAATGTCCAGCTGCAAAGGAGCTTCAATTAGTGTAGCTTCAGGCACATTAGCTGGCTGGATGGTTGTTTTACGTTTTATGGTTAAAGAATGCAACAATAGGATGAATTTAAAGGTCAAATCAGGAGCTTAAATTTAAATTGGATATGAATTGATTGGATGAGTCACTGACAGTCTGTGATGCATATCATGGATTAAATACTTCCATGGCTGCTTTTGTCATCTAAAGTAATTGATTTGAACAACCGAGATTTCTCTATCATATGTCTCACTATTAACCTCAAACAACCGAGTACTAGCGCTAGTACTTAACCTACTGAGTTCATTCATTTTTCTTCCTAATAACGAGCATCGGTCATGCATATAAAGAACTTATTAAGATAAATTTTAGATGGTTATCCCTCCCTATTCGCTAGCTGTAGTGAGGATGATGATGTCTTTTGCTGAAGGGTGAGAAAATTTAGTAGTTTGCTGTCCTTCCTGTGGGCAAGCTGCAACAAAAATTACTAGTATAAACTTTTTCTCTTCACTGACATTTTTGTAAGCTTTTTCTGGTGTTGTCCCTTGACATTGTTCTTTGAGTAAATTATCTATCATTGCCCCTCACATGACCTTTCGTTTGATCTTGTTATTAATGTTAGCCTGCTTACTGGAATTCAGTATAATTTTAGCGCAGATGCTGATGTACGTCTTGCAAGGAGGATACGGCGTGATACTGCTGAGAAGGGACGGGATATTGGTGCTGTACTTGATCAGGTCAGCATCTTATTTTGTTGCTGTTGCTTCACTGCATTAGATTTATAAAGCAAAAGACTGGTAGCAATCTTTTGAGCTCAGACTTGTTCCAGTGTTTGAAACTTTAGCCTGCCAATAGTGATTGATTGCATGATAATGCTAAATTATCGTTCACGAAATATATGTTTTTGCTCTTCCTTTCAGGAAGGAAAGAATGGGATACAGCTTTTTTTTTTTTGGGCGCTAGAAAATAAAATGTTATGCATGTGGTGAGGGAAAAGAGACAATCAATGTACCAGTGCTCTAGTGTTAAAATTCAGCCAGTCATAGGTTTTGTCTTACTATATTCCATGCGTCATCATCTTTAGCATCTAGATTGGTGTTTCTTCATGTTAACAGGTTGCATCTGACTTTCTTGTCGTTTACCTTTTAGCCCATAGTTCTAAGTCCACCTAGTTTTGCTGCAGTACTCAAAATTTGTGAAGCCTGCTTTTGATGATTTTATCCTTCCAACGAAGAAGTATGCGGATATCATTATTCCCCGTGGAGGAGACAATCACGTGGCCATTGATCTAATAGTGCAGCATATTAGGACAAAGCTTGGCCAGCACGATTTATGTAAAATATACCCAAACTTGTATGTCATTCAATCGACTTTTCAGGTAGGTACAGCTTTCTTTCATACTAACTGCTGAACTTTTTTCAGTTCTCATCTATATTGTATATACCCAAGCTCTAAATGAAAATGTTTAAATGGAGTATTATACTGCTTCCAAATGCTAAAGTTTTTCCAATCAATGCTTATGTCCTTTGCAGATTCGGGGTATGCATACTCTAATACGTGATTCTCAGATAACAAAGCATGACTTTATCTTCTATGCTGATCGATTAATTCGATTGGTGGGTCTTTTTTGTTTTGAACTTAAACAAATTCTATGCATTAGTTGCTGAAAGTGAGAACTTTTCCCTTATAATTTACAATTCCTTTCCTAACTCAGGTGGTTGAGCATGGCCTGGGGCACCTGCCATTCACTGAAAAGCAGGTGGTGACACCTACTGGTGAGTTGTAGTGTCATGGTCTCACGGACTTCTAGTAGGTTACTTAATGGTTTTCCATCAGGGATGGGTTGGCAGGAGAGACCTCTTGACCAGAATCATGATATGTGTTACCCGGAACTGAAACTCAGTGACAGAGTTTATAAGTGGATTATCTCATCTTTCCTTTGTGGAAATTTTTCTGCTCAAGCTTGCTGAAATTTCTTTGTGACTGCAGGATCTGTATATACTGGTGTGGATTTCTGTAAGAGATTATGTGGTGTTTCTGTTATTCGGAGGTACTTCTCATGTCTCGGATCTGTAAGCACTAACTATACAATACTGTTTTAGGTGACATCTATGGTGTCCTAAACGAGTTATTGATGGTGGAATAGATACCATGGACATTTCCTACAACTTTTGGCCTTACATTGCCTCTATTCAAAAGTTGTGACATAGTGATTTTGGCTAGTGATGTAATGACAACATGAGTGATTCAGAACTGGATTTTTTGGATAAGAAACTTATGAAACTTGCGAACCTTGATTAGGTCTTTCCATGTTTCTCTGATTTACTGGTTGATGATTAATGGATTTGAGAGACGGTTGGGATTAATTTCCATTTACTTGTCAATTTATAATGAACTGTTGTCAGATTTTCTGTGTCCATGATGGCATTGTGATTGACTAATCAATTTTTTGATTGATGCCAGTGGTGAGAGTATGGAGAATGCTCTGCGAGCATGTTGTAAAGGTATAAAGTTAGGGAAGATTCTTATTCACAGGGAAGGGGATAATGGCCAGCATGTATGTCCCTCTCTCTCTCTCTCTCATGTACACACACTAGCGCATGAAGTTCTGTGCATACCTCTGTTATTTTTTCCTGACCTTGTAATTCTGTTGATCTTGGCAGCTAATTTATGAGAAATTGCCGACAGACATCTCTGAGAGGCATGTTTTGCTGCTAGATCCTATTCTTGGAACAGGTTTGTCATGTATAGCTCAATCATAGTATTGGTGTCTGACCAAAAAAAGGGAATCAGTCTGGTGAAGCTGATGTGATTTTTGGTTGTCACCTGTGCAATTAAATTCTCATTAGTATAATTGATGCATAATGGTCTGTCTTGAAATATGGACTTGCGACAAGTGGTCTCTATTTTGAAGATTCTTTATCTGATGAGGTATCAGGGATAAATAGTTGAAGGTTTTTTGGAGGGTACTCCTTAAGCTTTAACATTTTATTTCGCTTCTGAATACACTTTATTGAACGGCTCATTAGGCTCCTCTTTTCTTTTCTCTGGTTATAGTAATACATAATTTATCTATAGTTTTGGACGGTCTCTATTTTCTCCATCAGTTCTTCTGTGAATTGGCCGGGATTACCCCATTTTAGTCATCTGCGTGTTCTTCTCCCAGGCAATTCAGCTGTTCAAGCAATTTCTTTACTCATAAGGAAGGGTGTACCAGAGTCCAACATCATATTTCTTAACCTCATATCTGTAAGTGGAAAAAGCAATTTCTGATACCAATAGCTCCATCATTATTATTTGACTGTCTTATGGATCTTTCTTCCTAATGAAGAAAAGGACTGACTTCTTTGTTGCTTACATCCCATCAGGCGCCTCAGGGTGTGCATGTAGTATGCAGAACCTTTCCAAGAATAAAGATCGTGACTTCTGAGATTGAAGTTGGGTTAAATAAAGATTACCGTGTTATACCTGGCATCGGCGAGTTTGGAGATCGATATTTTGGTACAGATGAAGACGACCAGCTGGTAATCACCTCTTCATCATAGTTTGTTCGAAGCAGCTGTTTGGCCTGATCTGGAGTTGAGTAAGTTTGAATTTGACCCAGATAACTCGCTTAAATTACTTTTGGTTAGATTGGCTCCATCTTTCAGAAGTGGTGAATAAGAATATACGTTATTCAATCTCTTTCACTTTTAGTTGTCCCGCGATCAGGGGCTGTGTATGTATCAATGAAATGTCTCAATGTACATCGAGCGGAGACCTGTAATTATGTCAATGACACCAGGATAAGACATGGTTCATTCATGCCAAATCTCCTGAATTTGTGCTATCATGGCCTCTGATTCCTAATTCAGCTTGATATCATTTGCTTGTTCACAAGTAGCGAGTAATACATGAGAGTATAGTCAGCTGCCCTGGTCCCAAGCTTTACGAACTTTCCTTACGCATCCTAGTTGGACAATAATGTCAGTCTCGTTACAAGCCTTTAGAGTCCTTTTGCTCGATTGCAAAGTGAGACGCATGTGAGAGGTTAGCCAGCCAAGAGTCCATCAACTCAAATTTCAACGTAGAAGGGTGTGCACCATAATCATTTTATTTCTATTTTAGAATTATTTTTCTGTTCTAGAAATAAGAATGGAACAGAAATCCATTTGATAATGTAATATTATTTTTCTATTTTTAGATAAATTTTATTGTTCAAAAATAGATATGAAACAAAAATAAGAAAAAAAAATTCTAATTTTTTATTTTTCATTTCTAGAATAGAATTGAGAAATAAAAGCTTTTCTTTTTGCTCGCCTTCACTGTTAGCCGGCTGCCCATTTGCTGTTGCCTTCCCATGAATGGGAGAAGGAAGAGAATGGAGGAGCTGAGGAGGAAGGAGGGATCGATCGAGGAAAGAGAGAGAGAGCTCTAGAGAGAGAAGGTGTGAGGGTTTTAGAGAGAGAGAGAGAGAGGGAGAGAGAGAGTTTTTCTTTTTATTTTCTTTAGTTTCTTTCTTTGTTTTTTTCCTTCCTTCCGCTTTTCCGGTGATGTTCGTTCGGAGGATTTTTTTTATAATGATTTTGCGGACCTCTTTCCGTTCGATTTTCAAAGGTTGGCTGAGAGAAGCTGCTTGTTTTGTTCGTGAGTCCGCACTCTATAAAGTACGATTCCCGACCCAAAAAAAGAAAGAGAAAAAAGTACGACTGACTTTTAGGGCCTTACTTTGAACATGGTTTTAAAAGAAAAAACAAATTGTGAGATTTTTGCCAGTCTTTTTCGTATATGCTTACTGCTAGCAAGAAATACCACAGTTAAAATTACAAAGAGAAAATGAATTAAGGAAAAGAAAAATTAATCAGGTTCCTTAGGAAATGATTGACATAGTTGAGAAATATAGTTTCTTTATCAAACGAATTTTCATTTCGGGAATAGAAATTTAGTATCGTTATCAAATACGTATTTTTACTCAAAACTCATTTAAGAATAAAATTACAAAATCTAATTTTATTCCAAAAATTAATTTCTACCCATAATGGTTATCATTTGTACTCTAAGCAACTTGTCAAGAGAGATTTCCTTTGAAGGATTTGGTAATTTGATTTAGCAAAGATTGTTTTGAGCACATTAACGACCATCGAGGAATTGGTCGTATCTGCTCCCGGCTAGAAGTATTCCATCATATGGAATTAGATGTGCCACTTCTCATCACAATATAGCTGACCAAACTAACCCAACAATGTAAGGAGCGACCCAGTCCCAATTATTCTAGTACAAACCACATAAGTCCTTTCACGTAGCCAGCTAATGTACTAAACTTAAGAATATATATATAGACACACACACAAACGAACTTGATAGCTTCTTGGTTATCTTCAAAGGTTCATCTCCCAGAGCACCAGAGCTTGTTCCAGAGCTATCTCCTCTTCGCTTTCTTGAAGATGAAGGCAAGTATGATCAATTGCGATTTGAACATCACAGTCGGGGTGCTTCTTAGCTAAATCATCTTTATTCATCTGCCATTCATTTTATTCCATTCCTGCAGCAAAAGATAGTGATCAAATTGTGCATGGACTGTGAAAAAGCCAGATCGAAGGCAATGAAGATTGCTGCCGACGCTCATGGTTAGTGACCTCATTTATTTTTTGGCCGATCATGGTACAAAGTGAAACGTATATGGTCTTATGCACACGTGAAATACAGTCATACCGTGGCGACAAATGAAGTTAGTGTTTGAGGGTTTCGAGTGTCAATAATCTTTTTTTTTTTTTGGTAAAGGAGTGTCAATAATCTTCAATGTGGTTAAATGGAAAAAAAATAAAAATAAAAAATCTCCCTGTTTACCGACATTAAAATGACGATGATACGACAGGCGTGATCTCGGTGGCGGTAGAAATAGACAAGAGCCATCTGGTGGTGATCGGGGTTGGAGTCGACGCAGCTTCCTTGACGGGGGCGCTGCGGAAGAAGTTCTCTCATGCCACCATCGTCAGCGTTGCGAAAGAGAAGGAAAAAGAAGATGAGAAGAAGCCAGTTTGTTGGGAGCAGAAGCCGCTTTGTTGGGAGCAGAAGCCGCTTTGTTGTGCTCAGTACCCTACTTGTAGGGTGGTTTACGAAGAAGACCCGGGTTGTACCATCATGTGAGAGAGGCCATCCATAGCAATTTCAGCCTGGTAAATCAAATCGCGAGATCTTCTTGATCTATCTTCAACACGACAGTGATGGCTTCAATCCTTGGTGCAGCCAATTGGCAAGAATTACGCATGATGTTTGTTGTTTCGGTGATCCCATTTGAGAATGTTCAGAGATAAGTTGATAAGAGTCGACCGATTCTTGTTCTTCTTTCTGCTTGATTCCGCAGCTGTATCTTGTCCAGAAATAATGCAAGGGGTTGGCCACTTATTGTAGATTTGCCAAATATTCATTTCAGCACGTTTTATCTCGTAGAATGATGCGTGAACAATTATTCCCTTCTATTATGAAACGACATTTGGCCAGCCACTCGTGAGTCTGACATAACCAATACTAAAATCGGTTTTAGTAAATGTTAAATTGACCTAAAATTCTATTTTTCGTGCTTACATTTTCTAGTCTTTTCTAATCGAATTCTTGTAAGTTCAATGTGTCTAATTCACAAATTTTCTAATCACATCTCCCTGGCACCAATCTAATCAATTCAATTGATATGGTCATTTGAAAATGTCTGATATGATATGATAAAATATTTACAATGTGGGAGTTTATGTGACATCTAAATTGGCAAGCAAAAGTATTTTTCTTTTGTATTTTTCATTTGCACGATAACGTTTATGTGGTATCCATATTAACAAAATTATTTCTATGTCATAGTCTAGCAATATTCAACAGTCATGCCAATTGAATTTGGTCAAATGTGACGTTTGAGGAAATTGATCAAAAAATTTCTAAGAATAGAAGAACATGATTAGATATATTGAAAATGCAAGAACTTGATTAGAAAATGTAAGAGTATATACACAAAAAGTAACCTATATAATAATCGAGATGACTTATTATCGTCAGAAACTTTGTCTTGTAATCAAATGCCATATATCAACTAAAAGATTAGAATGAAATTATCTGTTTATAAGGAGGAGAGGAACATTTCTAAACAACGCTAGCTATCGAGTGATGAGTCGCTTGGATGTCCAAAAGATATCAATTGCAATGCTGCAGTTCTTAATAATTCTCGATCTTGGAAAGGGCTTTTCTATGTTGAATGTTCAAAACTGAATTACAATCTGTTAAAAAAATCACATCGCATGCGTATTACCATGTATGACTAACATCTTACGATACAGGACATGTCTGTCCTTGCAGAACCACCAGTTGGCGACCATTTCAACAATAATTTCAGCATGACGAAAACGTTCATAAAAAATTATAATCGTCTCCATTAACTAAAAGGTCAACTCACAACATCACTGGCCAATCCAAAGCTGTGTCTACATCCGTCTGCAACTTGACAGTTACTTTGAAGATGATGATCTTTAAGATACATGGACCTCTTCAAAGCTGACTTCTCCTTGTGACATCAATTGGGACTTGGCAAATCCATTCAACTGGCTTCATGTTTTCAAACATGTATTTTCTTGAATAAGCAAATTCTATAATATATTAGCAGCCTAGCTGCCTAGCTGGAAAATATCGTGTCCTCTATATCTCTTATTGGTATTTTGTTTGTAAAACAAACCAATAGATGCCTTGTCCTGTATCGAAAGGATATGAGTGTGCATGTGAACGAGATTTGACACTAATCAATGATCATTATTTTTTATTTATTAAAATTCAGATTTCCTATTGAAACAGTGTGATTGTTCATGAAAGAATTACAATTATTTATTATTTATTTAATTTCAAATTTTATTACTTCTTCCAATGACTATCTTAGAGTTCGTATTTGTTCAGTTATAATTTTTTTAATCTTTGGAAGGTTATGTTTATTAGAATATAGCTTCTTATTTTTGCTATTAATTACTGAATATGTTTGTTCAATAATGTTCTTCTTCTTCTTCTTCTAATTTTGTTTTCTTTCGAAAGATAAATAGTTATAGCTTTCACTATTTTTTTGGGCTGCCAGATGTAATCTTCCTTGGAGAAACAGATCTTGGTTTGAGAACCTTATTTGGGCTTTGAAGTTCCTTCCTGGCAAGGACTTCTTCTATTGCATTGCCCGGTTTTCTTTTGGTGCCATGTGCCACTTGATATGGAAAAAGCGTAATAGCATTATCTTTCGGGGGGAGACCTTGGAGTTGCTGGCTTTGAAGAATCACCTCATCAAAGTAATCAAGGACAAGGTGCTTACCTTCACCAATGTGGTGGACAATACTAGGAATATGAGGCTCTAGCGATGTTGGGGACTTGACTCTTCCATCTTCGGTCCTCTTGTTTAGTGCTGTCTTGCCTTTTGCTTGTTGCTTGTTTCCTACTTTCGTTCATTTCTAGTAGTGTTTTTTCGACTCCCCGTTCCTTCGGGTGTCTTCCTTTTACATTGGCTCCATTCCACTCATTATGTTTTGTTGTCATTTTGAGTGAAAGTTTTTTGGCACTGATTTTTTGTATAATTGGCTAAGCTATTTATAAATTCTTACCTTTACCAAAAAAAAAAAAAAAAGTCATAGCTTTCAATTATTTCCCTTTAGAAAATCTCGAGAAATATTATAATTGCTATTTAGTATTTTCAATCAAGACTTTGTTATGTTATGGAAGAAATTTATTGGTGACCATCAGTAACATTACTAAGAAAATTATTCTTTAAAAAAAGTGATATCACGTTTCAAAACCTAATTTCATGATTCTTCTCAATCGGTTGTTAAATTTTCCCAACATCTTTACCATACCCAATTTTAAAAGGGATTCCTATTTAGATTTAGACAGCTGAAGAATGGGGTGGGCATTGAAAAAGAAAATGTCCAGCGGGATCGACAAGGCATACCTGCTAATGGTATTTCCCAAACCGGAGTGGGATCGAGGAAGGAAGCACAGTCCTTCAAAGTAGAACAAAGAAAAACCGAAGTTGACTTTTTGGAAGACACAACTTGCATTGACAAGGACAAGACAAACATTAACTTTGGTTTTAATTCTTCATTTAGTACGATGTTGAGGGTAAGCCGAAATTTTAAATGAAAGCCACTGGTACTTGAGCAGCACGAGGTGAAAGCGCGTTAGGTACAAATAAAAGGAGTCGACTGTCTTATACGTAAATTGATTGGCTATCATGTAAGATTCGTTCACATGATTTGTATAAACCAACCTAATTAGAAACTTGTATTAGGTGCTCACCACAAGTTTCTGACCTTTCAACAGCCATGTTGACCGGGTTCTGTACACTAGATTGCTGTGCTTGCAAAGGGAGTCAATGGTCTCAAATGATTGAACACTCCCCAAGAAAGTCACTATTCAATGTTCATAGGTTGACTTGGCTTATGAAACGATATGAATATATGGCTTATGGTCTTCTTGGAAAAAGCCAATCGGGTCGTTTTCTATGCATTGGTCACCAGCTGATTTCCGCACGGCGGGAGTTTACTAGGTTTTCCCTTGCCGGTAGGAAGGAGCACAAAAACTAGAGGAACGAGGAAAGAGAAGAAACTAAGGCAGGACTAAGTCACAGGGGTACTACTGACGAAGTCCTCGCTCCTCACATGTGCATGGGGAGGCTCTTAAATTTTCGACATATGACGAACAGCATCCGTGCTGGATAATTCCTCCCCGGGCGACTTCGTTCGCCGTTACGAGACGCGTCGATTATAAATACCCATTGTTTTGACAACCCACGCATCAACGGTCGCAAGTACCGTTTGCGTCTCGGAGGACGTTTCCAAGAGCATAACGCCCTTGTTTTTGTGTAGGCCACATGATGCTGGTTACTTAGGTTTATGCCTCAACAAGGTTGAGCCAGGCCCATTGAGTGGGCAACTTGCTGAACAAGCAAAGTTCCAAACAGGCGATTGGTAAAATATAGGCCCAAATGGCAATATGCAAGCAGGGGTTGCAGATAGCGGGCTCTAGGGCAAAATAGTTTGAAAATTTCTTGATGACCATTCAACTCAAGGGCAAAAGAAAAGTTTGTTTTATTTCCAATTTTCGAGATTTCATGAATCTTTTGCACCTTTAAAAGGCAAGGTCGGAATGCCCAAATTGGCATGCCATCATTTCCTAAAAATGAGTATCATTAATTGATTGGTGGATGACTCGTGTTCTGCTATATGAAAAAAATAGTCTTGGGTGTTACCAAAATACCAAATTTTGATATCTATTCTAATTAGCATTGATATTATGAAAAACCCCAAATTAGTATACATGTGATAAATTTATCTCAAACCAATTTTTTATCATAAAAAACTCAAATTAGTACATTCTTGACAAATATATATTTCGACAAGCAAAAACATAAAACTAGTATATTTGTAGCAAATTCATCCTCCATTAGTTTTCATAAATTGGATTAATATGAGCCAAACTTGTATAGCTGTCACTATCACATATTGTCTAACTCAACAATTTCACAATAAAAATTTAACAAAAACTAATGGAGGATAAAATTATTACAAGGGTATTAGTCCGGTGAAGCATGTCATGTGGCAGCCTTATGCTTTAGGCAATGAATCGCTAACGAGCGTAGCCGGTTCTGCTCATCAGCAGAAGAGGAAGGCACGTGAGAAGCACATGATTGAATGTGCAGCGATCGGCTGATTTGAGTGAGGTTGGCGTAGTTATGCTTGGACTCTCCGTCTCCTCCACGCACCACCTTGCTTATGTCGAAAGAAAAACACCCAGCAGAGTGAAGGAACAGAAAGGCGGAAAACGATGCCTAGAGCTGCGTGACTGTTCTCCGGAAGAGAAGTGTACGTCTGCGTCATCTTTGGGGACTCAGTAGGTTTGATCGCGCTGGACACTGGGTTCGATTTTTCTTATGTTGGACTTTGATAACCTTCATAGCATGAATGCATGGTATACTCCAGAATGCTGAGACATTGTCCAAGAATCAATGGGCGATGCGGACTGATATTGTTCGAGCATGTAGAGAAGCCAAATGGATAGCGACGGATGTGTCTTCGACATCGTCGTCGCATGTTTCGATCCCTCCCATTATGTTTATCATTCACAGGCCAACCGCCGCACAGGATTCATGGCATTCGATGTAGACAAACTTTGTAAAGCTGGCTTATTGATTGATTAATGATCTACATTGCATGACACTTAAAATGCCAAATCTGAAAGTCTGGGAAGATATTAGCATCAACAACGCAAGTGTTCTCATACGGTTCGGCCATCAACGGCGCTGGACGGAAGGCAAGCACGTCCGTGTCGGAGCGGAGTGAACCTCGAGGGTTCTGGTGTGGTTCTTTGCCATGGCCAAAAAAATGACGCTTTCCATCCGAATATACATGCCTAGCTTGTTCCCACCCCCGCTTTTTCTTTCCCATGATGGAATAACTGACTCTTGCTGATTTACTTTCTACATATATTTATTAGTTTTGCTACCAAATCTGTACACATGCATTGATTAATGGCATCGACAGAAAGAAAATCACGAGATATATTTAGAAGTTTTAGAAAGACTTGTATATAGTACAAGTGATCTCAGGAGACTTTACACATAGTCAAACACTAGATGCAGATGCACAATGGAAAGGGGCTATTAATCTATGGAGAAAAGTCACCAAAAATCAACTATGCCTATTGGGAAACATTTATCTAAAATTTTTATTATGATATTGAAAATCCTAAATTATACCCACTGTGAAACATATATTTTAGTTTTTTGTGATATAAAAAATCTCAAACTTATATCTATAAGACACATTTACTCTCCGCCAAGCTTCCATCATATGATTTTGCAGCTAAAATATTATTGTTTTTATTTTATTTAAGTTATGTGAACATCATGTTAATTCCGTTAGCCTTCTGTCATCAATGTAGGTAAATTTTTAATAATGCACATTGACGAAATCTTGAAGAGGGTAAATATGTCACATTGATATAAATTTGAGATTTTTTGTGTTACGAAAAGAAGTTTAGGTTAAATATGTTACTATGGATATAATTTGGAGTTTTCTTTTTGTGACTTTTTCCCTATATATGTACCAAAAGAAAAAGAAAATAAAGAAAGAAGGAATCATAATTGATATTATTTTGGAAGATGAGGACATATGAGATAGGATCAGGGATGATACATCGACTAATTTAAGTAATTATATTTTGCTATTTGTTTGGCAATATGCCAGATATTATTCGTCAAACTTCAACTTTATGCGTTTAATTTCTTGCCAAAAAAAAAAAAATTAAGGTTGAAAGATGCTTTCTAATTTGTCTTATAACATAGAGAACAGATATGGAGATGTAGCAATTGCTAAAGAGAAGAAAAAGGCAGAAACAAGAACTTTCCCTACAATAGAGAACCTTAGAAAAATCCAAATAGAAAGCATTCCTGATTGTATGCTCGCTGTCCTCGAATGCATGAGATCACGTTGACCTTTCAAAATGAGGATTGCTATGTCGAATTCCCTCTTCACCCTTTCGAAACCACCGATTTTGGAAAAGAATATCAAATCATATTAATTTCCAGCCATAATCACACTCACGGTTCATAAGAGCATAATGATCTTGCTAAAAATCAAGAGAGGGAAATTCGAAATCATTTTGCATAATCCCCGCATTCCATAATTGGCGTTGTTGACAGGTTAATGAACGTTCCCTATTTCTTCGTCAAGATTTTCTTCCATAAAAAAGTGAAAGCAGAGATTTAAAGAACAGGGGCAGAGCAGAACGCATCATTTGCCTCTTTTTGTCTGAAAACGGAGGAATTTGAATTGTGTTCGAGTTTGTTTTAAGTTGCAGAAGAAGCAGAGAGCAATGGGGCTTTCCTTTCATTCCCATTGTCTCCTCGCAGTCCTGCTTCTGTGTCTAGTGCATTCACCCACCTTCGCTTTGAAAAAGGTGATGCTCACTTTTTGCCTCGTTGAATGCAAAAATAAGATTCATAGAACTTTCGCTGTTTTCGGTCATGAAAATCTTCAGTTTTGATAACCAATTCTTTTGGCAGAATGGTTTAATTTTCTGGTCTTTTATCTGGGTTGTTTCTCAAGATCTTCTTATTTATTTATTTTTTTATTTTTTACGGTGCTTTCTTTGATTTCCAAGCGTGTCGTCTCTCACTCTGCCTCTCAGTTTGATCATTTCTGGGCGTTTGCCTTTCAATAGCCTCATTATTTCCAACTTTCTCTGTGCTTTAGCCTTATATCGTGTACTTAGGATCTCCTGCACACGGTCCAGAACCAACCACAGCAGACATCGAAAGCGTCACCAATTCTCATTATGATTTACTCGGATCGTATTTGGGAAGGTATAGTTCGAATTTATATTTCATAATCATGGAACTCGTTGTTTTTCTTTGTTCGTAGTAAAATATGATTATTTGTTCTGTACTTCAACTTATTTGGACAGCAATGAGAAGGCCCAGGAGGCAATTTTCTATTCATACACTCATCACATCAACGGTTTCGCTGCGATTCTCGAAGAGGATGAAGCGGCAGAAATTGCTAGTGAGAGTTTGGCAATATAATTATGTGATTTCGATTTATGTGTTTGATCAAATTGGTCTGTGAAGCCAACAGAATGCTGCTCTGTTTTCCTCTGTTCCATCTACAGAAATTCATGGCTTATCTTTTGATGCAGAGCACCCAAACGTCTTGTCTGTGTTTCTAAGCAAGGGAAGGAAATTGCACACGACAAGGTCATGGCAATTCTTGGGGCTAGAGAGTGATGGAGTGATTCACAAGAGTTCCATCTTGAGCAAGGCTAGGTTTGGGGAAGAAACAATTATCGGCAACCTCGACACAGGCATCTTTCATTATTTATGGGATAGCGCAGTTCTTTTTTAATTCAACTATGGAATTATTCTTCTTTTCTTTTGTTTTGGCTCAAATTGGTTTATTTCCAATCATCATCATATCTCCGTTGACCCTTGAATTTGCTTTATTTGCATGAGTTTTTGGAACATGATTTGATGGCCGAACGTTTTCAAGAAAATTCTATTTTACTGACCATTTAATGAGTTCATGAAGTTGACCACAGCATTTCCGCTACGTCAAGCATTACTGTGCTGCCTTGACCATATTATTTCTAGATCAGCATCTTCTGCACACGGGTCTACAAAAGTGAGAACGTGAAGCTTCTTTGCTCATATCAGAAAAATTAGCTGCCAAAACATGAAAATGTCCCTTTGTTAATATCTTCCAAAGAGTTTCATGAGTTTGGGAAATTGGTGTTTTAGTTATTATTTAATTTTAGAAAAAAAAATAGAGAGAAAATATGATTGAGAATATCCCCAGGGATAACCTTTCAATGTCATTTTCTGACAAAGTAATGAAAGATTCATATTGTATCCGTGCTTTGCAACTTTTCTTGGTTTTATCCACTAACTCAAAACGACTGATCTCGTCGTTCTTGAAAATGGGTTCATGACTTTTCCATGGAAAAGCTTCATGGAATGATGGTAGGGTCTCAGGAAATGAATCTTGACAGTTCACAAAATGATTTTGCTTCCTTTATGCATCACGCTGTGAATTTGTCAAATGATTTCCTTTTTGACATTTTGCAGGAGATGCTTATGGTTTCTCTTTTCTTTTTTCTCTACAGGTGTTTGGCCGGAATCGAAGAGCTTTAGCGATGAAGGGCTGGGTCCTATTCCAGGAAAGTGGCGAGGAATCTGTCAGCGGGGCATAAAAGATAATTTTTCTTGCAACAGGTTTTATTCCTCCCGGATAGTTTCGTTTTCTTCTTTGCCTCACTAAGTTTAATTCCAAGTGTTTCCACTGGTTAATGATTTCTTTTTTTTTTTTTTTAGGTAGACCTGTTTGTCATGTGGATTTCAGTATTTTTTTTTTACTTCCTCTTTTAGTTTTTACAGCAAAAGGGATAAATTGTTTTTTCAGCTGGTTTAATGAAAACTAGTGTTCATTTGACTACACCAATAATTGCATATAGAGGCACTGGTTATTGAAATTCTTTATTTTCTATATGCGCTTATCATGTTGATTTATTTCACCATATTAGACTTCAGAAGATCAAATTCTGAATAAATGAACTATGAACAATTATTTTATGTGACTTTCACAACTCAGTGAATCCAATCTCTCATTTCTCTGTACTTAGGAAGCTGATCGGAGCGAGGTACTTCAACAAAGGCTATTCTGCTTATGCTGGACGTCTTAACTACACATTCTACACGGCACGGGATAATCAGGGTCATGGGTCCCACACTCTGTCGACAGCGGGAGGAAGCTATGTCCCTGGAGCGAATGTTTTTGGGTCTGGCAATGGAACAGCTAACGGAGGATCTCCAAGGGCCCGTGTTGTGGCGTACAAAGTGTGCTGGCCTCCAATCGATCAGAACGAGTGCTTTGACGCGGATATTTTGGCAGGCTTTGATGCTGCGATACGCGATGGCGTTGATGTTCTATCGGTCTCTGTTGGTGGGGAAGCAGCCGAGTTTTTCAAGGATGGAATTGCCATTGGATCCTTCCATGCAGCTAGGAACGGGATTGTGGTAGTTTCTTCCGCTGGCAACTCTGGGCCAGAACTGGGGACCGTGTCTAATGTTGCTCCTTGGATGATCACGGTTGCTGCAAGCACGATTGACCGGGAATTCACGACCTACGTTGCTCTTGGAGACAGGCAGCACCTAAAGGTATTAGATTAATCTCATACACAGATGAGCTTCCAAGACGTGATACTTTGGTCTCTGAATCTATTTGCGGTGTAATGACTAAACTTGTTCTTGCTGCTCTGAAAGAACTTTCTTCAGTTGACGTATATTAGCTTTCTAAATAAATATCAGTTTCCGTTCATTTTCGGTTCCTAGGTCCTTGTATTTCAAATAGTAATGCTTTTTCTTGTTAGTAACGTGTACTGTATTTATGAATTTTTTGATAGGGGTCGAGCCTTTCGTCCATTGGTTTGCCATCCGATAAATTCTATCCACTAATCAGTGGTGCAGATGCAAAGGCCGCAAATGCGTCGGCTTCACAAGCGTGAGTTTAACCTGCTGATATTTTTTTAATTGTCCTTTACTTCAAAGTAATATCTACTTCTGTACAGTACATTTCAATTTCATAGTCCATTACAGGAATTCTGAGTACTGCTTGAATTGTTGCAGTTTGCTCTGCTTGGCTGGAACCCTCGACCCCAAGAAGGTGAAGGGGAAGATCTTGGCATGCGTTCGCGGTGAGAACGCGAGAGTTGAGAAGGGCTACCAAGCTGCGCTTGCAGGTGCTGTTGGGATGATTTTGGCTAATGATGAAGCGAATGGAAATGAGCTTCTTGCTGATGCTCATGTTCTCCCTGCTGCTCACATCTCTTTCGCGGATGGGAAGATTCTCTTCTCTTACATCAACTCCACAAAGTATATTTTCTAAGTAGTTCTTTTTTTCTACCTGCTAGCAACCTACTTTCCGGGTTCTTCCTGACTTTTCTTGAGGATTTTCACCTTCTTATATATGCTTTTACTTCTCCATGCGCACGCATGCACGTATCTGTCACGTTAAGGTTTCCTGGGGCTTACCTGACTCGTGTCAAGACAATATTGAACACGAAGCCTGCTCCTTTTATTGCTTCGTTCTCATCCAGGGGACCGAACATGGTTGAGCCAGCAATCCTCAAGGTATCTTAGTGAGATTCGTTAATAACGTTTCATATGGCATCTACGCTGTTTTTGGTTAGTTAACTAGCTATTTAACTGTTAAGTTCTATGCCAAGTAATCTAATTGTTGTCGATGTACTTCAGCCCGATATTACTGCACCGGGAGTGGACATCATTGCTGCTTATACACTGGCAGTTGCTCCAACGAATCTTGGTTTCGACAAGCGTAGAACACCTTTCAATGTAGAGTCTGGCACATCGATGTCCTGTCCTCATGTGTCCGGCATCGTTGGTCTCCTCAAAACCCTCTATCCTAGTTGGAGTCCTGCCGCGATACGATCTGCAATCATGACAACCGGTAATACATTTTCAAGTGTTCTCTCTTTTAGTTCTTTTATGTTTAACAGCAAGCAGATTCTTACTTCTTTGTTGTGTCTTTCATCGTAACTTGAACCATTACACAGCAAAAACACGAGACAACAGGAACGAGACGTTGCTCGATTCGTCTTTTGTCAAGGCTACTCCATTTTCCTATGGAGCTGGACACATCCGGCCAAACCGTGCTGCGGACCCAGGTCTCGTGTATGACTTGACGGTCAAAGACTACTTGGACTTCCTATGCGCCCGAGGTTACAAAGAATCCCAACTGAGGTTATTCACCAATGAGACTCACATATGCCCTAAACATTTTAATACGGCGGATTTGAACTACCCTTCTATCACTATCCCGAATCTCAACGGCACGGTTGTGGTCACAAGAAGGGTGAGGAATGTGGGCACTCCTGGCACGTACTCTGTGCAAGTTAAGGCACCGGCGGGAGTGTCGGTCTCCGTACAACCACAGAGCCTGGTGTTCGAAAGGTTTGATGAGGAGAAGGAATTCAAGGTGGTGTTCAAACCTTATGTTGCTGGCAAGCCCGTTGATTATGTGTTTGGACGGTTGACCTGGTCAGATGGTACGCACTACGTGAGGAGCCCCCTGGTTGTGAAGCACCAGTGAACATGACATTTACAGGGAGGATTGGGGTTTCGGCAAGCTAAAAGGGCTGTGATGGTAGCTGGCTCTTGCCCTCACTTTTCTCTTTGGGGTATAGGAATTTTTCGGGGACAAAGTTTTTGTCTGCCTTTCTATTAACTGGGAACGAAGTATTTCGTTTATTCGGGCGGAAAATGGAATTTGCTTTATGTTTTGATACATTTGGTGGCTAATAAAAAGGAAGTACAGATCCAGATCGAAGAAATGCAGTAGCTATCTTCACTCTTATCTTATGCTCTGTTTTGTTGCATTATTTCTTCCCTTGAAGCCAAACCCAAACACAGTCAAGATTTATTACTTGTCATGATTTTACGCATGCTCTTCGAATTCGCAAACTGTCCTTTTGCGGTCCGCAACTCTTCAATAAATTACTGCAACATATATAAGCAGAGATATTAATACATATGAAAACTCTGAAAATGCTCTGCCTTGCTTGCCCCTGAATCATATTTCTCCAGCATGGTTCAATCTAAATATTAACCCAACAGACGAGTGTTCTTGTCAATATCCATTCCCGCCAGATGCAATATTTGCTCAAGATGCTAATGCCAGCCAAAAAAGAAGGAACTGGATTTCTGCAACTATTTTTTAAAATAAGATCCTCAGTAGGGTAGTTGATCAGAAGGGTTTTCATCAATCGACTTTTTAGCTCTAATGAGCTAATCATCAAGTCAAGAATTCTGTCAGCATCTGAAGTGCTAACAAGATGAAAACTTTAAAGTGACTGCATCGCTGTCCTGTTTGTCCGATTTGAGTCCTATTTGACGTTAACATCCTGCAAAATTATTTGTTAGCTCAATTTTAAATCTTAAGCATTTTTAAACCGCTTCCTCCTGAATTTTTTCCCACAAGCCATTTAAAGGCGATTTGAGTCGGTCTAACCTATTTGACTGCATCAATGTCCTGTTTGACCTTTTTATTTTTTTTATTTTTTTCCCGATTTGAGTCCTATTTGACGTTAACATCCTGCAAAATTATTTGTTAGCTCAATTCAATGCGTAAATCTGCGAAAGAAAGAGGTATACAGGAGGAACTATGAATCCTCCATTGCAGAACCAGCTCGATCTAGATCTGACACATCAATTTGGACTAAAATATGCCAAACATTTTTGACTTCAAGTATGCAATAAACATGTATAAGAATAGTACAAGTGTTATAACTTTAATATGAAACTCATTTAAATGTCATAAATTTTAAAAAACGTTCGTTAGAAATAATATGCTACCTTAAATTTCCAGAATTTGGGTGAATATTTCTAAAAATATTTTGTACTTAAGTGATCGATTGATAGTTATGGTACTCAAATCACCAACTGGATAAGCTGACCCAGCAATTGAAGAGAGAAAGGAGGAATAGTCGAAAACCATTAATTGATGAAATAGGGAAGACAAAACCCAAAATAGAAAAAAAAAAATATCCTCCCTTTCATATTCAAAGAGAAAGAACGTAGAAAATGAGAAGTTTAAAAGAAAAACCAAAGAAATGATAATTTGTATCTCCCAGCTAGTCCATTTTTATAGTTTTAGAGAATTCATGCTCGATGTAAAAATCCAAACCGACGGGCGTGAGAAGTGGTCATCGAGACTAAAACTCTTCAGTTTTTCTTTTCTAAATTGCAAAGTTTTGAAATCGGTCATGCATTCGCTTTCAAACACGCGTGGATTAGTCATGTTCAAATCAGATAAGATTACGTGAGCGTTGTTGAACGAGAGACATCATCATTCAAACACAAAATGAATCAGTCGCATGCAGATAAAACGTTGGATACCAAGACATATCTCCAAAAAAATGAGGAAAATAATTACACAATCACCATCGTAAATGAAAACTGAATCAAACAATTAATTCTCGAGCGCATATGGGCCACACTCTATGCTGCTGGTTTTTTTTTTTTTTTTTTTTCGAGTCCTATTCTATGCCTACTCTACACCCACCCTCAGATTTTTGCCCTGCCTCTTGTAGGGCGTAGGAGTCGAAACCCACTCCTGAAACTTACTCATCCCCACCTCATCCTCTTCTGAGAATGTGGAGATTTGAACCCCTCAACTCCATCTTCCATGTTGGAAAGGGTGGCCACTGGGGCGAATCCCAGTGATTACTCTATGCTGCTGGTTAGATATCGTGCCTTGGAAGCATCGCGTCCTCACATTTTACAGCCGTTGGATCCCTGATATCCTTCGTTAGTATTCTGAGGGTGCTGGTGTCCCATTATTTTTCACATCATGAGAAGACCAATTAATATTCCTTTACTTCATATCCTCTTCTTTTTCTATACCACCGGTTAGATCACTTGTTCTCCTGTTTGGCTTTTATTAATCAAGGATCTAAGCCAATCAGAATCCCTGTTCACTAATTAACTAGTCCAAACTAATTACAAAATGCCAAAGACTGGCATGGACATCGGTCAATTACCACCAGCGTCATCCGTCACCTCCTCCATGGACCATCCTCGATCACTGTTCGCGGGTGTCGGTTACATTCATTTACTCGTACGATCATACATTCAAGCAAATCAGTTAGCAGTATTCGACAAATTGAGAATCGAATGGTGATTACCCCATGCAATTCAATTAATCCCAAGCTTCCTCCTATTTCACTAGGAGTTTATTGATTAAGATAAATGGAAATTAGCTCCCACTTGCGTTCACAAAACGGTAAACTAACTCACTAATCATTAATTAATCATAATCATCATAATCTACCTGTTGATCGACGTACGTCGTGAGCTTAATAATGCATCTAACAATCACATGCAATTAGGCCAATTGGCCTTGTAAAGCAATCATCAGTCAATGAAAGAGCCATATGATCACTTATTCAATTAAGGACAAATTCTGATCACTTAGGTTTTGATTCAGATAAGTGACTTAATGAACCACTCATTAAATGATTCAGGCATCATTACAAAGCTTGATATGTGTAGTTTAAATGTCATTGAGACAACCTAATCCAGTTCTAGCCGGATTATCCTGAAATTAACCAAATTGACACAGCTCCCGATTTAACCCAAATTTCAAAATTGCGGGAAAAATGGCAAACTTGGTCAAAAAGGCTTCAAATTTTACAGGCGGTTAGCCCTAACTTTCTACTTTGATTTTCATGCTTTGATTTTTGATTTTATGCCAAATTTACCGATTTCTCCCTAGCACTCAAATGCAAAACTGATGAAGGCTGAATTGACCTTGTCCGGTCTTTGGTAGTTAAGGACCTCTAAATATTGTTGAAATGGCCTCAAACTTTCTGGCCTAGCTATTGAAACCCTAGCAAAAAAATTTCCAGTTTTGAGTTTTTGCTAAAAAGGACTCCAACCCTTTCATCTTTGCAAATCAAATTCAGAGAAACTGAAATAAGATTTTTACATTCAACGCGAAAACCTTTTGCTACTTTACGGATATGAGTTTTTGGATCAAGAGAAGTCATAGTTTTACAAAAATTATACCATTGTGAAGCTCTTAATCTAAAAATGATGCAATGTCTCATGGAGAGCCTATTTCCAACATCTATAAACACATTCAAGCTACTTTGAACATCGTTCAATAACATTCAACATTAATCATCAACAATCACCTAAAACATTTGTCTAAACATGATTTGATCATCACCAAATCATTACGAAACTTGCTTTAAACACAACCAACATCGAAAATCATGCTTGACATATTTCCCTATAGGTTCAGCCAAGATATGGAAGGAGGAGATCAAAGTGCAAACTCAAACAAGCAAACATGCTGCTATATCTCTCCAATTAGTATGTTGAGTTGTGGTTCATACTCTCCATTAAGAGGAAGGTATGGGATTTTCGAGGGGCCATCTCGGTAGGGGTTTAGGGGGTAGCGCTCCTAGCTACTAGAATGATTTTTATAGTTTGAGTTTGTAATTTATTGGTAGTTTAGGCTTGAATGCATGAATAGATATTATTGCCTATATATAATATATTTTTCTTGTAATTGAGAGTTGTAATAAAAAAGGTGTAAAATGCTAATTATAATGGAATTTTTTGCTGGGTATAACTGTAATTTAAGAGTGATCCTAGATAAATCTTGTGTTTCAATTTCTCTTTCTCGTCTTTACTCTCTAATTTGTTGTGTTTTTGCACCTAATCCTAATATGCAATTTTTAGTACAATTGATCATCAAATTGACGAAATCAACATGCGTATCCACATAAAATTTTTTGGCTATAGGGAGAATTGGAGTCTAGAGGTGAATCACATCCAATTGAACACTATTTAGCAAAATTAAGCTAATTAAAATGATCTTCAAATTTTTTGGATTTGTTTTTTATTGAAATTCGAAATTAATAATAAAGAATAAGTAAACTATCTAAAGTGAATAATATTCTAATTTATTTTAGGAATAAATTTAACTTAAACTATATCTTATCTTAAAAGCTATATAAGAAATCAAGACATGCCAACATTATTTAAAATTAGCCCTAACAAAAATCACCCATCTAAAAGTATAATCTAAAAATTATAATTCTATAAATGCAATTCTAATTTACTAACCCTAAAAATACAGTCCTAATTTACTAAATCTAAATGCTCCAATGCAATATTTAGAATTTTAGGCACTTTTTGATTTTTTTGATTTTTTTTTAATCTTTCCAAACAAGTAATTATTTTAAAAGAATGAAGATAAGAATTAAAATAACCGAAAAAAATAATCCGTTGTCTCACGGATTAAATTAACAATTATTTTAACTCTATAATGATTTAATAATTGAAATGCTATCCAAATTCCTAAAAATTAAAGTAATTAAAAAAAATAACCCGGCGTCTTACGGTCAAATTAATAATTACCTTAATTTGGGATAAAACCCCTAATGTCTACAAGGTCTACATACAATACTATAATTCAAATAATGAAACTTAAAAATAAGCTAACATAATAAAAAAAATAAAAATAAACTACCTAAGGTCCTGCGACAGAAACAGGAGGCAATAAGTGGGTCAAGAGCACGGCAGCAGGCTCGGATCAGGAGCGGCGATGGCAGGAGCTCGAGGCGGTGGCGTCAGGTGTCGCCCGGGAGGGGGCTCAGCGAGTGCGGGGCTGAGCAAGAACAAAAACTTCGTTGCGGCTGGGGGGAAATGATGCACGGTAGCTCGGACCGCCGGTGATGGGCGTCGCGGGCAGAGGATTCCGGGTGCGGAACTGGTTGGAGCAGTGGCACGGTGGAGTGGCGGGGAGCGCGAGCGTTGGCGGCTGTGTTGCTGTGCGTTAATGCCGAGTCTGGGGAGCGAGATCGGCGCTCCGGTGCTGTCGATCGGACTCCGAGCAGGTGCGGGGACTGAGCAGAAAGCGGTGATGGCGCGGTGGCGTCGGTTTCAATGGCGGAACTTGGGCGTCGTGCTCCGGCGAAGGGAAAAACCGGCGTTACAGCGGGTTCAAGTTCTGGCTCGCGGGCGGAGCAGCTTGGATTGCAGCATCGGGTCGCTGGTCTTCGGCTCCGAACAACGTCAGCGCGGTGAACAGGGATGTCGGGGCGAGTTCACGGGTGCGGAGGCGCAGCGGCGGAGGCGCAGCGGCGGAGGCGCAGCGGCGGAGGCGCAGCGGCGGAGGCGCAGCAGCGTCGGTTGCTGCAGAGGCGGAGTCGCGGTGGCTGAGGCGCGGTAGCGGCTGGCAGAGGCGTTGGAGATGGAGGAGTGGTGGTCGGCAGCTTGTTGGGCGTCGCAGAGAGCAGCAGTGCCGTGTAGAGCAGCAGCAAATGGGGGAAGAAAGTGAACAGTAGGGGTCTTGTCAACCTTTTTCTTTGTTTTCTTCTTTTTTTTTTCTTTCCCAATGACCGGTCACTTCCTCGCTTTCTCCCCTTTTCTTTTGACTTTTCTTCTTTTTCCCTCAAAAACTGAAACTCTCTTCTCTGTTTTCTCTGTTTTCTCTGTTTTCCCTTTTCAATTTCTTTGACGAAAAGAAGCCTCCCGAAAGGTGAAGAGCAGCCCCTACTTATAAAGCGAAAACTTGAGTTCGTTTCGCCCGTGGAGATTTTCGCTCAACCTCTCAACAACAAAGTGGCCCAAAATCACGCGGTTGAGTTTTGAATTGATTTTTCAAATTTGTTTTTTTAAATTTTCCTATAATCAAAGATTATTTTCTATTTCTATTTTTAAAATTAAGCTGAGTTGACTAATTTAAATGGGTTAGGTCAACTTTGGTCAAACCAAGTTGACCCGAAATCTCCTGATTGTCTCATTTTCCAATTTCTTCTTACAATTAACTAGGCCAACTGAAATTTTATTGGGTCTTGACCCAATGGTTCGTGTTCGATTTTGGTCCAATTTGATTTGATTGGGTCAGTTTGATTCAAATGAGTTGGCTCAGTTTGATCTAATTGATTGGTGACATCCCAATTATATAAATTCCCTTGAATTGGATTAGGCTGTCAACTACCATTGAGGTTTAATCAACCCAATTGGGCCTTATTTAATCAATTTGGGCTTCATATCCAATATGGGTCAAACTAAATTGAGTTAAGTGGGTCAATTCGTCTTGGCATTTGCTATTTTGGTGAAATTAAGGCAATTATCGTCATTTTGTCAAAAATTGACATTGAAATTGAGTTAATTGGACTTAATCACAATCAAATTAGGCTAATTGACATTGGTCATGAAGGATTGATCAAGACCCTAATTGGCGCTTGAAATTGGACAAATTTGTCTTCTGCTTGGAATTAAAAAATTGACTTGACATTTGAATGTATTACGACTCCTAGATCAAATATCATGAAAAGAAGTTTTCTAAAAAATGGCTAGAAACCAATTAATTTTGAATTTGGTTGATGAAAATTGAATTTTTAGTATGAGTAAAATTGATCAATTCAAAGTTCTTTTTTTGGGACAGTTCAAAAAGAAATTTCCTTTCATGACTAAACTGATACATGAAAGAGAATATTAAAAATCTGAGTAACAAAACAAACCCACAAATCTCCAAAATAAACAAAAAACAAGAAATCAAGACACTTCATTAGAGCATTATTGGCAGAGATCATCACGAGCTCGTCCTTCAAGAATGGATTTGTCTCAACGACTAATCATTAAATCACATAGCACCATTAGTGATGAGCACACATCGAGATCTCTATATGTATTTACGGCTTTACCTTTCAGCAGTGTGCACCTAGGTTTTGTGTCCCCAACACAATCATGTATGGAGACAACATAAACACGTTGAAAAAACTCAGACACCTGTGAGAGCGAGCCATGTAGGCAATGTGTAGTGCCAAAACTTTTAGTGAAAAATATTGAACAAGCACGGATTTGACACTGAAATTAAATTACTGTGAACACCATTTAAACTAGAGGTGGAGTACTTATTCATTAAAACTTCAAAATCTAGAATTAGATTAGAGAGAAAATCTCCTAGATCCAAAACTAGATCGGGGGAATTAGGAAAGAAACAAAAAGAAATAAAAGGAAAAGGAACTTCTTTGAATGATTTGATTTGACAATTTTTATTTTTAGTTTGATCAAAGGTTGAATTTAGTGGTTGACCAAAAAGTCAACTTGTAAGTCTTCTTTGAATTGTTGGTGAAATTAATGTTTTGGTTTATACAGAACACAGTGTAACTTGAAATATACTAAAAAACACTAAAACGACTTTTTTCTTTTACAAGAAACAAGCCCGTCACCATCTAAAATCCCGAATCTCGGCTTTTTACCTAAAGTGTTATCCTTTTTTAAGGATTGCTAGGCCTAGCGTGATCATGCTCTAGATGATTCCTTATTCTCGAAATTGTTATTCCTCAAAATAAACCTCAAAATGTTTGACCATGCGTGTCCAAAAGATGTTTTACTCAAATTTTACTAACAACGAAATACCATTCACCAAAATTAGTTAACTGATTTTGTGGCACTTGCTGAGGAAACAGATAACTATGCTTTGATGGAATTCAATCAACGTCAATATAAACAAAATTTTGTGAACATGTGCCTTGACTGACTATCCTGAATCTATTGTGCGTGTAATCGGCCATGGCCATGCTTGAGAGCTTGGAGACTTGGCAGCCATGGCTGCAAGTGAGAAGAGAGAGAACGACCGCAATGTTGATGCAACGCTGGAAGAGAAGTGATCATCAATGATGCTGATATAAACGCTCCGCGGCAACTTCATGATGTTGAGTGAGATCAGGCACCGGAACTAGCTCAATGCAGTTGCGAAAGGAAGAACAATGAAAGATGAAAAGAAAAATGAAAAGGAAAAGAAAAAAAAATTAAAGAAAACAGTAAAATCCAAAAATGCCCCATCATGGCTTTAGAAAGTGGCATGTGAGATGCGTGCTCTAACCTTTATTTAAGAATCAATAGGGGCCAATTCCTCCCCCCCCAAAAAAGACTTTAAACTTTATGTCTATTCCCTAATCTGCCCTGAATTTTTTACGTCTTCTAAAAATCGTAAACTTTAGGTCCAGTCCTAATCTACTCAAAACTTTTTTTTTATCTAAAAAAAAAAACCCCAAACTTTAGGCTTAGTTTCAAATTTGCCATAAAATTTTCTTTTATCCTATATTAAACCCAAATCCAATCCCAAATTTACCCCAATTTTTTTTTATCGAAAAGCAAATCATCAATTTTTACTTTAGTCCTAAATTTGTCCCCATTAGCCCTCTGTCCAAAAGTCACAATTTGTAGTCCCTAATTTTTTATATCCTAGAATGGTTTTATTTTGAAGATAATTTTTCATGTCACCTTATTGATGTGTATTTATCATTGATGTGGAAATGCCACATTAAGTTGGGACTAGACCATGGGATAGATTTAGAAATAAATGGAGGGTAAAACCCCAAATGGGTACACTCATAAAATGCTACGGTTCATCTAACTTAACAAAAGTACTATTTAACATAAACTAATAAAGTGTAAATTTGTTACAGGTGTACCATTTTAGATTAATTAGCTTGAGATAAATTTGTCAAGTGTATTAGTTTATGGGTTCTAGTAGTCAAAAAATTAGTTTGGGATAAATTTGTCACATGTGTACCAATTTATAATTTTTCATGGTTATAGGTATTGACCCATTTTTTTTGGACAAAATAAAATTCAAGTTAATTTTGGGACTGGACTTAAAGTTTAGGGTTTTTTCTGAGATAAAAGAAAAGTTTATGGCAGATTTAAGACTTGACCTAAAGTTTTGGATTTTTTTTTGGAATTGACCCGAATAAATAGCCACTTCATTTTTTTACAAAACAGTCCTACTCTAAACCCTTATCTGGTATTTTACCCAATTTGAGAGCATAAGATTACGTTGACTTCATTGGTAACGAGATATTAACTCACGGTTCGTAACTGCATAATGATCTTGCTGAAAATCAACAAGGGGAAAACCGAAATCCTTTTTGCATAATCCACACATTTCATAATGGTGTGTTGATAGGTAATGAAGAAAGCTTCACTGTTTTTCCATGAAAAGGCGAAAGCAGAGATTAAAAAACTGGGAAAAGCATAGCAAGACGTTTCATCTGCAGTTACTTGTCTGCAAACAAAAAAATTATATTATATTCGAGTTTGTTTTAATTTGCACAAGACGAAGAGATCAATGGGGCTCTTCTCTCATTCCCATCTTTTCCTTTCAGTCCTCCTTTTGTGTTTGGTGCATTCACCCACCTTTGCCTTGAAAAAGGTAATGCTCACTTTTATCCTTGTTGTACAAAAATAAGATTTATTGAGCTTTGGTGTTTTCAGTCACGAAAGTCTTTAGATTTGATCTCCAATTGTCTTCGCAGAGTGGTTTATTTTTCTCATCTTTTGTCTAGGATTTTTCCCAAAATTTTGAGATAAGTGCACTAAAGTCATAAAATTCATCATAAAAGTGTAGTCGAGTCTTAAATTTTTTGAAAAAAACGTAGTAATCACTTTAAAAATTTGTCAAATTGGTGTAATCAATAAGTTGTTTGATCCAAATCTAATTTTTTAAACCTATATTCTATTTAAGTTAAATTAAAAAAAGCTAATTTAAATAAAAGGAAAAACCAGTGAGCTTGCAGCCATGTAAGAGACAGTCATATGAGAGAGAGGACTTGATTGTGCTAATCTGCCAAGTTTTCGAATTGATGGTATGTTTTGAAAGTCTTAGTTTTCAATTGCAATTTCTTGATGAGTCTTAGTACCTTTGGTCTCCATTTATTTTTTTTTGGTGGTGCTTTCATTGATTTCTATCAATGTCGTCTCTCACTCTGCTTCTCAGTTTGATCATTTCTGGGCGTTTGCTTTTCAATGGCCTCATTTTGTTTTCTCCTTTCTTTTTTGCTTTTAGCCTTATATCGTGTACTTAGGATCTCATGCACATGGTCCAGAACCGACCGCAGCAGATTTTGAAAGTGTCACAGATTCTCATTACGATTTACTCGGATCGTACTTGGGAAGGTATAGTTCCAATTTATACTTCACAAGCATTAAACTCGTATTTTTTCTTCATTTGTAGTAAAACGTGATTTCTTTTGTTCTGTACTTCAACTTATTTGGACAGCAATGAGAAGGCTCAGGAGGCTATTTTCTATTCATACACTCATCACATCAATGGTTTCGCTGCGATTCTCGAAGACGATGAAGCGGCAGAAATTGCCAGTGAGAGTTTGGCTATATTATTATGTGATTTTGACCTACATTTTTGATAAATTGGTCTGCGAAGTTAAGAGAATGCTACTCTGTTTTAATCTTTTCCATCTGCAAAATTCATGGCTTATCTTTTGATGCAGAGCACGCTAATGTCTTATCTGTGTTTCTGAGCAAAAGAAGGGAATTGCACACAACGAGGTCATGGCATTTCTTGGGGCTAGAAAGAAATGGAGTGATTCATAAGAGTTCCATCTTGAGGAAGGCTAGGTTTGGTGAAGATACAATTATCGGCAGCCTCGACACAGGTATCTTTCATTATTTTTGGGATTGCGGAGTTTTTTTTTTTTTTAAATTAAACTATGGAATCATATTTTTTCTTTTCCTTTCTTGTGGCAAAATTGGTTTAATTGCATTTATCATCATATCTCCGTTACCCCTTGCTGCATGAGTTTTTGGAACCTGATTTGATGGCTGGACGTTTTCAAGTAAATTTAAGTATCCTGATCATTTAATGAGTTCATGAAGTTAACCACAACAACTCTGCTACGTCAAGCGTTATTGTATTGACTCGACCTTACCATTTCTAGATCAGCATCTTCTGCACACGGGTAAACAAAAGACAAAAGTGAGACCGTAAAGCCTATGTACTCATGTCGGAAAAATTACAAGCTGCAAATCAAGAAAAATGTCCTTTTATCAATTTTCGAAAGAGCTTCATGAGTTTAGGAAATTGGTGTTTTAGCTATTATTTGATTAGAATTTAAAAAATTGAGACAGTATGACTGAGAATTCTCCCACGGACAAACTTACTCTGTCATTTCTAACATAGTATGAAAAGATTCTTATTGCATTCGTGCTTTGCAACTTTTCTTGGTTTTATCCAGTAAGTTCAAAACCATTGATCTCATCGTCCTTTAAAAAAGCTTCATAACTTCTACATGGAAAAGCTTTAGGAAATGGTAGTAGGGTCTCAGGATATGAATCTTCACTATTCACAAAATGATTTTGCTTCCTTTGTGCCTAATACTTGGCATCACACCTGCGATACTGTCAAATGATTACCTTTACGACATTTTGATGGAGATGCTTATGGTTTCTCTTTTCTTTTTCCTTTTTTCCTACAGGTGTTTGGCCAGAATCGAAGAGCTTTAGCGATGAAGGGATGGGTCCTATTCCGAGAAAGTGGCGGGGAATCTGTCAGCGGGGCATAAAAGATGGATTTTCTTGCAACAGGTTTTATTCCTCCCTGAATTTAATTTCCTTTTCTTCTTTGCCTCCCTGAATTTAATTTCAAGCGTTTCCACGGATTAATAATTTTTTTAGTTTCGGTTGACTTGTTTATCATGTGTTTTTCAGAATAATTTTTCACAGTTGCATTTTTAGTCTTTACAGCAAAAAGGAGAAACGTGTATTTCAACTGGTTTAATGAGAATTCTGTTCAACTTTTAATGAACATTGTTGGTTGTGGGCAATGACAATGACTCAATAACGGAATGTTTTAAAGAGAATGGTCCAGAGTTTATACAGAAACAAGTTCATTAAAAGTTGTCACTAGCACCATTTTCGAGGGAATATTTGAAATTTTTATCGAAGCATAACTTCAAAAGTTTGAATTCGTCCTATCTTTTTCCAACTGCATTAATTAAAGTCTGAGCCCTTGATCTGCTCAGCTGTTTTATGTCCGACTATTACATGCAATGGCCGATCCACCTAGGACTTTTGCCTGGTTGTTTATTGTTTAGCAAGCTATGACATTGACATTTTGCATCTTTAAGAAGAACGGGGCTTGCTTCATCAGGAGCTCATACTTGTTTTTTGTACCCTCTTTCATTTATGTCGTTCACATGGCTAATATTGCTTGTTAAAGCACGGTCATGATTCTGTGTTGTCGTTATGATGGGATCTTCATTACCCTTGTCTCCTGCAGTATTGTTTAATCTGCCAAATTTTTCTACTTTCTTTGACGAGTTTCACAACCCTGCAAGAAATTGCCTCTTTCGAGAGATCATGTTCTCTTGAAACGTTAGAGCTTCCAATATCATTTATTTTAATGGTTTTCTCACTTACAGTCCTCGAAATTCTTTATTTTCTGTGTGTGCTCTTCTTTCATGTCAGGATGATTAATTTTACAATACGAGACTTTAAAAGATTACAATTTAAAGAAATGAACCTTGAACGATTGTTTCATGTGACTTTCCCAACTTAGTGAATCCAATCTCTCATTTCTCTGTACTAAGGAAGCTGATTGGAGCGAGGTACTTCAACAAAGGCTATGCTGCAAGGGGCGGACACCTCGACTACACATTCTTCACGGCACGGGATCATGAGGGTCACGGGTCCCACACTCTGTCGACAGCGGGAGGAAGCTTTGTCCCAGGAGCGAGTTTTTTTGGGTATGGCAATGGAACAGCTAAGGGAGGATCTCCAAAGGCCCGTGTGGCAGCGTACAAAGTGTGCTGGCCTGAAAATGAGTGCTTTGACGCGGACATCTTGGCAGGCTTTGATGCTGCGATAAGCGATGGCGTTGATGTTCTTTCGGTGTCTTTAGGCGGGAATCCAGAAGAGTATTTCATGGATTCGATTGCCGTTGGATCCTTCCACGCAGCTAGGAACGGGATTGTGGTGGTTTCTTCTGCCGGTAACCGTGGTCCCCCACTGGGGACCGTGGGCAATGTTGCTCCATGGATGATCACCGTTGCTGCAAGCACGATTGACCGGGAATTCACGACGTACGTTGCTCTTGGAGACAAGCAGCGCCTAAAGGTATTGGACTACTCTTATACAAAGATGGGCTTGCGAGTTGTCCTAGGTTGGTCTCTGAATCTATGTGCCGTGTAATGACTAAACTTGTTGAGTCGATCTTGCTGCCCATGAAAGAAATTCTTCTTTCTTCAGTTCACCTGTTTATTCTTTCTAGGTATCAGCTTCTGTTTATTTTCAGACGGTAGGTCCTTGTAGTTTAAATGGTTACGCTTTTTCTTGATACCAGACGGGTACTGAATTTATGAATTTTCTGAAAGGGATCGAGCCTTTCGGCCAATAGGTTGCCATCCAATAAATTTTATCCACTAATCAGCGGCGCAGATGCGAAGATTACAAATGTGTCGGCAGCAGAAGCGTGAGTTTAATCTGCTGACATTTTTCAAAATATTTTCTCTCTCTCTCTCTCTCTCTCTCAGCCATATCCACTTCTGTATGGTACATTTCACTTTCTAAAACCACTATAGGAAATCTGAGTATTGCTTGAATTGTTGCAGTTTGCGCTGCTTGGCTGGAACCCTTGACCACAAGAAGGTGAAGGGGAAGATCTTGACGTGCCTTAGCGGTGCATACGAGGCAGTCAACAAGGGTCACCAAGCTGCACTTGCAGGTGCTGTTGGGATGGTTTTGGCTAATGATGAAGCGAATGGGAAGGACATTTTTGTTGCTGAAGCTCACGTTCTTCCCACTGCTCACATCTCTTTCCTGGATGGGAAAGTTCTCTTTACTTACATCAACTCCACGAAGTAAATTTTCTAAGCAGTTTCTTCTCTTATTTTTCACCTGCTGGCAACCATATTTCTGGGTCATCTACCTTTTCTTCAGATTCTCTCATTCTGATATGTGCTTTTACTTCTCTGTGCGCATGTGTGTACGTACTGTCTTAGGTTTCCTGTGGCTCATATTACTCGTGCGAAGACAATGTTAAACACAACACCTGCTCCAATTATGACATCCTTCTCATCCAGGGGACCGAACACTGTCGAGCCAGCAATCCTGAAGGTATATTACTGAGATCAGTTGGTAATGTTTCTGAAGTTGTCTGTGCTTTTTGGTTAATCCTGTTAAGTTTCTATGCCAAAACATCTAATTCTCATTGGCGTACTTCAGCCCGACATTGCTGCACCTGGAGTGAACATCATTGCTGCTTATTCGCTGGTGGTTGGTCCAACAGGTCAAGAATTTGACAAGCGTAGAACGCCTTTCAAAGCAGACACAGGCACCTCCATGGCCTGTCCTCATGTGTCTGGCATCGCTGGTCTCCTCAAAACCCTCTATCCCAGTTGGAGTCCTGCCGCAATACAATCAGCAATCATGACCACCGGTAACATATCTTCACACGTTCCTTCTGTCAATTCTTTTTCTATTATATGTTAACGGCAAGCAGATTCTTACTTCTTTGTTGTGTCTAACTTTTGACAATTACACAGCAAGCACACGAGACAACAAGGTAGAGCCGGTGCTCAATTCTTCATTTGTCAAGGCAACTCCTTTTTCATATGGTGCTGGACACATCCGGCCAAACCGTGCTATGGACCCTGGTCTTGTGTATGATTTGACGGTCCATGACTACTTGGACTTCATATGCGCCCGAGGCTACGATGAATCACAACTGAGATTATTCACCAATGAGATTCACACATGCCCTAAACATTTTAATGTGGCGGATATGAACTACCCTTCTATCACTGTCCCGAATCTCAATGGCACGGTGGTGGTCACAAGAAGGGTGAGGAATGTGGGCACTCCTGGCACGTATTATGTGCGCATTAAGGCACCAGCGGGAGTGCTGGTCTCCGTCCAACCACAGAGCCTGGTGTTTGAAAGGTTTGATGAAGAGAAGGAATTCAAGGTGGTGTTGAAACCTAAGGTTGCTGGCAAGCCCGTTGATTACGTGTTTGGACGGTTGATCTGGTCTGATGGGGTGCACTATGTGAGGAGTCCTCTGGTTGTGAAGCACCGGTGAACATGACAACTGCGAGGAAGATTGGGGCCTGACAAACTAAATAGGCTCCGACGGTAGCTGGCTCTAGCCTTCAATTTTCTCTTTGGGGGAGAGAAATTTCTCAGGGACAATGATTTTTTTTCCTTTCTACAAGAGGAAAAAAACTATTTCGTTTATTTGGGGGAGAAAAATGAAATCTGTTTCATGTATTGACAAGTTTACTTGCTAATAAAAAGTGATTATAGATCCAGATCAAAGAAATGGTGGAGCCATCTTCAATCTATCTTATGCTCTGTTTTGTTGCATTATTTCTGTCCTTGAAGTCAAATCCAAATGCCGACCTAAAAAATAGAAAAAGTCAAATTCAAAACACAGTCAAGAAATATAACTAGGTGTCATAATTTTACGCATGCAATTCGCGTTTGCAAACTATCCCCTTGGGTCCGCAAGTCTGTACTAACAACATAATGAAAAATAAAGAAGCAAAGATATTAATGGAAATGGGTACTCAGAACATGATCTGCATTGCTTGTCTCTGAATCATATTTCTCCGACATGGTTTAATCAAATGTTAACCCAACAGACAAGTGTCTCTGTCAATATCCGTTGCTGTGAGATCCAATATTTGCTAGTAGACACTAATGCTAAAAAAGAAAATACAGAGACTAGATTTCTGCGACTATCTCCTGAAAAAAGAAGAGCCCAGTAGAGTAGATGATCAGAAGGAGTTCATCAATCGACTTTCCATCTCTCGTGAGCTAATCCCCAAGTCAAAGATTATCAAGATGAAAACTTTAAAGTGACAAAATCGCTGTCCTGTTTGATCTTTTTTGTTTTTAGTCCGAGTCTTATTTGACGTTAACCTGCAAATCATCGGTTAGCTCAATTCAATGCGCAAATCCATAAAAGAAAGGGGTATACAGGAGAGACTATGAATCCTCCATTGTAGAACCAGCTCGATCTAGATCAAACATATCAATCTAAACAAATATATGCCAAACATATCCGACTTTGAGTATACAATGTTACGTAATGGTTATATCACATTCCAGATAAGTTGACCCAGCACATATGAAGCGGGTGGAGGAAACCGGAAACCGGCACAAAACCTAAAATAGAAAAAAAAAAAAAATCTTCCATTTATATTCATAGAGAAAGAAATCATCAGAAAATTAAAACCTATAAAAGAAGAACCAGTAAATGAAAACAATAAATGATAATTTGTATCTTCCCAACTAGCCCATCCCAGTAGTTTCAAAGAATCTATGCTCCGTCTCCATTTACTCTTGTCTCTCGTCCTCCCACTCATTTTGAGATATTTGGTTTCGTTCCTAACTAATATAGATTGACAGATTCATCAACACCTAACTGATAAGATTTCCCATCTTGACCTTTTGGTGGTTGGATGGACCAATTAGCACTATTGTATTTGGTTGGGCTTTTGAGGAAACTTTTTGGAAAAATGCCAAAGACGGTAAGTTTAAGGGATTTTTCAAAATGCAAAATAATATTAAGTGCACGAGAAGCAACTTTAATTTAAATGGTGTTTGCAAAAATCACACTTGTAAAGGTCTTTTGCTTTTTTAATTAAACAAAATTAAATTGTCAGCTTCGGAGGCCCAGATTTGGCACCGACAATCGTCAAGCAAACCCCAGTGACCCTTAGTGAGGGTTGCTTAAGATTGCGCAAGATTGGTGATGGATTCACTTGGACGTTGCACGAAGGAAAATAGTGAGGGCATTTCCATAATTTTGAAAATTTAGTAAGGGAAGAAGAAGAAGAAGAAGAAGAAGAAGAAGAAGAAGAAGAAGAAGAAGAGGAGGAGGAGGATTAATATCATGAAAAACTTCAAACTAGTACATTTATGACAAATAAATAGTAAAATCCTAAATCGGTACATCCGTTAACTGGCACATATCATCTAACTTAACAATTTAAAATAAAATTTAACAAAAAAAATTTACTGTCAAATTACTAAATTTGATGACACATAATAGTTTACGGTAAAAGTGAGCATTGGTTTAGGGTCAATTGTGGATCGATCCTAGACCGGCCCAACTCTACCAGTCCTGGTTAGGTTGGACAGTGTCGGTCTTTGGTCTTGGGATTCTTGGACCAATATTGTACGGGTTGATCCTTGATCCTGAAGTTTAGGACCGGTCCAATCCAAACTAACTCTGACTATATATATTATATCTAAAATATATTTTATATTATATATAGGGGTTAATACCTTGGAAAATCCAAAACTAGTACACGTATGACAAATTTATCTCAAACTAATTTTTTTTATCATAAAAAACTTTAAACCGGTATATCTGTGATAAATTTACTCCAACTGACCATAAAAAACGTTAAACTGATATACTTGTGATAAATTTATCCTAAACTAATTTATTCAACTGTCAAAAACTCTAAACTGGTATATTTGTGACAAATACACCCTCCATTAAATTGGATTAATATCACAAAAAATCACAAAAATTGTATAATTGTGACAAACGGAGAGTAAAATCGCAAATTGGTACACCAATCAACTGTCACGTTTCATTCAACTTAATAATTTGGTAGTAAAATTAAATGAAAACTAACATATGATAAATTTATCACAAGTGTATCAGTTTTGCATAAATTTGTCAATGATGTACCGTTTTGGGGTTTTTGGTTGTCAAAAAATTAATTTTGAATAAATATATCATAGGTGTACCGATTTAGGTTTTCCAAGGTATTAACTCTTATATATAACAACCCTTTACCCAAAAAAAAAAAAAAAAAAAAACTCTAATATATAACATATTATTTATAATTTTTTTATATAGAAAAACTCTAAGGCAAATGGCGTCAACAGTATTAAATGGCTCCTTAATTAAGAGTGCAGATAATTTTATATTGTTCTTCAATAGCTTAAACTTTTAATGTTTTTTACGGCATCAATAGCCACAATTTACAAATGAGGAAAATATCTCTATGAGGAGTCCTCACAATGTCTAAAACGGCGTAAACAGCTCCTCACGGTATCTTCCTCCAATATTTCATTCTCTTCTATCTTCTTTATCCTCTTAGTATTCAATTTTCCAAAATAATAAATAAATAAATAAATAACTTCCCCACTTGTCACTCGACACTCACCTCGCTTGCTTCTAGCTGCTTGCACCACTTACCGCTTGATGCTTGCCCCGCTTGTTATTGGCCGCTCATCCCACTTGCCCCCTGACACTTGTGCTACTTGCTTCGCTTTGCTTATCTCGCTCGTTATTAAACCTATTGAGTTGATCCAATTATTGATTGCATTTTCAGGGAGTACAAAAAATGAAATAAAAAAATTATCAATTGGTCCCAAGTTAACTTTGGAATTGATTGGGTCGGTCCGGTCCTTGGTTCCAAAAAATAGAGTCCGTACTTTGCCCCAAAATTAAGGACCAATGCTATGCGGATTGGTCCTAAGGTTAGAAAGTGGATTGGCCTAATCCAAACCATGCTCACCCTTAGTTAATGAGTATATCAGTTTAAGATTTTATTCTTAATTTGTCATAGATGCACCTGTGGGCACCCGAATTTTTATCGTTATTTATTTCGCAAAAATATAAAAAGAAATTTATAAAAGATAAGAAGCAAAAAATTGAAAAAATGAACAAAGTAGACCAAACAAAAATAAACGGGGGGAAATCGAGCGGGCCGGCTTGTCTAGCCCACTCGGTTATTTCCCGCTCACCCTTCGACCCAGCTTCCCGTGTCCTTTCTTTTCTGTGGCCCATTTTCCTCCTTTCTTGAGCCCACTAGAGACCAAGAATAGAAGGCAAAAATCCAAAATGGCTGAGCTGGCGGATAAGGAGGGGGTATCGTCGGGTCGGGCATTGTCATTGTCATTGTCGGGCATTGCTGGGGTGCTGGCTGGCTTTCAACGAGGAAAGAGAGAAGTTGCGCCATTGGAGAGAGAGAGAGAGAGAGCGACATTTTACGAGGAGATCTTTCCCTAGCAGAAGGGAGATTACAGAGAGCAGAGAGAAAGATATTTCGCAGAGGCCGGGAGAGAGGAAGTTGGTATATCTAGGTTCTCAAGCAAAGGGGAGCCTCGTCGCCGGAGTTTATACCGGATTCCGGAGCTCCGATCAAGGGCAAATCCGGAGTCGTCCTTCACCGCTTCGACGAGCTTGCTACCACGGAAGGATAGGAACGGCCAGACGACCTCCAGCCAGCGTTGCCGATCAGGATCCCAAACCGCCGAGCAAAGCAGGTAAAATCTCGATTCCCGGGAGCCCCGCTTTGCCTCAGCCGAGAAATACATGTCTGAGTTGATTATAGTTGTCTCGAGGAGACTGTGATGAAATCAAGTAGGTTTGTTGCTAATAATGATGTCCGGGGTCTGTACGTGTTTTTTTTTATTTTTTTGGTAACTCGGGACTCCGTACAGCCGACAGCCGGCAAGGAGGTAAATCCGGAGCGGGTCTGTACTTGTTGTTGCACGTGGGAGGATCGTAGTACTGCCCATCACGTTGATAAAATGCTGGAGTGAAGTTGCGAAAATCCATGTTGTCTGTTTCGACGTTAGAAGTCTGTTTAACGTGTGATTGCTCGCTCACACGTTATCGGAGCACGACTTTTTTGTGTTTTTTCGCTGAGTTTTCATGTGACTTCGTGGAAAAAAATCGGTCGATGGCGGTTTAGCTTTGAGTCTCTCCCTCCGCCGGAGCTACTTTCCCTCACCGGTGCAGCCAGAGGCTTGAGGACGCACCAGTCAGTCCACTTCGCTGCATTTTAGTGCATCTTTGTTTGGCTTGCTAAAATCGTTGCTGTTAAATGTGTGGGTTCGGTGAGATTTTTTTTTTTTTTTTTATCGTTGGAGTCGTTGGAGTAGACGACCAGCGATGGGCCGGCGGCGGTTGGTGGCGTAGTCCGGTGGTCGGTCGTGGTTCGGAGAGTGGTGGCCGGAGTTCTGGTTTTTGTGCGATGGAGTTGTTGCTTCAGCCAAGGGTGTGCAGGTGAGGAAAGCTTCGGAGAAGGAGTCGCAAGGTTGCAGAATATGCAGTAAGAAAAGGACAAAAAATGGAGAAGAAATAAAAGAGAGAAAAGAAAAGAAAGGAAAAAAGGAGAGGAAAAAATGAAGAGTAGGCTAGGGGGTGCTCTGTTGTGGGCTGGGTGCATTTCAAAATGTGGGCCGAAAAACAAGAGTGAAAAATATAAAAAAAAGTTCATGGGCTTTTATAATTAATTCCGAGCGGGCTTTTAGGGTTAATATTTTTAGTACAACCCGATCCAATAGGGTTCGGGTCGGTTTAGTTGGGTCGGGTCTCTTCACCCCGGTCCGAATCCCTTTTTTATTAACAATAAATAAAAAAATATTGAATGTTTATAAAAGAAAAAATCAATTAAAATTTTTAATAATTAATTTAAAAAAATTAAAAAATCGAGAAATTAAAAAATAAAAATTCAGGAACTTGAGGAAATAATAAAAAATTCAGAAAATTCGAAAATCAATTAAAAATTAGAGTTTTAGAAAATCATTAAAAATTTTAAAAAATATGAAAAAGTCATTAAAATTTTTTAGTAAACTCTTACAAATTAAAATCGAAAATTTGGATAAGCCTTTAGGGCTTTACAATAGAAATTCTTGTTCTGCTTTGTCTTGTTTATTTTTTAGGGAAAATTTTAGGATGCTTGCATAATTTATATTATGATTATAATTGACTACGCTTTTTAACATTTGGATGTTATTTCCTTGTTTTAGAATGATTGGGACAAACCTTAGATTTTTTTGATAGGTTGTTATGGCGTTAGTTAGCACATGATTAGGTTAAGTATTGAAAGGGCATTAGCCTTAAGGCTAAAGTAATCAAGTCCTTAAGTCCAAAATTTCTAGTTAGTAAATAGTAAGATATCCTCTTGTATCTTACTAGTTTTTAGCCAATCTCATAAAAAATTTGCATAGGCTTAATTGATTAAAAATTTGAATGTTCGATGTTGGCGAGATATGAGTTTGGGAGAGCTTGAGTTAATGGAAGGTCATTGGCTCGAAGTTGACAATACTCCTAAATCTAACAAATTCTTTGCTCTCACAAGAGGATTAGATCGCGAGAGCATCAATTTGTAACTTTTCGTTGTATTAATTCAATTTAATGGAAAATTAACTGAGGGTAAATTTGTAATAAATGTATCAGTCTGGAATTTTGGGGGTAAAAAAATTAGTTTAGGATAAATATATCACAGAAGTATTGATTTAAGGTTTTTTATAGTAAAAAATTAGTTTATAGTAAATTTGTTATATGTGTATTAGTTTTAGATTTTTGGTAGTACTAGTCAAAATAAATATAAATTAGCATTACAGGAATACTGAATCCCAAAGCTCCAACGGCTTTACCTTGTGCACGTGCACTTTAGATGACTGTAAAAATCAAATATATCTCTCCAAAATTTTCCAAAAAAAAATTGCCGAAAGCATTTGTCAAAGGGCCTCTACTGTAAAGGATTTTCATTTGTCCAAGGGCCTCTACTATAAAGGATTTTTCAAAGTGTTGTTAATACAGCCCCATTAAACCCCCCTTCAGTTTTCCTTTTCAAAATCGCAGGAGAGTCAAAATCAACCATTCATTCAACTAATTTTCAAACACGCACAGATTAGTCAAGTTTATCTGTATTAGAAAAGATTATATGAATGAGAAGACAAGCCTTGTTGAGCGAGAGACATTATCATTTGAACGCAAAAGGTCAATCTCATGCAAATAAAACGTCGCCTACAGAGACAAATATCCGGACATATGGGGTAAAGAATTATACATTTGCCATAGAACAGATTGTATAAATTAAAACCAAAGCAGGCAATTAACTCTCGAGCGCGTATGTGCCACATTCTATGGTGGTGGTTGGCTATCTTGCCTTGGGAGCATCATGTCGTCGTTTATTTTCAACCGTCGGATCACTGATATTGTAAAAGTTGAAGCGGAGGTTGACTGGTCAAAAAGGTAGACTAGAAAAAGAAAAAAAAGAAAGAAAGCGCCTTTGATTAAAAGAAGAAAAGAATGAAAGAGGAGAGAGCTTTATTTCAAAATGCCGACAGCGAGCGAAACGAAGAAGACGGATGGATAACTTCACACGTACATGCCTCGGAAATCTCGCCATATCCAAGCTGGAGTAACTTCATTTCACAGCACCTAATAAAGATTCGAACCTCTTATTCTTCTAATTGGAGTTAGATCATAAATTTGAAGTGGTGTGATTTTTTAGCCACAAAATTGTATTTAAAAGTTATTAAGCTGTGAAATTATTGTGGTAGTGATAATTTAGGTGTTGTGGACTTTGATGGATATCGATTTAGAGTTATGATTTGATCGAAATGAATTTTTTAAATTTCACACACAAACTCTACATAGCAGACAGCTTTGAATATCTACTTTGAGCAAGCTTTTTATTGGCGTGTAGGAGTGGTTTTATTAGCAATGAAGCTTAAATTAGTTGATTTGTAGCTGTGGTAGCTTTTACTTGATTGTAATGTTGTTTCTCACTTATTTGGAAAGATCGCAAGTCTAGGTGAGTGGGGCTTTTCTTTGAGTTTGTAGACTACAAAAGTGATATTGATTTGATATATTATGACATTTTTTATTGCATAAATCTAGATCGGACATTTATTACTCTTTGGTTATTAGTGAATGGTTTGAGAAGTGTTTTAGAAAAGTATTGTTAAATGTCATATGTATTTCTTTGCAAATCAGGTTAAAAAATAAACTTTGAAAAAGATTGAAAAAAGTTTTATGAAATGTATTTGAGCTAATGAGCTAAGTTATGAAAGGGTATACGTTTTGATTTGTAAAATGTATTTTGATTTATGGCAAGAACTCTAGATTGATTTTGTGGATTTTTAGAGGATGATGGTTTGATGCTCATTGTTAGTGAGAACCCAATTAGGGATTTTTGGGTATATATACGAGTTTCAACTCTCAAGATATCCTTTGGGCTAGGCCACTAGCTGATAATAGGTGGGGACCTAGCCAATGAGGAATCTTGGTTGCATTAGCACTAGGAGTTGTGTTGGTTAGATATTAAGGAATAGATTGGTTGAAAGAATAAACTATTGACATATGATGTGATGGAGATTGATGGGCATTGATATTTGAATTACGATGATAGAGTAAATGAGTAATTCTCAATAAGTTTAAAGCTCTGTTGAGATGAAACAAATTATATTTGATTTGGTACATATATTATATTTTGGGTTTGGATTATGAGTTTCTAATATTACTTTATATATGTGCATAGTGAATGTTCAATCTACTTAGAAGAAACATTCCCCTCACTAAGTTGTGATTATTCATACCATTCATTTTAAATTTTTTTTAGGTTACGCAGCTAGTGGCAAGTAGATTAAAAGCGTTTGCATTATTGTAGAATTTTTGGCATGAGCTATATATAGATGAGATGTTTGCCGGGTTTGTTGTTAGTTTAGAGATATAATTATAAAAACTCCGATATTATAACCAACTTACTAATATACAGATATGGAGATGTATATATTGATAACAAGTTGTTGGTTGGTATTGAAATTTCATCCTTCACATGGAAGGCAGCTGTTGAGAATGGTTGTGTTATCTACCTATTCTTGTTGGAGCAGGGGTGTGATAGATAATTGAATGTTAGTACTCAGTGGTCGCCGGTGTCCTTCATTTTCGCATCATCAGAAGACCAATCAATATTCATTTTCTTCATAGCACCTTCTTTCTATTTCCAGTCACATAAAGGCCAGAATACTAGCCCTTTCACTTTCGCGCCAAAACAACAAAGAAGTCTTAACACGTCAAACATAAATGAAAAATTTAATAACGCATGCTTGACATATATCCTAATGTCACTCCTCTGGAGGACCCTACTGTTAATACTCGCAAAAGAAAATGGCAAGCATTATGAAACTTAACAATTAAAAGAAATTCTAATGAATGGAAATACTGGATTAGTTAGTAAAGAGTCCCAAACGCGGCTAACCAGCTTTATGGTCATGGTGGTGCACTCAACCACAGTCCAGCTCAATGGTCACAACCCTGAGTAAGTTTTTAAATTCTTTCTTTAAAACAGAATATGTTTGACATATTATCCTTGAGCAGAAATGATTGTATTCATATTTGATATATGCATATATATATATATATATATATATATATATATATATATATATGGGTAGGTTTGATTATATATAATTCTTTCTCTAAAATACCACCCGTATTTGACAAAAAACGAAAAAGAAAGCCGCCATTGATTTTAGTCGACCGCGAAGCTAGTAGGTTTGATTCCAATTTAAATACGGGTGGTTTTCAATTCCAAAAACTATGAATTGACTTAGATAGTGTTTCCAAATTTTATATATGAAATCTACCTACGCTTGATTGACCATACCAATCATCTGGCACGCTAGTCTTAATAAGCACTAGATCTAAAATAAATAAGAAAACGGCACAAACCTATTTATGTACAAATAGGGCAACAAATACAAAAAGAAAGAATCATAATTGATATTATTTTAGAAGATGAAGATCTATGGGATTAGATAAGGGATACTTTAATCATTTAAAATTACTATTTTTGTTATTTGTTTGGATATGCCAATCGTCATTCACCAAACTTTCACTTAATTGGTTCATTTTTCTTGCAAAGATAAAAAGTTAAGGTTGGAAGATGCTTTCTATTTGTTGAGATGCAGCGTTGCTAAAAGAATTAAAAAAACAAACACAAAAAAGAACTTTCCCGACGATGAGAACCCCAAGGAAAATGGAAATATGCTCGCTGTTCTCAACTTGCATGCATAAGATCACATCGACTTTACAAAAGTAGGACATGTCTCGCAGTCCCTCTTCCTCTTTTTGAAGCCATTAAGTTCGGTGATAATTATATATAATATCGATTTCCAACCATAAGCTTACTCGTGATTCATAACTGCAGAATGATCTCGCTGAAGATCATGAAAGAAAGGGAAATTTGATATCCTATTGCATAATCCACATTCCACAATGGGGGTGTTGATATGGTCGTGAAGGAAGTTTCACTATTGTTGCGTCAAGCAATTTGTCTGCTTACGTAAAAAGGGTGAAAGCAGAGATTCAAAAACAGGCGAAAGCAGAGCAAAACGCTTCATTTGCACTTCTCGTCTGAAAGCAGAGGACTTTACATTATATTCGAGTTTGTTTGAAGTTGCAGAAGAAGCAGAGAGCAATGGAGCTCTCCTTTCGCTCCCATTTTCTCCTTTCAGCCCTGTTTTGGTGTCTGGTGCATTCATCCGCCTTTGGCTTGGAAAAGGTAATGCTCACTTTTGGCCTTCTTGTATGCAAAAATAAGATTTATTGAACTTTAGCTGTTTTCAATCAGGGAAGTCTTCAGTTTTGATCACCAATTATTTTGGCAGAATGGTTTATTTTTCTCATCTTTTATCTTGGTTTTTTACCCAAAATCATTTTTTATGGTGCTTCCTTCGAGTTCTAACCATGTTGTCTCTCACTCTGCTTCTCAGTTTCATCATTTTCTGGGCGTTTGCTTTTCAATGGCCTCATTTTTTCTCCTCTTTGTGCTTCAGCCTTACATCGTCTACTTAGGATCTCATGCACACGGTCCAGAACCGACCGCGGCAGATATTGAAAGCGCCACCAATTCTCATTATGATTTACTCGGATCGTACTTGGGAAGGTATAGTTCCAATTTATACTTCACAAGCATGATACTGTACTTTTTCTTCACTCCTAGTAAAATGTGATTTCTTTGCTCTGTACTTCCGCCTCATTCGGACAGCAATGAGAAGGCTCAGGAGGCAATTTTCTATTCATACACTCATCACATCAATGGTTTCGCCGCAATTCTTGAAGAGGATCAAGCAGCAGAAATTGCGAGTGAGAGCTTGACTTCATTACTATGTGATTTTGATTTCTGTGTTTGATTGGTCTGTGAAGCCAAGACAATGCTGCTCTGTTTTCTTCCGTTTCATCTGCAAATTTCATCGCTCATCTTTTGATGCAGAGCACCCAGATGTCTTGTCTGTGTTTCTAAGCAAAGGAAGGAAATTGCAGACAACAAGGTCATGGCATTTCTTGGGGCTAGAGAGAAATGGGGTGATTCATCAGAGTTCCATCTTGAGGAAGGCTCGGTTTGGTGAAGATACAATTATCGGCAACCTTGACACCGGTATCTTTCATTATGTTTGGGATTTCGGAGTTTTTTTTTTTTTTATTAATTCAACTAAGGCATGTTTTACCCAAAAAAAATAAAAACTGAGGCATGTTTTTTCTTTTCCTTTGTTTTTGGCTCAAGTTGTTTTGATTCGCATTCATCGTCATATCTCGGCGGACCCCTGAAATTGCTTTAGTTGCATGAGTAGAACCTGATTTGATGGCCGCACGTTTTTCAAGGAAACTTTAGTTTCCTGACCAATTAATGAATTCAGGAGTTGACCCCAGCAGTTCTGCTATGTCAAGCGTTGTTGTATTAACTCTATATATTTCTAGATCAGCATCTTCTGCACACGAGTAAACAACAAAGTGAGATCATAAAGCTTAGTTGCGCACATTAGAAAAATTATAAGCTGCCAAATCAAGAAAAATTTCCTTTTATTAATACCTTCTGGAGAGAAAAATGACTTTGGAAATTGATGTTTTAGTTTTCATTTTTATTTAATAAAAATTACAAAGAAAAACTCAAGAAAATCAATGATTCAGAATTCTCCCATGGATAAAGTTTTTCAATTATTTTCTAACAGCATGAAAGATTCATATTATATTGGATTAATATCATGAAAAATGCTAAACTAATACATCCATGACTAATTTAGCACAAATTAGTTTTTTGCCCATCAAAAACTTCAAACTAGGGCAAATGTGACAAATTTACCTTTCATTAGTTTTCGTTAAGTTTTATTGTCAAAATTCTAAGTTGAATGACGCGTGAGAGTTAACGGTCCATATGTTATAGGTGTTTTAGCTTGTGGTTTTTCATGGGAATAATCCAATTGAACGATAACAAACGAAGAGTAAATTTGTTATAAATGTACATATATATATGATTTTTTGTGGTCAAAAAATTAGTTAGAGGTAAATTTGTATTAGTTTGAGATTTTTCGTAGTATCACCCTATTGTATTTGTGCTTAGCAACTTTTATTTGTTTTATCCACCAACTCACCACTGATCTCGTGTCCTTTTAAAAAGGTTCATAACCTCTTCGTTGAAAAGCTTGAGGGAATGGTGGTAGGGTCGTTGGCGTATGAATTTTGACTATATTCATAAAATGATTTTTGCTTCCGTTGTGCATAATACAGGCATCACACTCTGATTGTCTAAGGGTTTTTTTTTTCTTTGGTTGGAATTCTGCAGGAGATGCTTATGGTGTCTCTTTTCTATTTTTCTACAGGTGTTTGGCCAGAATCGAAGAGCTTTAGCGATGAAGGGATGGGTCCTATTCCAGGAAAGTGGCGCGGAATCTGTCAACGGGGCATAAAAGATGACTTTTCTTGCAACAGGTTTTATTCCTCACAGAGCATTTCCTTTTCTTCTTTGCCTCACTGAAATTGATTTCAAGTGTTTCCACGGATTAATAAATATTTTAGTTTCGGTTGACTTGTTTGTCGTGTTTTTCAGAATAATTTTTTACAATTGCATTTTTAGTTTTTACAGCAAAAAGGAGGAGTGAGTATTTCTACTGGTTTAATGAGAAATCGTGTTCATATAACGACACCAATAATTGCCTATATTGGCACTGGCTCATGAGAAAGATGGTGCGATTCTTACATGTGTTCCGATCTGATACACCAGTTTTATCAAAACATTGTTGGTTGTGGGCAATGACGATGACTTTATGACGGAATGTTTTGGAGAGAATGGTCCATAGTCTACATAGAATCGCGTTCATTTAAAGGTGTCACTAGCATCATTTTGCAAAGGAATTTTTGAAATTCTCATCAAAGCAGAACTTCAAAAGTTTAAATTTCATCCTTTGTTTTTTCCAATTGCATTAATTAAAGTCTGAGCCGTTGATCTACTCAGTTGTTTTATATTTAACTATTACATGCAATGGCCGACCCACCTAGTACTTAGTAATTGGGAATTGGACCGGGATGACCGGTTTCCATTTTTTGGGATTGGAGACCAGACCGGGCCGACTGGGTTGGTCCGATCCAATAGAATCAGCCACTTAGCAAAAAAAATTAAAAAAATACTACAGTTATTACAATGTTAGGTTTTATTTATTATTAAGAAATTAAGAAATTAAAATATATATATATATATTTTAAAAAGAGTCAGTCCGGTTCCCCTTGGAATAAAAAAAAAATAGCAGTAAGTTTAAGCAAATCGCCGCTTTGAGATTTTTTCTTCTTACTTATTACCGGGTTTGATAATATTCTATTCATATATTATATAGAGAAGTAATTCATAATCATTCGGAGACTAAATCTTGATATACCTAAGAACAATACATTTTTGTTACTGTGAGATATATTGGCATCTGCAGATCATTTGATTAAAATGATTCATAATTGGTACACTTAACGATATGAATCATTTGAAAAATAAGTGTATCCATTATGAACCTTCTTTAAAAAGGTCTAAAGGGTAAGCTACATAACAAGTAGAAATAGTAATGAAAGGGGGAGTTCGTATAAGAACTAGTAGGAATGGTATCAATTTCACTCGAAGAGAAAATTCTACCAATTTCGATTTGACTAAAAAATATAGGCATTTGTGAAAAACTGTCATCCCAGTCAACTGTATTGGGATGCCCCAGATCCGACATGTCTCATGAAAGGAGTAACATGAAGCTCAGAATTATGGGTGTATAAAATATTCCAAGGGGATTGGTCTATGGTTTGGGGCTTTAGCAGGTCTTTTGATAGAGATCAATCGTTTATTTTCAGATGCGTTGATCATTGGTTTTTTCAATAAGATTACCAAACCTATCAATTGATTTACTTAGCCCACACCTGTATTCTAATTTTCCTTTATACCACATCGAATTGAACCACCATTTTTCTGTAGAAATTTCTTACCCCTATTTACGTGAAAATACAATAGATGAATAGTCATTCGATGAAAAATCATTTGAATATTTCATTTTCTATCGAAATAAGCATAGAGATCCAATCATTACCAGATCAATTCGGATTGGCTCTCGTTCGTTTAGAAAATGTGGTTAAAGGAACTATATGTTGAGCAATTAGGCATAAATTGATACCAACTTCTCAGAATTTGGTAACTTCAACTCCATCAACAGCCACTTACGATTTTTTTTTTTTTTTTTTTTTTTTGGATTACACCCATTATCTCAAGTTTTGGATCGAATGAATTCATTGACACAAATTGTTCATGGGAGAAAATTGAGTTATTTGGGCCCTGGAGGATTAACAGGGCGCACTGCTAGTTTTCGAATACGAGATATCCACCCTAGTCACTATGGACGCATTTGCCCAATCAACACGTCTGAAGGAATCAATGTTAGACTTATTGGATCTTTAGCAATTCATGTGAGAATTGGTCGAGGGGGTCTCTAGAAAGCCCATTTTATGAAAAAATGGAGTCTTTGTCTAAAGAAATGCCTTTAATGAATTCTCTGGGAACTTCTCTAGTAAATGGAATATACAAAATTGTGATCAATCAAATACTGCAAAGTCCGGTATCTATTACCAGTTAGAATTGGACCAGGGCAAGTATGCCCCCATCGTCTAGTGGTTTAGGACATCTCTTAAATTAACCCTTGCTCGAAAAGAGAAAAATCCTTCATTTTTTGGATTGGATCCATCCCTTTGATTGTATGTATAGTATCTCAAAAACTAAATATCTAAAAAATTTCCCTCTCTTTTTTATATTGATATTGAAAAATTGAAAACCAAATGTGGTTTTCCAATCACAAAAGCCAAATATAGGACAAATTGCGTGAATATGAAGTGCATGAATATAGATTATGCCTTAAAATGAAAGACAATTCCGAATCAGCTTTGTCTTCAGCTTTGTCTACGAACAAGGAAGCTATAAGTAATGCAACTACGAATCTCATGGAGTTAAATATAAATAATATTGAAATTATAATAAAAAGAAAATTGAAAATAACAACAATTTTCGTTTTTTTTTTTCCTATTTTAATTTCTATATTTTAATTTTTTTCTATTATAAAATATATATATATAGAATTATATTTAATTTGGTATTTCAATTTATTATTTAGTATTTCTATATTTACATATTTTAGGTATATTAGTATAGTTTATACTATAGTTTATTATTTAATATTTAATAAAATTTTGATAAGTTAATATTTTTATTACTTAATATTAAATATAATTAATCAATAGAATTTCTATAATTTGATAGAATTTTAGAATGGAATAGAATTCCAAATTCGAATTCTTTTGAAATTGAAAAAAAAATATAATATGAATAAAAAAGAAAATATTCGAAATTTAATATAATTAATAATATTATTTTTAATATAATTAATAATATTATTTTTTAATATAAATTGTAAATTGAATTGGAATTGCCTTGAACAAGTATCTGGCCTAGCTAGGGATAAATATTATCTAGACATCTCGTATCAAGGTATCAAGAACGAAAAAAATGCAGATATAATCGAATGGTAAAATTTCTCTTTGCCAAGGAGAAGATGCGGGTTCAATTCCCACTATTCGCCCAGGAACCCGACCGAAAATTACCGGTTCCATTTTTATAGATCCAGGAACCAGACTAATGTCCCTGGGAACTAGACCAAGTTGGCCCAAACCAGCCAATCGGATATGCGCACCCCTACCACCTAAGACTTTTGCCTAGTTGTTTATTGTTTAGCAAGCTATGACATTGATATTTTGCATCTTTTTTGTACACTCTTACACTTATGTTGTTCACATGACTAATATTGCTTATTAAAGCACGCTCGTGATTTTGTGTTGTCGTTGGGATGTGATCTTTACTACCTTTATCTTCTGCAGTATTGTTTAGTCTGCCAAATTTTTCTACTCTCTCTGAGGAGTTTTACAGCCCTACGAGAAATTACCTCTTTCCTTTTGCAGGTTTTATCACAGAAAGGTCATGTTCTCTTGAAACATTAGAGCTTCCAATATTACTAATTTAAAAAGTTTTCTCGCTTACAGCCCTCGGAATTTTTTATTTTTCTTTTATGTCACGATGATTAATTTCACGATATGAGACTTTAAAAGATTAAAATCTAAAGAAATGAACCCTGAAAACAATTGTTTCATGTGACTTTCACAACTTAGTGAATCCAATCTCTCATTTCTCTGTGCTAAGGAAGCTGATTGGAGCGAGGTACTTCAACAAAGGCTATGCTGCTTATGCTGGACGTCTTAACTACACATTCTACACGGCACGGGATCACAAGGGTCACGGGTCCCACACTCTGTCGACAGCGGGAGGAAGCTTTGTCCCAGGAGCGAATGTTTTTGGGTATGGCAATGGAACAGCTAAGGGAGGATCTCCTAGGGCCCGTGTTGTGGCGTACAAAGTGTGCTGGCCTCCAATCCATCAGAAGAAGTGCTTTGACGCGGACATCTTGTTAGGCTTTGATGCTGCGATAAGCGATGGCGTTGATGTTCTATCTGTGTCTTTAGTAGGGGATCCAGAAGAGTTTTTCATGGATTCGATCGCCATTGGATCCTTCCACGCAGCTAGGAATGGGATTGTGGTGGTTTCTTCTGCCGGTAACTCCGGGCCCCAACCAGGGACCGTGTGTAATGTTGCTCCATGGATGATCACTGTTGCTGCAAGCACGATTGATCGGGAATTCACGACGTATGTTGCTCTTGGAGACAAGCAGCGCCTAAAGGTATTGCACTGCTCTTATACACAGATGAGCTTGCCAGTCGTCCTAGGTTGGTCTCTGGATCTATGTGCAGTGTAATGACTAAACTTGGTGAGTCGATCTTGCTGCCCATGAAAGAAATTCTTCTTTCTCCAGTTCACCTGTATACTCTTTCTAAATATCAGTTTCTTTTTATTTTCAGACGGTAGGTCCTTGTAGTTTAAATAGTTACGCCTTTTCTTGATACTAAACGGGTAATGAATTTATGAATTTTCTGAAAGGGGTCGAGCCTTTCGGCCAATGGGTTGCCATCCAATAAATTATATCCACTAATCAGTGGCGCAGATGCGAAGATTACAAATGTGTCGGCCACAAAAGCGTGAGTTTAATCTGCTGACATTTTTCAAAATATTCTCTTTCTCAGCCATATCCACTTCTGTATGGTACATTTCACTTTCTTAAACGATTATAGGAAATCTGAGTATTGCTTGAATTGTTGCAGTTTGCGCTGCTTGGCTGGAACCCTTGACCACAAGAAGGTGAAGGGGAAGATCCTGGCGTGCCTTAGGGAATACGGGACGGTTGACGAGGGACACCAAGCTGCACTTGCAGGTGCTGTTGGGATGGTTTTGGCTAATGATGAAGCGAGTGGGAATGATATTTTTGTTGCTCAAGCTTACGTTCTTCCCGCTGCTCACATCTCTTTCCTGGATGGGAAAGTTCTCTTTACTTACATCAACTCCACGAAGTAAATTTTCTAAGCAGTTTCTTCTTTTATTTTTCACCTGCTGGCGACCATATTTCTGGGTCATCTCACTTCTTTCAGGATTCTCTCATTCTGATATATGCTTTTACTTCTCTGTGCGCATGTGTGCACGTATCTGTCTCAGGTTTCCTGTGGCTCATATTACCCGTGTGAAGACAATGTTAAACACGACACCTGCACCAATTATGGCATCCTTCTCATCTAGGGGACCGAACACTGTCGAGCCAGCAATCCTGAAGGTATATTTACTGAGATTAGTTGGTGATGTTTCTGAAGGTGTCTGTGTGCTTTTTGGTTAATCCTGTCAACTGTTTAGTTTCTGTGCCAAAACATCTTATTCTCATTGGTGTACTTCAGCCCGACATTACGGCACCTGGAGTGAACATCATTGCTGCTAATACGCTGGCAGTCGGTCCGACAGGTGAAGAATTTGACAAGCGTAGAACGCCCTTTAAAGCAGCCTCGGGCACCTCCATGTCCTGTCCTCATGTATCTGGCATTGTTGGTCTCCTCAAAACCCTCTATCCCGGTTGGAGTCCTGCCGCAATACAATCAGCAATCATGACCACCGGTAATGTATCTTCATACGTTCCTTCTCTCAATTCTTTTATCATTATATGTTAACTGCAAGCAGATTCTTACTTCTTTGTTGTGTCTAACTTTGACAATTACACAGCAAGCACACGAGACAACAAGGTAGAGCCAGTGCACGATTCTTCATTGGTCAAGGCAACTCCTTTTTCATATGGTGCTGGACACATCCAGCCAAGCCGTGCTATGGACCCAGGTCTCGTGTATGACCTGACGGTCAACGACTACTTGGACTTCCTATGCGCCCGAGGCTACGATGAATCCCAACTGAGGTCATTCACCAATGAGATTCACGCATGCCCTAAACATTTTAATGTGGCGGATATGAACTACCCTTCTATCACTGTCCCGAATCTCAATGGCACGGTGGTGGTCACAAGAAGGGTGAGGAATGTGGGCACTCCTGGCACGTATTATGTGCGCATTAAAGCACCAGCGGGAGTGGTGGTCTCCGTCCAACCACAGAGCCTGGTGTTTGAAAGGTTTGATGAAGAGAAGGAATTCAAGGTGGTGTTGAAACCTAAGGTTGCTGGCAAGCCCGTTGATTACGTGTTTGGACGGTTGATCTGGTCTGATGGGGTGCACTATGTGAGGAGTCCTCTGGTTGTGAAGCACCGGTGAACATGACAACTGCGAGGAAGATTGGGGCCTGACAAACTAAATAGGCTCCGACGGTAGCTGGCTCTAGCCTTCAATTTTCTCTTTGGGGGAGAGAAATTTCTCAGGGGCAATGATTTTTTCTTCCCCTTTCTATCAAGAGGAAACAAAGTATTTCGTTTAATTGGGGGAGAAAAATGAAATTTGCTTCATGTATTGACAAGTTTACTTGCTAATAAAAAGTAATTATAGATCCAGATCAAAGAAATGGTGGAGCCATCTTCAATCTATCTTATGCTCTGTTTTGTTGCATTATTTCTGTCCCTGAAGTCAAATCCAAATGCCGACCTAAAAAAAAAAAAAGTCAAATTCAAAACACAGTCAAGAAATATAACTAGGTGTCATAATTTTACGCATGCAATTCGCGTTTGCAAACTATCCCCTTGGGTCCGCAAGTCTGTACTAACAACATAATGAAAAACAAAGAAGCAAAGATATTAATGGAAATGGGTACTCAGAAGTCAGAACATGATCTGCATTGCTTGTCTCTGAATCATATTTCTCCGACAAGGTTTTATCAAATGTTAACCCAACAGACAAGTGTCTCTGTCAATATCCGTTGCCGTCAGATCCAATATTTGCTAGTAGAAAAGACACTAATGCAAAAAAAGAAAATACAGAGACTAGATTTATGCGACTAGACTAGATTTCTGCGACTTTCTCCTTAAAAAATAAGACCCCAGTAGGGTAGATGATCAGAAGGAGTTCATCAATCGACTTTCGATCTTTCGAGAACTAATCCCTAATTCAAAGATTATCAAGATGAAAACTTTAAAGTAACAAAATCGCTGTCCTGTTTGATCTTTTTTGTTTTTTTTTAGTCCGAGTCTTATTTGACGTTAACCTGCAAATCATCGGTTAGCTCAATTCAATGCACAAATCTATAAAAGAAAGGGGTATACAGGAGGGACTATGATCCTCCATTGTAGAACCAGCTCGATCTAGATCAAACATATCAATCAGAATAAATATATGCCAAACATATCCGACTTTGAGTATATAATGTTACGTAATGGTTATATCACATGCCGGACGGAAACCAGCACAAAATCCAAAATGAAAAAGAAAAAAAAAATCTTCCATTTATACACAGAGAAAGAAAACATCAGAAAATTAAATCTACAAAAGAAGAACCAGAAAATGAAAACAATAGATGACAATTTGTATCTTCCCAACTAGCCCATCCCAGTAGTTTCAGAGAATCTATGCTCCGTCTCCATTTACTCTCTATCTCTCGTCCTCCCACTCATTTTGAGATATTTGGGTTCATTCCTAACAAATATAGAGAGACAGATTCATTAGCACCTGACTAACAAGATTTCCCATCTTGACCTTTTGGTAGTTGGTTGGACCAATTAGCACTATTGTATTTGGTTGGGCTTTTAAGAAAAAAATTTGGGAAAATGCAAAATACTATACGTTTAAGGAATTTTTCGAAATGCAAATAATGTTAAGAGCACAAGAAGCAACTTTAATTTAAATGGTGTTTGGAAAAATTGCATTTATAAAGGACTTTCACTTTTTCAGTTAAACAAAATTAAATCTTGGGCTCTGAAGACCTAGATTTGGCATCAACAACCGTCAAGCTAACCCCAGTGACCCTCAATGGGGGTTGCTTAAGGTCATGCGAGATCAGCGATGGGTTCACTAGGACGTTGCATGAAGGAAAATAGTGAGGGCATTTCCATAATTTCGAAAATTTAGTGAGGGAAAATTGAGAAGAAGAAAAACTAGGTTAATACCACAAAAAACATCAAACTGATATATCTATGAGAAACAAAAGGTAAAAACCCAAACAATAAAAATTCACTATCAAATTGTTGAGTTGGATGATACATGGCAATTAATAGGTATACCGGTTTGGGATTTTATCCTTTGTTTGTCATAGATATATCAGTTTATAATTTTTTCGTAATGATAATATAATTTAATAGAAATTAACTAAATGTAAATTTGTCACAAATGTACCATTTTGGGGTTTGATAGTGAAAAAAATAGTTTATGATAAATTTGTTACAGATATATTGATTTAAAGTTTTTTATGGTAAAAAAATTAGTTTGAATAAATTTGTCACATGTATGCTAGTTTAAAATTTTTCGTAATATAAACCCAAAATTAGCATTATGGGAATACTAAAGCCGAAAACTCCAATGCCGTTACCTTGTGCACTTTAGATGACTTTAAAAATGCAAATATATCTCTCCAAAGTTTTCCAAAAAAATTGCCAAATCATACTCGCAGTTGTCCAAGGGCCTCTCAATAAAGGATTTTGACAAATTGTTGCTAAATACAGCCTCATTAAACACCCCCTCCCCCTTTAGTTTTCCTTCTCAAAATTGCAAAAAGAGTTGAAATCAATGATTCATACGACCAATTTTCAAACACAGTACAAGTTAGTCATGTTTATAAGTATTAGAAAAGATTATGTGAATAAGAAGATAAGCCTTGTTGAGCAAGAGACATTATCATTGAACACAAAAGGTCAATCTCATGCAAGTAAAACGTCGGCTACCGAGACAAATCTCCAAACATATGGGGTAAAGAATTACACAATCACCATAGAACAAAGGGAAAATTTCAAAAAAGAGTCCGAAGTGGACCTTGTTTCATATAAAGACCTACAATGCCATCACCTTATCAAATAAGAGCTTGGAATGAATTTTGTTCCAAATGAGGGTTTGAAGTGATTATATCTGTTTTAAATAAGAGCTTGAAGTGGTTATGTCTGTTTCAAATGAGAGCCTAACTTTCTAACGGTTAAGGGTATTTTCATCATTTATCATTTTTTCCCTTTTTTTTTTCTTTTTTCTAGTTCTTCTTCTTTCTCTTTGCCGATGGCTAGCTAGCCGATGCCCACAATTGGCTAGGTGAGTTGACCCTTGCTCGATTCAACAATGGCCACCTATGCTGACCATAGGCGAGGGACAACCTCGCCTAAGCGAGGTGACCCTTGCCCTAGGGGAGGTTACCCCTTGTGGCTATTCACGAAGTTGGCCCTCGCGTTGCCTCACGTGAGGCCGACCCTCACAATATCCGGCAACGATGGCCTCATTGGCCCCTGGTGCTACCGAGGAGTGCTTGTAGGCCCTCGCCGACCCTTTCCAATAGCCAATGAGGGTCACAAAGCCCTCGTTGGCCGTCGGCCTTTGCTAGCTGCCACCAGAAAAGAAAAAAAGAAGAACAGAGAAAAAAGAAAAGAAAATTTGGACAAAAACTCCCTTGACCAGTTGGAAAATTTAGCCAACCAACAACCAGCAAGGTCAAGCTCTTATTTGAAACAACCATGGCTACTTCAGATCCCTATTGGAAACAATCAATATTACTCAGGCTCTTATAGAAGAAGAAGAAGAAGAAAGAAGAAAGAAAGAAAGTGCCTTGATTAAAAGAAGAATGGCGCATTTGGTAACGATTTTAGTCCCGGAAACAATTTTTGATCAAAAATAATTTTTTTCTGATTCTTCCCAAGAACAAATTCGAGTAAAAGAACGCATTTAGTAATTGTACAAAATTTCTATTCTCGAGAAAGAAAGGCAATTGATATAATTTTTAATTTTTTTGTTTCTTTTAATTTTTAATACTTTTATTACATTTTCTCTTTTTTCTTTTCTTTTCCTCTTCCTCCTACTTTGTGACCGGTCACCGACCATGGTAGTGGCTGGCAACTGGCTAGGCAAGGTCCGACGAGTTTGCCGGAGCCTTGCCAAGCTAAGGCGAGGGCCAGCGAGCTTGATGGAAGCTCACATAGCCACTGTAAGGCTTGACTTCGCCTAGTCAACGCGAGGTCAACCTCACACTAGCTTGGCGAGGCCTAGCCTCACCAAGGGCTGGTGATGCCCCATCAAGGTCACCGGTCATGGCTGAGGCCGGCAACTGACTAAAAGGAAGAAGAAAAAAAGGAAAGAGAAGAAGAGAAAAAAAAAATTAGACTTGATTCTAACAATTGTTCCTGGGAACAAAAATTAACTTTTTCCTACTTCTTAATTATGTCCTAAATCTATTCCCGAGAATAAAAAAATTGACTTTTGTTCCTATGAACAAAAAATTTACCAAACAGATTTTTTTTTTTTTTTTTATTCATTGGAACAAAAAAACAAAATCAGTTATTCTCGGGAGTATTACCAAACATGCCCGAAAAGAATGAAAGACCAAAGAGCTTTATTTCAAAATGCCAATAGCAAGCAAAACGAAGAAAGCATATCGATAACTTCATACGTACATGCCTCAAAAATCTTGCCATCGCCAAGCCAAAGTAACTTCGTTTCACAATGCCTAATAAGGATTCGAACCTTTTATTCATCTAATTGGAATTAGATCATAAATTTGAAGTTATGTGATTTTTGAGCCACAAGGTTCTATTTAAAAGTTGTTAAGCTATGAAAATATTGTGGTAGTGATAGTTTAGGTGATGTGGACTTTGATAGATATCGATTTAGAGTTACGATTTGATCAAAATGAATTTTTAAAATTTCATATGTGAACTCCACATACTAGACAGCTTTGAATACCTAATTTGAGCAAGTATTTTATTAGTGTGTAGGAGACATTTTGTCAACATTGAAGCTTAAAATAGTTGATTTGTGGTTGAGATTGCTTTTACTTGATTGTAATGTTGTTTCTCAATGATTTGTAAAGATTGCAAGTCTAGGTGAGTGGTGTTTTTCTTTGAGTAGTTTGTAAACAAATACTTCTAAAGTGATATTGATTTGATATATTATGACATTTTCTATTGCATAAAAATCTAGATCAGGCATTTATTACTTTTTAACTATTTGTGAATGGTTTGAAAAGTGTTTTAGAAAAGTATTGTGAAAGGTTATATGTATTGCATTACAAAATTGGGTTAAAAAATAGACTTAGAAAAAAATTGAAAATGTTTTACAAAATGTATTCCAGTTAATAGGCTGTTTTACAAAATGTATTTCAGTTAATGAGCTAAGTCATGGAAGGGTATATGTTTTTATTTGTAAAATATATTCTGATTTATGGCATGTGGTTTTGTGGATTTTTAGAGGATGTTGGTTTGATGCTCATTGTTGTTGGGAATCCAATTCGGGATTTTCAGGTATTTATATGAGTTTCCAATATCAAGATATCCCTTGGGCTAAGCTATCAGCTGATATTAGGAGGTTGGGGGTGGGGGGGAGGACCTAGCCAATGAGGAATCTTGGTTGTGTAGGCACTAAGAATTAAGCTGGTTAGATATTGATCAATAGATTGGTTGAAGGATTAAACTATTGACATATGATTTGATGGAGATTGATCAATAAATTTGACCATTAATATTTGAATTATGATAAAACAAATTAAATGAGTATTTCTCGATAAGTTTAAAGCTTTGTTGAAGTGAAACAACTTATATTTGATTTCATAATATTTTATATTTTGGGTTTGGATGGGAGGACCTACCAATGAGGAATCTTGGTTGTGTAGGCACTAAGAATTAAGCTGGTTAGATATTGATCAATAGATTGGTTGAAGGATTAAACTATTGACATATGATTTGATGGAGATTGATCAATAAATTTGACCATTTATATTTGAATTATGATAAAACAAATTAAATGAGTATTTCTCGATAAGTTTAAAGCTTTGTTGAAGTGAAATAACTTATATTTGATTTTGTAATATTTTATATTTTGGGTTTGGATTATGAGTTCTAATATTACTTTATATATGTGCATAATGAATGTTCAATCTACTTAGGAGAAACATACCACTCACTAAGTTGTGATTGTTCATACCATTCATTTTAAATATTTTTTAGGTTACGCGGCTAGTGGCAAGTAGACTAAAAGCATTTGCATTATCATAGAATTTTTTTTATGAGCCATATATGGTTGAGAAGTTTGCTAGTTTTAGTCGTTAGTTTAGAGATATAATTATAAAAAAAAAACACCGATATTATAACCAACTTGTTAATTTATTTTACATATATGGAGATGTATATATTGATAATAAGTTGTTAGTTTATTGAAATTACATCCTTCACATGGAAGGACATCCATCGAGAATGGTCGTGTTATCTGTCTATTCTTATTGGAACAGGGGTGTGACAAATAATAGAATGTTAGTACTCAGTGGGTGCTGGTGTCCTTCATTTTTGCATCATTAGAAGATCAATCAATATTCATTTTCTTCATATCCCCTTCATTCTATTTCCAGTTATATAAAGGCCAGAACACTAGCCCTTTCACATTCGCATCAAAACGAGTAGTCTAACACCTCAAACATTAATGAGAAATTTAATGATGCATGCTTGATATGTATCCTAAGGTCACTCTTCTAGAGGACCCTATTGTTAATACTTGCAAAAGAAAATGGCAAGTATTATGAAACTTAACAATTGAAAGAAATTCTAATGAATGGAAATACCCGATCAGTCCGTAAAGAGTCCCTAACTCAGCTAACTAGTTCAATGATCATATGCCTAGTGAACTCAACCACAATCCAGCTCAATCATCATAACCCCGAGTAAGTGTTTTTATTCTTTCTTTAAAAAAGAATATATTTGTTGGGATGCTATATGTTTGACATATTATCCTCAGGCAAAAATGCTCGTAGTCATATTTGATACATGCATATTATATATAAACGAAAAAGAAAGCCGTTGTTGATTTCAATGGACCCTAAAGCCGGTAGGTTTGATTCCGATTTAAACACATGTGGTTTTCAATTCCAAAAATATTGAATTGACTCAAATAGTGTTTCCAAATTTTATATATGGAATCTACCCACGTTTGAATTGACCATACCAATCATCTAGCACACTATTCTAAATAAGTACTAGATCTATAAAAAAAATTAAAAAAAATTTAAAAAAAAGGGCTCAAACCTATTTATGTACAAAAAGGACAACAAATACGAAAAGAAAGAATCATAATTGATATTATTTTAGAAAATGAAGATCTATGGGATTAGATAAGGGATACTTTAATCATTAAAATTACTATTTTTGTTATTTGTTTTGGCAATATGCCAATCATCATTCACCAAACTTTCACTTAATTGGTTCATTTTCTTGCAAAGATAAAAAGTTAACGTTGGAAGATGCTTTCTATTTGTCGAGATGTAGCATTGCTAAAAGAATTTAAAAAAAAAAAAAACACAAAAATAACTTTCCCGACGACGAGAACCCCAAGGAAAATGGAAAAAGAAACTATTCCTGACTCTATGCTCGCTGTTCTCAACTTGCATGCATGAGATCACATCGACTTTACAAAAGTAGGACATGTCTCGCAGTCCCTCTCCCTCCTTTTGAAACCACTAAGTTCGGTGAGAATAATATATAATATCAATTTCCATCCATAACCATACTCGTGATTCATGACTGCAGAATGATCTCGCTGAAGATCATGAAAGAAAGGGAAATTTTATATCCTTTTGCATAATCCGCATTCCACAATGGTGGTGTTGATGTGGTCGCGAAGGAAGTTTCACTATTGTTGCGTCAAGCAATTTGTTTGCTAACATAAAAAGGTGAAAGCAGAGATTTAAAAACAGGCGAAAGCAAAGCAAAACGCTTCATTTGCACTTCTCGTCTGAAAACAGAGAGCAATGGAGCTCTCCTTTCGCTCCCATTTTCTCCTCTCAGTCCTGCTTTTGTGTCTGGTGCATTCAACCGCCTTCGCCTTGAAAAAGGTAATGCTCACTTTTTGCCTTCTTGGTTGCAAAAATAAGATTTATTGAACATACGCTGTTTTCAATTATGAAAGTCTTCCAGTTTTGATCACCAATTATTTTGGCAGAATGGTTTATTTTTCTCATCTTTTATCTTGGTTTTTTTCCCAAAATCTTTTTTTTATGGTGCTTCCTTTAAATTTTAACCATCCTGTCACTCACTCTGCTTCTCAGTTTCATCATTTTCTGGGCGTTTGCTTTTCAATGGCCTCATTTTTTCTCCACTTTGTGCTTCAGCCTTACATCGTGTACCTAGGATCTCATGCACACGGTCCAGAACCGACCGCAGCAGAAATTGAAAGTGCCACCAATTCTCATTATGATTTACTTGGATCGTACTTGGGAAGGTATAGTTCCAATTTATACATGACAAGCACGAAACTGTAGTTCTTCTTCATTCCTAATAAAATGTGATTTCTTTGCTCTGTACTTCCAACTCATTTGGACAGCAATGAGAAGGCTCAGGAGGCAATTTTCTATTCATACACTCATCACATCAATGGTTTTGCTGCAATTCTCGATGAGGATCAAGCGGCAGAAGTTGCGAGTGAGAGCTTGGCTCCATTACTATGTGATTTTGATTTCTGTGTTTGATTGGTCTGTGAAGCCGAGAGAATGCTGCTCTGTTTTCTTCAGTTTCATCTGCAAAATTCATCGCTCATCTTTCGATGCAGAGCACCCGGATGTCTTATCTGTGTTCCTAAGCAAAGGAAGGAAATTGCACACAACAAGGTCATGGCATTTCTTGGGGCTAGAGAGAAATGGGGTGATCCATAAGAATTCCATCTTGAGGAAGGCTAGGTTTGGTGAAGATACAATTATCGGCAACCTTGACACCGGTATCTTTTATTGTGTTTGGGATATCGGAATTTTTTGTTTTACCAGTTCAACTAAGGCATTTTCTTTTCTTCTCTTTTGTTTTTGGTTCAGACTGATTTGATTCTTTTTCATCATCATACCTGGGTGGACCCCTGAGATTGCTTTAGTTGCATGAGTAGAAGCTGATTTGATGGCTGCACGTTTTCAACGAAACTTTAGTTTCCTAATCAAGTAATGAGTTCAAGAGTTGACCATAACACTTCTGCTATGTCAAGCGTTATCGTATTAACTCTATATATTTCTAGATCAGCATCTTCTGCACACAAGTAAACAAGAAAGTGAGATCATAAAGTTTATTTGCTCATATTAGAAAAATTATAAGCTACCAAATCAAGAAAAATGTCCTTTTATGAATACCTCCGGGAGAGTAAAATGACTTTGGAATTTTTTTTTTTTAGTCAGTTCTACTTTATTCCTACTTTAACTCTCACCTCAGACGACTTTGAAAATTGATTTTGGTGTTTTAGTTTTTATTTTTATTTATTATAAATTACAAAAATAAAAAATAAAAACTCGAGAAAATCAATGATTCATCCCACAGATGAACTTTCTCTGTCATTTTCTAACACTATGAAAATATCATATTATATTGAGTTAATATCATGAAAAACTCTAAAGTGGTATATCATGACTCATTTATTTCAAACTAATTTTTTTACTATAAAAAATCTTAAACTGGTACATATATGATAAATTTACATTTCGTTAGTTTTTATTAAATTTTACCGTTAATTTTCTAAATTGAATGACACGTTATAATTGATGATGCACTAGTTTGGGATTTTATCATATATTTGTCACATGTGTATTAATTTGTATTTTTTATATTATTAATTCAATTTAATGGAAAGAAAGTGGGAGGTAAATTTGTCATAGATATATTGGTTTATAATTTTTTGTGGTTAAAAAATTAATTAGAAATAAATTTGCCACAAGTATAATAATTTGGAATTTTTCATGATGTTAACCCCATTGTATTTGTGCTTAGCAACTTTTCTCCATTTTATCCACCAACTCACCATTGATCTCATGTCCTTTAAAAAGGTTAATAACCTCTCCGTGGAAAAGCTTAAGGGGATGGAGGGTCTCGGTACATGAATCTTGACTATATCCACAAAATGATTTTTGCTTCCGTTGTGCATAAGACATGCATCACACTGTGACTGTCTAATGATTTCTTTTTTGGAATTCTGCAGGAGATGCTTATAATGTCTCTTTTCTATTTTTCTACAGGTGTTTGGCCAGAATCGAAGAGCTTTAGCGATGAAGGGATGGGTCCTATCCCAGGAAAGTGGCGCGGAATCTGTCAGCGGGGCATAAAAGATGGGTTTTCTTGCAACAGGTCTCATTCCTCCCTTCTCCGACTTTAATTCCAGGTGTTTCCACAGGTTCATGCATACATCTTTTTTCATTTGACTTGTCTGTCATGTGCTTTAAGAATAGTTCTTTACAGTTCCATTCTTTTTTACAGCAAAAAGGAGAAAGGGTATTTCTGCTGGTTTAATGAAAACTGATGCTCATATTTCTACACCAATAATTGCCTATATGGGCATTGGTTAATGAGAAAGATGATATGATCCTGACTTGAGTACTGATTTGAAAGCTAAGTTGTATCAAAACATTTTGGCTGTGGATAACAATGACTTTTTAACAGAAACTTTCAAAGAGGAGAGTCCATATTCTACACAAAAATGTCTTCATTTAAAGTTGTCACCTGCACCACTTCAAAAGGAATAGTTGAAATATCAAAGCAGAACTTCGGGAGTTTGAATTTCATTAGAAAGAGCTAGCCTTTGGAAATATTACAGATAAAGTGGTTCTCCTCAGCTATATCGCGTTGTAAAGGTATAAAACCTATGTTTTTTTACTGTGTTAAGTAAAGTACGAACCTTGGTCTGGTTAGCCATTTGATGTCCGTCTACATCATGCAATGACCAATCTACACGGTTATTGTCTAGCAAGCCATGACGTTCTTCCAGAAAAACAAGGCTCGTTCATTAGGAGCTCATTTATGTTTCCTATTCGCTCTTGCATTTATGTTATTCGTATGGCTTAGGTTGCTTGTGGAAGCAAGCTGAAGATTCTGTGATCTCATCGTGATTTTATCATTATTACCCTCCTCCTGGAACATTGTCTAATTAGCCAAAGTTTACTCTGATGAGTGTTTTTAACCCTGAAAGAAATTGCCTTTTTCTTTTTGTGGGTTTTGTCAGAAAAAGGTCATGTTCCTCTTGTAACATTGGAGCTTCCAATTAAGCTTTCCCTTGCAGCCCTCGAGATTCTATTCTCTGGGTGCTCTTCCTCCATGTCACGATGATCAATTTTGCCATATTAGACTTTAAAAGCTCAAAATTAAAAGAAATGAACATACCTAAACAATTGTGTCATGTCTATTTCCAACATGGTGAATCCAATCTCTCATTCCTCTGTACTAAGGAAGCTGATCGGAGCGAGGTACTTCAACAAAGGATATGCTGCATATGCTGGACTTTGAACTCCACGTTCTATACGGCACGGGATCATGATGGTCATGGGTCCCACACTCTATCGACAGCCGGAGGAAGCTTGGTCCCGGGAGCAAGTGTTTTTGGCTACGGCAATGGAACAGCTAAGGGAGGATCTCCAAAGGCCCGTGTTGTGGCTTACAAAGTGTGCTGGCCTCCGTTGGAAAATGTCGGCTGCTTTGACGCAGATGTCTTGGCAGGCTTTGATGCTGCGATTAGTGATGGTGTTGATGTTCTGTCGGTCTCTTTGGGCGATGAACCGGCCGAGTTTTTCATGGATGGAATTGTCATTGGATCCTTCCACGCAGCTAGGAATGGGATTGTGGTGGTTTCTTCCGCCGGCAACTCAGGGCCCCAACCAGGGACAGTGCTTAATGTTGCTCCGTGGATGATCACCGTTGCTGCAAGCACAATTGACCGGGAATTCACGACATACATTGCTCTTGGAAACAAGCAGCATCTAAAGGTATTAGACTACTCTTATACACAGATGAGCTTGCTAGTCGTCCTACATTGGTCTCCGAATCTATGTGCAGTGTAATGAATAAACTTGTTAATCCGATAATGCAGCTCATGAAAGAACCTCTTTCTTCAGTTACACCTGGATTTTCTTTCTCAGCTTCTTTTGATTTTCGGTTAGGTCCTTCTTGTTTAAACAGTCGCATTTTCTTGACACTGACTTATATTGTACTACAATGTTTCTGGAAGGGATCAAGCCTTTCGGCCAATGAGTTGCCATCCAATAAATTCTATCCACTAATCAGTGGTGCAGATGCACAGGCTGCAAATGTGTCGGCCGCAGAAGCGTGAGTTTAATCTGCTGATATTTTTCCAAATGTTCTCTACTTCTCCGTCATATCCACTTCTGTATAGTACCTTTTCGCTATCATAAACTATTACACAAATTCCGAGTATTGCTTGAATTGTTCACAGTTTGCTCTGCAAGGCTGGAACCCTCGACCGCAAGAAGGTGAAGGGGAAGATCTTGGCTTGCCTTCTCGTTGATAACAAGAGAATCGTCGTGGGTCAGCAAGCTGCGCTTGCAGGTGCTGTTGGGATGGTTTTGGCTAATGATGAAGCGAATGGAAATGATGTTGTTGCTGATGCTCATGTTCTTCCCGCTGCTCACATCTCTTTCGTGGATGGGAAAGTTCTATTTGCTTACATCAACTCCACGGCGTAAATTTTCTAAGTTCCTTCTTGTTTTTTCGCCAGCGTGCGACCATCTTTTGGGTTAATCTCACCTTTGTCGAGGATTCTCACATTCTTATATATGCTTTTACTTCTCCGTGCACGCCTCTGTTTCATTTAGGTTTCCGATGGCTTACATTACTCGTGTGAAGACAATGTTAAACACGACACCTGCTCCATTTATGGCCTCCTTCTCATCCAGGGGACCAAACATCGTTGAGCCAGCTATCCTTAAGGTATATTACTGAGATTTCTTAAGGCGTCTATGTACTTTTTGGTTGATCAACCGCTGTTGACTGTTAAGTCCCATGCCAAAGCACCTAATCGTGGTTGGCGTGCTTCAGCCAGACATAACAGCACCAGGATTGAACATCATTGCTGCTTATACACTGGCAGTCGGTCCGGCAGGTCAAGATTTCGACAAGCGTAAAACGCCTTTCAGTGCAGAGTCAGGCACCTCAATGTCCTGTCCTCACGTGGCTGGCATTGTGGGTCTCCTCAAAACCCTCTATCCAAGTTGGAGTCCTGCCGCGATACAATCAGCGATCATGACAACTGGTACTATATCTTCATATGTTCTTTCTTTTAGTTCATCTTCTGTTATATTACCAGCAGGCAAATTCTTACTTCTTTGTTGTGTCTTTGATTGTAACTTTCACCATTACACAGCAAGAACACGAGACAACAAGCTAGAGCCGATGCTCGATGCATCTTTTGCTAGGGCAACTCCATTCTCCTACGGTGCTGGACACATCCGGCCAAATCGCGCCATGAACCCTGGTCTTGTGTATGACTTGACGGCAAACGACTACTTGGACTTCCTATGCGCCCGAGGCTACAATGAATCCCAACTGAGACTATTCACCAATGAGACTCACAGATGCCCTAAACACTTTAAAACATCGGATTTGAACTACCCTTCTATCACTGTCCCAGATCTCAACGGCACAATGGTGGTCACAAGAAGGATGAAGAATGTGGGGACTCCTGGCACGTATTCTGCACACATTAAGGCACCAGCAGGAGTGTCGCTCTCCGTCCAACCACAGAACCTGAAGTTTGAAAAGTGCGGGGAAGAGAAGGAATTCAAGGTGGTGCTGAAACCTAAAGTTGCTGGCAAGCCCGTTGACTATGTGTTTGGAAAGTTGATCTGGTCTGACGGGGTGCATTACGTGAGGAGTCCTTTGGTTGTGAAGCACCAGTGAACATGACAACCACTACAAGGAAGACTGTGGCTTGGCAAGCTAAATAGGATCTGATGGTAGCTGGCTCTAGCCTTCATTTTTCTCTTAGGGGAATAGGGGTTTTCTCAAAGACAATGAAATGGTGTAGCCATCTTTAATCTATCTTAAGCCCTTGAAGTCAAGCACAAACACAATCAAGAAATAACTGGGTCCCATAATTTTACACATGCCAATTCAAGTTGGCAAAACTTTCATTCTGCCGTGTGCAAGTGTGCATTAACAGGAGTGCATCAGAAATAAGCCAAAAGATAAATGAAAATGGGTACTCGCTACTCAGAACAATATCTGCAATGTTTGTCCCGAATCACATTTCTCCAACATGATTCAATCCAATATTAACTCAACAGACAAGTGTTTCAGTCAAGATCCACTGCTGTCAGATCAGATTTTTGCCAGAAGATGCTAATTGGAGAAAAAAAAATACACAAGAGACTAGATTTTTCGCGACTATTTTCTAAAAGCAAGAAAAACCCAGTAGGGTAGATGATCTGGAGGAGTTCATCAATCGACTTTTTCATTCTCTCGCGAGCTAATCCACACGTCGAAGATGCTGTCAGCATCCAAAGTCATTCATCAAAATCTAAACTTTAAGGTGGCTGAATCGCTTTCCTGTTTCACCTCAACGTCCTGCAAATTCATCCGTTAGCTCAATCCACAGAAGAAAGAAAAGAAACACTAAGAACCATGAACCCTCCGTTGCAGAACAAGTTCGATCTAGATCAGACACATATCAATCAAGAAAAACATATGCCAAACATTTCCGACTTCGAGTATCCAACGAACATAATGGTCGAACCACAAACCAGACAAGCCGACACGGCAGATGAAGAGGGTGGAGGAGAAGGAGGAATTACCGGAAGCCAGTGGAATGGGCGGAACAGGGAAGATAAAACCCAAAACGGAAGACAAAAAAAAAAATCATTTCTTTTGATTCACGGAGAAAGAAAAACGTCAGAAGATGAAAACTTTAAAAGAAGAAACTTCTTTTCTTTTTCTTTTTTTGATAATTTGTATCTTCCCGGCTAGCCCATCCCAGTAGCTTCAGAGAATCCATGCTCCTTCTCCTTTTCCTCCTGGTCTCTCATCCTCTCGACCCATTTTCAGACCTTTTGCTTCATTCCATTTTATATAACGACAGAGAGAGAGAGAGAGAGAGAGAGAGAGAGAGCTTCATCAACACCCAACTTTCTTACTTTAGGTATTCGAGGAGACTTCGATCTTGACCCTTTGGTGATGTTTTTTTTTTTCAAACCACTGGTAATTGGGTGACCCAATTTTAGTACCGTGTGTGATTCGTTTATTTCATGAAAAATAATGAGTTGAACAAAAAATTCTTAAAAATTAATTATTTATATTATATGAAACGTTTTTATTATTTACAAAAATATTAAGACATAAATTATTATCATTAATAAAAGAATTCATTAATTAATTATTTTAAATAATTATTTTTAGAAAAATATTTTACTAACTCATTTATTTTCTTCGAAATACCAGCCCATTCATTTTTCGCAAAATTGATTTAGCAATAAATGAAATATTTGAAGAACTTCTTCATTAATTTATACCTAAATACCTTCATAAAAAATGGAAATATATTTTATTTTTATAAACAATATAAATTATCAATCTTAAAAAAAAAAATCAGATCAACTTTCCATCAAATAAAAAAAGTGCATTTTGTAACATTTATGTTCAAAATTGTGCCAAGGAACATAAATACAAAAAAAAAAAAAAAAAACTACTTCTTTTATGGAGAACAATTTTTAAACGGAAGAACGCGTTTAATAAATTTGTTCTTGGAATAAAAAAGAATGTAAACATAAACTTGTATAATTTTTTTGTTTCTTTTAATTTTTCTTTTTCTTTTTTTTTTTTTTTTCTTTTTCCTTCTTTTTGGTCGGTCGCCGGTTTCGACTATGGTTGGCGACAAGCCAACAAGGGCCAAGTGGCCTCGCCCGGCCACAACGAGGCTCGTCGGCCTTCGACGAGGCCGAACCTCGTCGATAGCTAGGTATTGACACCTAAATTTTGGCAACCCATTTAGTCATTTGTCGCTTTAAAAAATTAGGGATTAATTTTATCTTTGAAAAAATATTAATTGCATAGCATATAGATTTAGATGCATTTGTTTTTAATTTACATTTTTTTACACTTGTTTACCTGGACGGTGCGAATGGGTTCAAATTAGTCGGACTAAGCCCACGAAAGGAGCAAATAAGCCCAAGCCCGTTGTTTTTTTTAATCAATTATCTTGTGAAAAATTGAGATTTGATGCGATATTCTTGAGAAAATCGTATTGCAATCTCATCTTTATTAATAGGTGATAAAATCATTAGAGATATTCGGGAGATAAGGAGAATAAAAATATTTTTTGATAAAGAGGTTATCAAGAATCTTTTTGTTAGATGAAATATTGATAAAAAGATTACATTTTGTTTTGGCCTATGAAAGAGTAGGTACGGAGGTAAAAAAGTCAAGTGAAAAGAGAGAGACAAAGGAAGAGGGTTTCGGTTCTTTGGGATAGGAAAGGGAGAGAAGTGTGCAGAGAAAGTGACGTGAGAGAGAGAGAGAGTGAAAAGATAAAAGTAAAAAAGCAGAGGTGAGGGGACGTTTACTGTTCATCGTCTCCCTCACACTCGCCGGCTCCGCTTTGCCCTCCATCAGCCGGACCCGATTCCGCCTTCCGTTTGCTACCGACGACCCCGCGACTGCCTCCCGCCGAGCACCTGTCTGCGTCTATTCCTCCCCGCCTCCGATCAAGTGACCTGGATTGCAAGCCAGGAGGACCCGCGACGCCTGACGCCGTTGCCCTGAGCTCCGTAGTGCCTCGTCTGCAACCCGCCGGTTCTCGATCCAGTCGGTCATTGCCACGACTTGCCCCTTCCGTGCCGACCCGCGATCCACCTGTTGCTCGCGACCTCGCCATACGAGTCCCCACTCGCCCGACGATCTGTCGTCACGACGACTCTGCCCGAGATCCGCCTGCTCCGGCCCACAACCCCAGCACCGACGCCCAGCAGTACCACCGGAGTCCGACGCCACCGTGCTGTCTCCCTCCTCCCGCCGTTTGCTCGCAGCAGTTGCCGGATCCCCTCAGCCTCCGCCTACGCCCTTGCTCAGAGCCTGATCTGCTGCACCGTAAAGCTGGTCTCGCCCCCGACTCGTCTGCAACTTGCGGCTCAGCTTTGCCGGAGCTCTGAACGCCGGCGACCCAACCTCCGGTGATCCACCGAAGCCGCTCAGCCGTGGGTGAAAAAAGCAGGAAAAGAAAAAGAAAAAAGAAAAAGAAAAGAAAAGGAAATTAGGTAGTTTTATTTTCTTTTCTATTTACTTTATTTTCTTTATTTCTTTTAAGTTTAGTTGTTATTGTGAAAATTTGAAGTGATCTTAATGAATTCTGTAGGCATTATCCGCAGGTCTTCCCCATAATTATTGTAATTACTAATTTGATCCGTAAGATATCGGATCATTTTTTTAATTATAGTATTGAATCAATATAATTATTAATTTAATCCATAAGAAATCGGATAAGATTTTTAATTATTTTGAACTTTTGTCGTGATAATTAGGGTTAAGATAATCGTTAATTTGACCAGGTTATTTTTTCGATTATTTTAATCATTTATTTGATTGAATATCTTGATTGTTTAGATTTAATGTTTAGTTGATAATTGCTTGTTTTGGAGAATCACTAAAAAAATCCAAAAAATATTTGAATTATGATTCAGTTTATTTTGGAATATTTCTTGTTATCTTGCATATCTATAATAGGGATTTTATTCCGAATTTAGAAAAATATAAAAAATATAAAAATGCATTCATTTAGGTTATTTTTTTTAATTTCGAATTTTCATAAAGAAAATCACAAAAAAAATCATTGAGCATATTTTTCATATTAAATTTAGATCATCTTTTTAGATAAATTGCATGTTAGATTAAAATAATATTTTAGTTTAAATTAGGATTTAATGTGACTTAATCCTTAGTTTAAATTAGATAGAATTTTAATCTAGCTAGATCATTTTTGCATAGAAATATCAAATGCAAGTCATTTAGTTTTTATTAGGTTCATTTAATTAGAACTTCCCCGTCATTAGACTAAGTCATTTAATAAATGTCGTATGACATATAACTCACATACTAAATTGTATGCTACATGTCTTTTTAGTTTAAATAATTTTGTATATTATTGCATTGCATTGCATGTCATTAGAATTAGGTCATTTAGATTGCATTTAATTATTGCATTTCTTCATGTCATATAGTTTAGGTCGTGCCGCCATGTCATATTAGATTATTAGCATGCATCGCATGATTTTCATTAAATAAAGTGAAAACAAAAATTGAAATTGCGTGTTAATTAGAAATTATATTTAGGGTTGCTGATATGAATTCTAATTTAACAATGTAGATGTTTTTCGTTGCTTTTAGGTATGTTTTGCAATATTTAATTGCTTTCTTGATTGTTAAATTGGTGGTATGCGCACCTCACATGTTATGAAGTTAAATTAAAATCAATTCAATTGCCAAACATTTTTTTGAAAATGAAATAAAAAGGTACCGAAATGGCACTAGGATAGTCTAGTGTAATCAAGTCTCCCGAACTCATATAAATCTCTCGGTTCGTATTGTAGGAGTAAAGTAAATACTTTACTTGGGTTTACTTGGGTTTCTAATCGACCCACCAAAAATAGATTAGTGGCGACTCCGATTGAAAATCATTTGCATGTTAAGAATTCAAACCTAAGTCGAGCTAAGCTTAAAGACTTAGTAATCTATTAATCTAGTTTTAGGTGGTGAACCCAAAAAAATTGGGTCGCAACACTAGGCGACACCAAATTTGGACAAACTCGAGCTCACCCAACCAAAATGAGGCAGAGCCTCATCATGGGCCGACAATGCTTGGCCTCATCGAGGGCCGACGACCTCGTTATCACCCAACCAAAGTGAGGCAGAGCCTCATCATGGGCCAGCAACACTTGGCCTCATCGGGGGCCGACAACGCTCTAGCGAGGTCGCCGGCCCTCGATGGCCGATCGCTAGCCATGGCCGAGGCCGGCGATCGGCCAAAGAAAAAAAAATAATAAAGAGAAGAAAAAAATAGGAGAGAGAATTTATTTCTCGAAAGTCTTCTAGAAACTAAGAAATAAGTTTTCTTATTTCTTATTTCTATTCCAAATTTGTTCCGAGAACAAAAAAATAGATTTAAAACAAAAACGCAAATAAACACGTGTTTGCTCTCCTGGAACAAAAAAACACAAATTGTCTTCATAAACAGAAACAAAGAACACAAACAAACAGCCCCAAGTCACAATTCCCCTCTAGTTTTCCTTTTCAGAATCACAGAAGTCTCAAGATCAACCATCCATCCCGCAAACTTTCGAATCTGCACAAGTGGTGTTCGTACGTATCAGATAAAATTACGTTAATAAGAAGACTATCGTTGTTGAGCAAAGAGACGCCATCATTCAAACACAAAATATCAGATGCCGGCAAACCAGACATATCTCCGCACATAGGTTCAAAGAATTACAGAGTCACCACTAAGCAAATGACAATAAATGAGAACTAAATCATGCAATTAACTCTGTAGCGCATGTGTGCCACATGCTCTGGTACTGGTTAGGCATCATGCCTTGGGAGCACCATGTCCAGTCCGCATATTTCACAACCGTCGGATCACTGATATATGGACGGACAAAAATTCTTGAATATCCAATTTCTTCATTTATGAAGGGGGGAGAAAGATCAAATTGTAAAATGATATTACATATCAATAAATTTAAAAAGTATGAACTTGGATAACAAAAAGTAGAGATTGGTAGCTGAAAATGGGGACTGTTGAATCAATATTCTCAACAAGTTACACATCCTCTGGTCAACTTAGATAAATCAGCAGCATCCCATAATAATTGCGAAAAATGTGGGAGTCGAAAGAATAATCATCCATCTTCAGTTCGGGTTCAGCCCCCAAAGAGATAGGCAGCTGCTTGCTCTTCATTACCATCAAAGAATTTCAGAGCTTGTATCGCTGCCTCTCTTTTAAACCCAAGCTCCACAAGCTTAGCAATCTTCGCTTCTAAATCAGCTTCCTGCATTAACAAACACACGCCCCTAACTGGTGATTGATTGCCAATTGCACATAGTTGAGCTTAGGGAATTGGTTTTATACTATCCAGATCAGTAGACCTAACCGTTCCCCCAAGCATGCTGACATATTAACATCAGTGAGCTCTTATTTCAGAGTATCAACTATCTTAGAAGTATGTTTCGATTGTCACGGCATATCTTACATAACCACATATGGAGACCACTTTTCCACAGGCAACAAAAAAGATAAAAGGCAAGTGGATAGCAAACCCAACCTTGCTTGCATTACTGGGTGTGTTCGCGGCTCCTGTGGCAGTTAGAAGAGGACAAGAAAACGACTTAAATCCCACTAGTGATATGTCGTTGAAAATAGAAATCAGCAAAATGGAAATTACAACACAACTTAGACAACAATGGCATCAGTTACGAGGTACATATATATACATAGGCAAATTGGAACTGACCCGAAGAATGACTGCCAGATGGCATGGTGGTTTTACTCTTATCAGTTGTACCTGTTGTAGCCTGAAATAACACAGATGATACTAACTCCTCTATCAAAAAGAACAGATGTAATAACTCACTTCTAGCCAAACGTTATATCATGCTTGCTATTGAGAGTTTGCATCACACAAACATGATCCAAACAAAAGATCATAATTGATGTACGACATCATCCAGCCACTATTTTATAATTGAAAGAGACGTACTGGGGCTCCTGAGCTAGATGCTTGCTTGGCATGCCTCTCTTCATCCAGAAAACGCGATGGAATGTCTTTTTCTGTAAAAAGTGCATATTTCAGTTTTTACTTTTTATGGAGAACCAACCGCAATTCATATCAAATTGAGAAGGAGCAAGAGCTTTCAGATTTAAGAACTTAATCTCAAAGGAACTAAGTCAAGGTTAGCAATAGTACTGGACCTTGTAAAAATGGTACTGAAACTTCCCCTCCGCCAACCCTCAGAACGTTCTCCTTCAAATCAATTATACACTGAAAGCAATGGCAACTTGATGATTACAATTTCATGTCATCAATTACATCACAAAAATCACAACTGAACCCAATATTTAAAAAGGCAAAAATCTTTTAATCACGACTAATGTAATTTTCAGAACATGCAAGATAAAACCAAGGTTCATAAGTACAAAATGAAGTTAAAAAACTACCTGGTGCTTTCGGAGCATATCTAGACCAAAGAGAAATTCCATGTTTGGAGCATCCAGCACCAAAAAGGAGCATGGATAAAATATATTCCCAATCTACAAGAGGAAAAGCACAGTGTAAGTACTCAGTGTTCAGCGAGATGTGTCTAAAGTTAGTTGACTCCAAAAATCCTCACGATCACAAGTCTTTTGGGTAATAGCATCCTTCCAACAGATAGAAAAAACATATGCTCACTAGAACAAAGTAAAGTCGTTCCCCTTGAGGCCAGGGTTTCAATCTTGCCGTGTGGGAGGTTGGGGAAAAAGATGGTGTTGGCCATTCTTGGGACAGCCATAAAAAAAGACTATCAAGCATAAAAATTCTTCTGGTGAAAGCAAATAAATTGCCTCGCAATTGTATGTATACATTTGAAACAAATAGTTTCCTCCCTTACCTTGATCGAAGCTACATGTATTCTACCCAATATCTCAGATTGACCAACTCCATGAGCAATGCCTTTGTACCGCTGATCTAAAAGCCTCAACAATCTGAGCAAGAAAAGCACACGGCACTGTTGACTTTCTCTATAATCTATAGTGCCTTTAACAGCAAACTAACCAAACACAGCCACATCAAATACCGAACACCAATGATTGAGAAAGTCAGGCACAACAATATGAAGCAAACACGATCGATAAGACATACCCACAACGCTCTGCACAACTTTTTGATATAATAGTAGACTGTGCTCCACTATCAACAAAAGCCTGGAAAAAGGAGATACAATTATGTGGTGAGGATTTTGAAATCATTCAGGGAAGAAGGTCTAACAAAATAAATTCAAATGACAGAACTTAGAAGACAAAACAGATTTTTTAGTATTTATGCATCCAACAAAGTTTGAATGCAGCACTTAAAGATGTTTTGATAGACAACAGATGACGTAGACCGTCAATAAGAAAGTAAGTATTACATTCTTAAGTTATCTCCGTAGATAATACATGTCGAAATGGTAGGACAAGTGTATTCTATCATTGACCTTGTCACACTACCTTCAAAGGGACACCATTGACCTCCATGTCAACATACAGCATCACCTGGAAAATATAAACATATACAATTAGGGTGAGAAAAAGCTAATATAAAATAGACTCCTAAAATCATACATACCACTCTTGCAAAAGCTTCAGGGTTATGTTCCAGAGCAGCAGCCCAATTTTCATCAATCCCTTTCTGGAAAATGAATTGTAAAAACTTGAACCATAAGGAAGCAAAGGCACGATAAAGGAAGGGGTCTATTCAGAGGAAAGATCTTCCAGAATTAAATATCACTACAGTTTACCTGACGAATGGCAGCTTCAATTTTCTTTTGCGCCTCAACGTCAAAAGGATCGGCATGTAGAAGGGCCTAAGACAAAAGCATAAAGGGCCAAACTCAAACTTACAAATAAGCATTAATAAAAACGAGGCCTATATCTCATTAAAAAAAATTCATAACAAGTATGAGATATATATTCTTTCACATCTATCAAACCAAAAAATAGGTACAAAACACAGCTAGCTTGTTTAAATGAAACTAGAAACGTGCGTATCAAACAGTTGCCCAAAGCTTATGTCCTGAACATGGTAACACAGTTGAATAGAGACCTTGTAATGCATTTGTGGGTAAACATATACTCACAAGTTCCTCATCTTGTTGCCTGCGTAATTCAGACCTTTGGCGATGGCGCTCCCTTAGAACATCCTGCAATTTATTTAGATCGTTTCCCAGAAGCGCTTGGGCAAATTCAGGATCATTCTGGGAGTCAATGTTACATTCAGCAAGTGAGAAACCAAATGTCAATATCATTGAATAAACATAGGATGAAACATCTAGGTATGCCAGAGTTTTCACTGCTGAACACAATTAATCACTGCATTTTTGCAAAAAAAGAATTATGTACTGGTCATTTACAAACAAACAATTTGAGATCAAAATTGCAGAGGTGTTATGTAGGAGAACAAAATATTGACTATATGTCACTTATTAATGATTTCAATCTAGATTAAATTTGAAGAAAAATAATCAAACGCGAAGGCTTTGGCAGAAAATCTGAAAACGTCACAGAAATTGGCCTTGACAGCACTTATTTAGCCTTTAGAGGAACCTTTAAAATGCACTAAAAGTCCAGAAAAAAATTCCCCAACCAGGCAACCGGAGGCTTGTATATTGCCCAATCTTTATGTGGATCAAGCGGGCGACTGGAACTAGTGGAGCATGCAGTAGAAGCTGCATTGGTCAAAAAGTTACCGATTGGAGTGTGTCTAATGGCTAGTTTGGTTTTTTTTTTTTTTTAAAGACTTCTAGGGTCTGGGAGCAGATCACGTATTTTATTGCATATCTAAGTGTGAGAAACCTCTTGTATAAATAAGCTCAAGTCTGGTGAGAGATATACTTTGAGTGCATGCTCTAAAGCTTTTGAGGCTTGGCATCAGATTTGTATGTGGAAAGTTGGATCAGTGATCAACCAATCTTTTGTAACTTTCTGATTGGATTAGTGGGCTAGGGGAAACTACTGAGCATTTTTGGGGAGCCAAGTAGGCGGGTGCTGAATCACTATAAATCAACTCAAGCGTGCTCTCTCTATCCCTACTCTCTTCATATTTGTGCATATTATATTTGCTTGCTTGATTTATTGTTGTGAAAATTCTTGGTTGCTTGAGTTTTGATTTTGATTAATTGTCATCGTACCTTTGGGCCAACACTAAAGTGGTGCAGGACAGAAATTATCCGAAGAAAAGCATAATGTACGACAATGATAGCCAGGCCAACACCAAAACATTAAGAAGAGTTTTGATTGGCAGCACACAGTTGATTGAGTATTCTCCTCAACCAGAGTGCCATAAATCAAACATGCTTTCCCCAAAGGGATACACCAAAAAGCTTCAAGAGAAATGGACAAGCAGTCACCTGAAAGAGTTGTGCCATCATGTTAGAATCCTGTCGAAGTTGTTGCTGGAGAGCTGCAGGGTTCACAGCAGACCCATCAGGATTCAAGGCCAACTCATTTCCCGCAGCACTGTAATTTTTCAAACCATTTCAACAATTTGCACAAAAAAGGGGGGAAAAAGGAAAAAATAAAAACCTTCTCCTCCCTCCCCACCCACTTGCTCCTACCGGCAACAACCAATAAAAAAGGAAGGATAAAAAAAAGGAAAGCCAATGGCCTCTATGACTCAAAAGATTAAGGGAGAGGTGGTAGGATAACGGAGAATGAAAGATGGTTGCAAAGAAACAATTGAGGCCACTGCTCAATCATATGTCATCCTCATCGCATCATCAAGGGAAAACTCAGCAAACAGAAATGAATTTCATCTGATCTCTGTGATGGTAAAAGACAGTCAATAAAGTGCCCCCTGTCCTAATCTCAATCCACTCCACCATCAAGATGCCATTACACCAAACCTAACTATCTATACTGGCAAACTGAAAAAGGTATTATCTTGAGTAAATCAAGATGGAAAGAATTTTAAATAGCAAGTAAACTATCAACATCACTCGTATCAAATCACAAGCAACGCTCTCAGTCTCAATATATGCGTTCTAGATCAAGCGTACCATATTCCAAAAGGAAAAAGCAGACAGGGCAAGATCCTAATTCAGTATAAGCAGTCCACGCAAGTCAAAATCTGCAGAAGTTCCCTCTTCTCGCGGGAAAAGATTAAAATAGAAAAGTCCTAATCTTTTCACTGTTTCAACTGAATTGCTTCAAGAACAAAACGAAACTATTGAAGCAACAGAAGCATATAGACCCAGCTACAGAAAAATTCCAGGTCATCCCTACACGAAGTATACGCAAAGTCGTGAACTTTCAAATCCTAGGGAAATTCTTCAAACTAAAAAGCCGCAACCTGCGACAGCGACGCTTCTCCTTCTACAGCACAGCTCCCACTCCCCCCCCCTTTCTAATCAAAGAGAACGGAACGTACCTCGATGCGGCGGCACCGGAGACCATCATCACCAAATCCTCGTCCTTGACGCCCAAAGCGCTCAGCTTCTCCGAGTTCCTCATTTCCTTCCCATTGTAGAGCAATTGCTGCAGCTGGAGAGGCACGCGCGTCTGCGGAAGAGCAAAACACCCGAGTCACTAATCACATAGACACGCGCACAACAAACTTAACCGGAACCGATCGCGAAAGGACGAGGAGGAGGAGGAGGAGGAGGAGGGGACCCCGACCTCCACTTCCAGCAGAGCCTTCACATTCTCCACCTGCACCGCACAAACGAAAAGCGCGTGATTACACAGATCGCATAGACGACGACGGCGGCGGCGGCGGCGCGCGCGACTTCGAAATTAGGGTTCGGAACAGGGGAGGGGAGGGGAGGAAAGAGTACGGATTCGTGAGGATCGACGTCGAGGGAGATGATCTGCTCGTCGGCGGTCATCACGGTGATCTTCATCCTCGCTCTTCTCGCCTGCCTTCCGCTGCTGCTGCTGCTGCTGCTGCTGGGATCGAGGAATGAAGGAAGGAATGAATCTTCTTGTTTGACTCTGCGCTGATTCCTTCCAGAGCTTTCTCTGCTCCGCTGTCCTGTTGCCTTCGCTTCTGGGTTTCGATCTCTGGACTCCACTGGGCCGACTATTTATATATATAATATGTACGGCTACGGAGTTTTCGCCGCCGGGAGTGACTTGCAGGAGGGGTCAGAGAGCTTGCTTGCTTCCGCTTCTGGTGCTGCTGCTGCTGCTGCTGGGCCCATCGAGGTGGGGTCGGGATCGTTATCCGATGCGATCGATGATTGTGTCTCGATTTTTCTTTCTTCTTCCCCACGGCTTGACTTGACTTTCGTATCGTGTGATCACTGATCACCCGTCTTGAAATTCGAAATATTTTTAATCCCACCCGGTTTTCGCTTTTCCCATAGTAGTACGATATGGCCTGCGAATCTTTGTTAATGAAGTCCTTCTTTTTCTTTCTTTAGTACCGGATAGGAGGGCCAGTTGATGGATCAAATTCAATCGGATTCTTTTTATAGGGAAATCCTAACCCGCCGGCTTTTTTTTCTAGATCGATAGGTGTTGGGATTCTTTGAGAACCCAACTGATCTTTATAGAATATGATAATTTCGTTCGACACCAATTGAGTTTTAATCTTAGACATATAAGTTTATACTATTGAAAATGGCCTCAAGAAAAAAGGGCAAACATGATAATTTGAATTCAGTGCCTTGAGTTAGGAGGAAGAATGTACGTTTCACTTGAAGGAGAATTAACTACAAATCAGTTTTGATGCGGTGATAAGTTTAGTCAGATATTTCATATCAGCCAAACATAAAAAGAATCGGACAGATAAAGGAATTTTTTTTTCAGCGTCTCTGCCTAGTTTGAGAAAAAGAAAAGAAAAACACTAGCAAAAAGAAAAATAAAAACCCCGGGAATGGAATCTGCCAACGAAAGATAATCGAATTGACCAATGTTAAGCCTCTTTAAAGCCCAGATGAGAGTCCAGGAGCTCGGATAGGTCCAGTGGGAGACTGGGCTGCGGGAGAACCATTTGCCTGAGCCCGCCCATCGTATTTCCCTTTTCACTTTGAACTCAAGTCAATAAGCAAAGATTTTCCCTAGAAAATTCAGCTAGAATTCCGAGCCAGCCTTTTACACCCAACGGTCGGCAGGAACAGAATCCCATCCCAACGTTCTAAATCCTACAGGGAGTCTGATAGAGTACAAAAAGGCTGTTCTTGGGGTGATCTTGTAGGCCCCACGCCACTATTCAGTTTTCATCTGTAAATTAGGAACCAAAATCTCCAAGATTCCCAACACAATTCCTCGTATCTCCCCTTACATACCAAAATATATCGAGAAGCAAAATCGAAATTCGCAACGACGACTTTTCTTTTTTAATAGGATCAGGTATGGATCCTTTGTTTCGTGCTCGTGTTTGTTTCGAACCCGCACACGAGCATGAATGTGGTTGGATCAAGCGATTGGAGTAGGCGACACTATACCTAATCCATATGAAATAATAGTAGCGCGGTTACATGGGTTTTACTCAGTAGCTTACGCATTGCAAACGTGCGCAGACCAAGAACGCGTTAGTTTCCCAGACTTAAAAGCTTGTTCGCTAATTTGGAGATCTCAACGTGACGTGTAGGCGACATCCCTCGATTTGAAACACGCCTTGCATCCTCTCTCGTCGGTACAGTATCTTCATCGATGCAGAGAGTGGCATCAGACAAAGCAGTTTTACCTCGTACTCAGTAGAAAATTCCCATCTCTTCGAGAGGGGCATGAAAATATACACGCCGATGTGGCAGCACGAAAACAAAGGCATCGTTCGTTAGCAAAAGCGAACCCTAGAGATGATTCCCTCCGGTCGCTGACGCTTTTCCCTTTTCCTGTCCCCCCCAAAAAGATACGTTAGAAGCACACGACAGGGAGCTCGGGCCTAACGCCATTACAGCGTCTGGAATACGAAGAAACCCAGCAGCGCAAAATCAGAGCCCGTGACAAATAACAAATCTTTCAAACAAATGCAAATTGCATGTTACAGATCCCATCATACGGAGATCGTTCGAGACCCCCCCTCGACCCAAAAGAATATTTATATACACATCTAATAGTTTTTCACATCACCATCGGGAACGAATCAGGAGAAGGACAGCGTCGCAAACGAATCCCGACGCGGAATCCACGACCCGAGATTAAGGGGAAAAAACGAACTGGAAATTCGAGAACGGACCCAAAGGCAAGAGCTAAAAGGGGGGAGGAGCCGGGAAACCCAGGAAGGGCCTGCCGGTCCCGCAGAGGCCGCCGGCGGCGGGATCGCAGTCGTGGATGGTGTCCTTCAGCTTGTGGAAGCCGTGCTTGAACACCCCGAAGCCGAACAGCAGCCCGATCAGGACCACCACCATGATCAGGCACGTGCAGAACATGCACACTCTGGTCCCGCAACACATCTTCTCCTTCCTTCCTTGTTTCCTCCTTCCTCGACTCCAATCTCTGTCGGGGGTCTCTGCTCCGCGTATGGTCAGATCTCGAAGAGGGGGGGTTTTTGGGTATTTAAGAGAGGGAGATGGAGTGAAGATCTGAGAGACGTGGAGTGAGGGGAGGCGAGAGAGGATGAGGTGTGCGGTGCGGGGCTTGGCTTGGGGGAGTTGCTGCGACGGGAAACAAAGGCTTTTTGAGAAACGCGACGGGATGGGATTCGAACGGGCGTTTTGGGAGTCGCTTAAAAGGAAAGCAATTTTCGCCCGTGCGTGCGGTGCGGTGCGGGTGCGTCGTCCCTTGGAAACGGCCCTCCTAAAAAGCGACTTTGCTTTTTTAGATTGGTCTCTTTATGGTTTAGCAGGAATAGTTGCAGTTTATCAATAAAGCTACGGAGAATCTTCCAAGCAAACGACGGAGCAGAAAAAAAAGAGGAGTCTTTTTGCTTTCGCCTGCTCTTTTTGCCCGGATTGGCTCGGGCGTGCGGGCGAATCAAATTGATCGTGAGCTCGAAAGGAATTGTTGTTATCCAAGATTAATTCGAATTCGACTAGAGTATGCTTGTTAACTAGCAGGCAATTTCGCTTTGAATTTTCGTGAATTGTGGATGTTGTGAGAAAGTTCAATAGGGTTAACGTTTCTTCGTGCTCCAGATATTAAAATTCACGTTGTCGGTCTGTGAGATTATCTATAAGATACGAGATTCTGCAATAATGGGTACTGTATTTTTTTTTTCTTTTTTTTTTCTGGGTTACTTTGTAAGTTTTGGAAGGATGGGGTTGGCGTTTGGATGAAGAAAGAGACGAGGGCTATCTATTGCCATCAAAGACCAACGGACAATCCACCAGTTTTGGCCCACCACACCGACGTAGCCCTACCTACCTGAACCAACCCCACCCCTGGTTTTTCATCTTCTAACTGCTCCATTCTCATCGTGTTTTTAGAAAAAAAAAAATTTTAAAAGTTTGACATCAATTCGACGTGAATTCAATCTTAAATCATTTAATTTAATTAACTTAATCTTAAATCTTTTTTATAATTTACTAAATATTTTTGTTTGGCCAATATAGTCCTAAATATTTTTAGAATTTGCCAATGTAATCCTTATGAGCATCCTTATGATAGGTCCAAGATTGAATATATAATTTTTCCCGTTATTTTTAGTTTTGGAAAATAGTCCCTACTTTTTTTTATTTTTTTGGTTGCTGGGGCTGGTCTTCGCAAGCGGAAACTCTTGGTTGATGCATCTCACCATCAGAATTTTAGTAAAAAGACCTGTGAAAAACGAAAACAAACTAATAATACATTAGTCGACGTCCTTAAACCCGAGGTGTTATAAGCCTTCTATCTTTGGCACAAACTTGAGAAAAACAGAGAGCAAACATGTACCGCAATGCGTGTCACGGTTGCCTAATGTTAGCGGGCAACTTTTTTATCCCTAGCCGGCGCAATTAATTTCGAAAGTTGACTTCATAAAGCGTCATGATGACTCAAAAAACATCGAGACTCATTTGCTTGTGGCGGCGTGCGTTTTTGTCTTGGTTTTTTTTTACGACTTTGGAGGCTCTCAGACGTGATTTTGTCCAACCCTTTAAAGTGTACAAAGAATCGTATACTCTAATCAAGATCCAAAAGAGATAAAAAGCAGAGACGGAGCAACCTTTACAAGAAGTGGGGACAATTTCCCCACTAAAATGTCCATAGTACGTGAATATATACCTTATTATTTTAAAAATCCACTCCCAGTGCCAATATTTTTCTTCATTTTGCCCCCACATTTAAGAATCGTGGCAAACAATTATAACCTTTTCGAGGAGATCAATGATAAACAATCGAATCTTTCGATATTTCTCTAATCTTGCCCCAACTAGGAAAAAAAAAATTATAAATCCGTACCCTCTAAAGAAAGGTTCATGGGCATGGAATAAAGTCCTCCATAGAGAAATTTGCAACGGAAAATTATGGAATCTCTGTTTTGTTTCATGGAAGACTAATAATTTGGAGAAAACTTTATAAAAAATGATTGTCTACATCGCTTATAAATATGAATGAATGAAAAATAGTTTTGTTATGCGCAAAAATGTTTAGACATAAAGTTTTGTCAATAATAAAAATATATTTCATTAAAAATTATTTGGAGCGATACAAACAATTATTTCTTAAATTATTCATTTTTCACGACATAAACGAAGCCTAATATATAGAGCAAAATAGCTAAGAGAAAGATAGATCAAATGTTGTTTCTTACGGCGGAGATGCCTCTAACATCTACGAAGGTACAATCGGCCATCTTGGGTGACATCGATGACAATAGAGAGGCACCGTCGGTAGCAGTTCCCTCTCTCGTTAGACATCAAAATCTCTCGATTCTTTTTTATTTTTATTTTCTTATATTTCTTTGACTAATACCCTTTTTTGCTTAAATTGATTGAGTATGGGTTTGTCTTTAGACCCACTTTAAAATTGTGAACCCACTTTAACCCGTTTTGATATTTCCAAACACAACCCACAACTAACTTGGTTCATTGAATTTGAGTTATATACCAGCTCTACGTGTAAATCACGAAAAAATAAAGAAAATCAACGTTTTAATCAAAACGGACCTTTTGGTGGAAGTTTTCAAACTGGACCCTATAAAAAATATGAAGAAAGCCAATATGCCTGTCTTTTCTTCTTCCTCTACAAAGGCTGTCCTAGTGGTGACATGACAGTTGAGATATAATACTCTAAAACAATCATGCACCATAACACACTGGACATCCGACTATGCTAGAAATTTCTCACATGCCTGAATCAACACTAGCAGATGTAAATAGTTCGAACGCTCGGAATTTTCCTCGACGAAAAAGGCTAGTGCGAGAAAGAATATGGAAACGGTTCATATACCATCCTGACTATCGATTAGAAATATAAGATTCTCTCGGACAAAATCATCTTTCGAACCTGATTGTATTGAAATCGAGACCTGGAGCGCACTCTATTTGCTATTGCTGGAAAGCGTTATCGAGAAACAACTAATGTGCATGGTCGTATTTAGGGACGAAGAAGTGAAGTCCGCTAGAAGCGGAGGAACGAAGCAATTGGGCCTACTTGTACGAAACGTGTAAATCATGGGCTCTTGCGTCTATCGCCTTCCCCGTTTTTGAGCACCGGGCGTGGGCTTTCAGAGCTTCTTCACCAGAAGAAAAAGGGGAGGAAAAATGATGGTTTTTGGGAAGTTTTTTAGATTTTACTTTGTTTTCTTGTAAAAAAATTCTTAAAAATTCTCATTGTTTTTCTGGGTGCTCCCCGCAGTCAAAGCCATCGACAATTGTTTTTACAGTTATAGTTGTTTACCCCACCGTAGATCTTGATCCTAATGTGCCCAATTTCATTCGTTCTTTCTTGTTTAGCGAATAGGCGACAATCTAAATCGGTTTTCACGCACCTCGATTGTTCCATTTTCTGGATGATTTTAAGGACACGGACTCCTACAATGGGCCGACTTGTTCGATTTCATTAATTTAATCATATCTCTCTTTCATCTAAGCATGTGATGTTAAACTTTGGCACAATAGTCATCATGAGAAGTTGATGGATTTAGATCCGCATTATATTTTCTTGTATCGGGTTATATCAACCTTTTTTATAACAAAGATAGGGAATATGTCATATTTAAAATTCTTACACATTGAAAAGTATAATTTTCTTTTCTAAACGTGAAAATTGATGGAAAGTCAAGTGGTCATTTGAGAAAGCCCAACTAATTAGCTCATTAGAACTTTCTATCATAATAAAAATTTGACAGTAGCAAGAACTGCCACGAGTGACCAGCGACTGATATCGCGTTCTTTTTTATTTTTTTAAATTCAACGGTTAGATTATATTTAAGCCAGTTTTTGTGCATCTCAAGAAGTCTACCTCTCACCGACAATCTTAAAAACGCACTCCCCATATCAGTATAATAAATCCCGGATTTTACTAGTATCTAGATTTTAAAGCTAACTTTTTTTTTTTTTTTTTGACTGTAAACCATCATCATTTTATTTACTACTTCATATGATTCAGAGCATCATAGCATAGTTTTAGGGGGATTATCAGGGGGTAGAGAGTTGTTTCGGCATGCCTTTCTAAGTTTATCTACGGTGGGCGATTTTAAAGCTAACTTTTGATTTCAACATTTTTAGGGTGTTCATAGTCTAATTCTTATCCACGACTTCAATTTTACTCAACTAGTCCTTAGGCTGCGTTTGGTTCAGCATTTGCAATGGACTTTGAGTCCAATGCAAATGGTGAAAGCGCAAAGCTACTTGGGAAAAATGCAATGGTATTTGGTAAAAAAATTTTGCAAATGGACTTTGAGTTGAATGTGCATTTGGTAAGAAGAACTTTCGCAAGGGACTTTTGATGGGTATATATATATTTTTCTTTTTTCTTTTTCTTTTTTTTTTTTTTTTTTAAATTCGGCTAAACCCTTCAGGACCGGCGAGGGGCGTGGCCCCAGTGATGAGCCGATTTGGCACCGGCGGCCATCGGGCGACCTCCGGCGACCCTCCCGGAGGTCGCCCGAGGTCGAGCGACCTAGCCGACGGCCGCGGCGCCAAATCGCTCACGACGGTCGTCGCCCTTCGCCGGCTCCTTTTTCATTTAAAAAAATAAATAAATATATGGACAATAATGGAAATATGAAAAATTAATAAGGGTAGTTTAGGAAGAAAAAAATGTTTTCAACATTTGGTAGATCTTTGAAAGCTCAAGGCTGGTCCCTACCAGTCTTGGGCTTAGCACATTGCGTGCGTGACTAACTCGAAGTGGCTATGAATGGTTTTAAGCAAAAAAAATGTGGAAATTAGTACCGCTAAAAAAAATAAGAATTTATTTGTTTGACCGCCACGGATATCTAATTTTATTTATCGTTGATATATTATATTTTCCTTACTTTGTCTATATTGGGATGGGATAAGGGTATTTTAATCCTATGAAGAGTGCACACCAGATTTGAAAGTTGGCTGTATTAAATAAAAATTTAATAATTTTTTTTTGGTACATGGTCAATTTGAACTTTTTTTTATGTTGGTCCTACTCTAATTCTTACTCTCAGACTTTTGTCATGCTTCATCGCAGAGCGTGAGAGTCGAAACCCACTTATGAAATTAAATCGTTTCCACCCTAACCCCCTTGAAAAAGTGAGGATTCGAACTTCCAACCCCCCATTCCATGTTGGAAGCATTGCCTAGTGGTTAGTCGATTTGAACTTGATTATGGATATAAATTTCAAAATTGATGATTTGTACTCCATAAAGTAGGAGATTTGTTAAGCAACAGCTTAAAAATATCCTATTTTAATTTTTAATGGTTTATAATGATTTCTCTATTTTTTATTTTCTTTTATATTAAAGATATTAAGTTGTTATCGTATTCGTAGAAGTGGACAATGAATTTGAAAGTTTATTATATTCAATAATGAACCACTGGGATTCGTCTCAGTGGCCACCCTTTCAACATGAAAATGGGAGGTGAGGGGTTCAAATCCTTACTTTCTCAGGGGGGATGGGGTAGGGACGTATAAGTTTCAGGAGTAGGTTTCGACTCCCACGTCCTGCAAGAGGTAGGACAAAAGTCTGAGAGTGAGTGTAGAGTAGGAATAGAGTAGGGTGACAAAAAAAAAGAGATTAAAAATAATAGGGAAAAGTACCAAGACAATTCTAAATTTATTATATTTGTATCAATTCAGTCATAAATCTCTCATTTAAATTAATTTAATCCTAAATCTTTTTATATTTGTACCGATTTAATCTATCTTGCTAATTGTGGCTAGCCAGAGTTGACATGGCAAATTTTTAATAATTTATTAAATTCTTTTCGAATTTTTATATTAATTTCGTTCCTTTTCTTTTCTTTTGGCTCTTCTTCCTTGTTGGATCCCTAGTAGCCGATGAGTCTCCAGAGAGGCTCATTGGCCTTCGATGAGGGTCGCGACCCCAAGTGAAGCCACCTTGCCCTCGGCCTTGGGCGAGGCCACGACTCTTATTGGCCATTGTTGGAATCTAAGGAGAAAGAAGATGGAAAAATAAAAAGATTAATAAAAATTTAAAAAAAAAAATTAAAGAATTGCCACCTTAACGTTGGACAAGTCAGCGTTTACATCAAAGTCGACCGGTCAAAATTGATTCGATTGACTAAAATGACATAAATGTAGTACTTTTCCTGGAAATAATGCCAGCGTGAATGGGAAAAATGGATAAATACTAAAATAAATGAATGAATTGGGTTGTTCCTCGCTGCAAGTTGTGAACAATTTCTTTTTTTATTTCAAGCCAGATGAAGACACTTAGTAGGCTATTTAACAATTTCCAACTAATCAGAATATAATATTGTCCTTTTTTTCTCTTAAGCTAACTATTCTCTCTTCCCTTTATTTCCCATTTTATCTCAACCCAAAAAAAAAAAAAAAATTATCTCGTAGCACGATCGGGATTTTGGATTGAAAAGTGACGGCAAAATAGCTAAAGTCAATATAACCTTTCGTCTACGTAGTTAATTGGATGCTTTGTTTAAGTTGGTTACATCAATTAGGAGATACTGTCACTTTCTAATCATTACTTTTTCGCAAAATAAAATGCATTAACTGAATATTTGATTTTTCAAAATATCAAATCCAAAATAGTTGGGGCGTGGAATTTACAAAGTACTGCTTTACACGGCTTTCATCATCAGCTCCGGCTAAGTGGACAAGAAGACTTCCGGAGGAAAAAAAAACCTAAAAAAGAGTTGCAATCTGGAACCTAACTACCAGCACTGATCCGTTTCCCACCTCCGGGTCGGGCAACACCAGGCGGCGCCGCTCGAGGGCCGCCCCTGCTGGTGAGACCCGAGGGAGAGGTCGTAGAGGGCCCTGGCCGACGGGTCGGAGAGCGTCGCGTACGCGTCGTGGATCTCCAGGAAATCCCGGCCGTCCGATCCGGCCTCGACCGGGCTCAGGGCGTCCGGGTGGTAGAGCTTGGCGAGCGTGCGGTAGGCGCCCTTGATCTCGGTCGGCGACGCGGTCCGCTCGACGCGCAGGACCTCGTAGAGGCTGGCCGCCGCCGCCGCCGCCGCCGCCGCCGACGCCGGCCGCCGCCGGGGCTCCAGGCGGGGAGGGGGCGGGCGGCGGCGGTTGGCGGGGAGCCGGGAGGAGAGAGAGCGCCGCGGGGGAGGCTGGGGGGGGGCGGCGGAGGCGGCGGCGACGGCGAGGGCGAGCATCGGGGAGAGAGGAGGATAATTTGATCGCTGGAGAATGCGGTGTGAAAATGGAGGGGGGGGTGGGTTTGGGTTTTTATAGAGTCAACAAGACAACAATATGGGAGTTGAGGATTGAGAGGGATGAAGAAGTGGATGCGGTTCGGTTCAAGCCTCTTATAAATGGTTCTTGCAATTTCCTGCGTAGCTCCAGCGTGCTTTGAGGGGGAGGGGGGTTTGCTGACGTGGCCCTCCCTTGCCTTCTAGAAGGCGAATATGGTGTCGGGAAAAAAAATTGATTTTTTTTCTTTTATGTGATTAGGCGATCCTCAAATTTTTGTACTAGGCTATCGAGTTCCTTGGTCCGGGGATTAGGCCTCCCTCTTATAGAATTTGAGGGACGATGCTCATTGAAATCTAATATTTAGGTGATCCGTAAGTATCTCAATGCTCTTTTTCAAGTAAATATGAAAATCAAATTTTTTTGGTAATAATTATCAAACGTATAAAATAACAAAACAGTTATCTCAGACACAAAATGTGAGGACAATAAATGAGATATAAAATACTGTATTAGTTGTGACATGAAACATGTAAAATCGAGCTCTTTTGTCATGTTGAATGTCCGACCCAACCTAGCATATGGATCAAAGGGCAACTATAATTTACGTTGCTATTGAATGACAATAATTCCAAAGGCTTAAATCTTGAACATTATGTAACAGCACTTATGGGGAATGAACATTCCACGGCATTCCTACCAAAAAAGAAAACATTCCACGGCATTTTACAAACTAATCTTCTAATCGCGAACACTATTCTTCTTTATTTACGCTGACTCGTGGGCATGGCTTTTTTTCTTGGCCCCCGAGAATCTCATGCTTGTAGATTGGAGGGATCAGATTTTGTCAGCGTTCTTTTCGTGGAAATTCATATCTCGCTTGCAAACTGCAAACCAAAGACCAGATCAAATTAGTTTCTTTTCGTGTTTAGCTTTCAAATAGCTCCCATTGTTATCTTCGAAAATTGGAAAGACGCAGTTGTCATTTTCTTCTGGAACACGAGAGCGAGTCGCATTTGACTCCTTCCTAGACCCGCATGTCCTTCTTTTCCTGTCCTTGATTTGAATTTACGAGAGTATCAGTCCATTCATCTGTTCGAGGGGTTTTGAGTGGTTCTGATTGGTTGGGGCACGTGCGAGGAATTCTAGAAGGCCCTGGTCCCGGTCGTCTGGTCAGCAAAATAGAGTTCGCTGCCGCTCGATCGAGTAAGTGAGACGAGGTTATGCACAGCTACGCGTGTTGTCATGTGCATTCGCGTTTGGCGGAGCGGAAAAGCTTCTAGAAGACTTCTCATCGACCACACAGATGTTAGTACCTTTCAATCTGGTTGGTCGTCTATCAATTCATCGCTATGTAAACTTTTTCTCCAAGGCATTATCTTCCTCCCACTCCAACAAAGGGTCGTGCGAAAACATGACTCGTTCCTCGATGGGGTATGGGGACCGCAGCAGGTCGAGTTTCGTCGGTTTTCCTTGCGCAAAAGTCGCTAGAACGCTGGTGAATTCTTGATGGGTCGAACTTTGTCTCAGGAATAACATCTTGATGATAGTTTTAGACGTATACGTTGCGTAATTAACTCATTCTTTTAATTTTAGTCGATGAATCTCCTGGACATTTTAGCGATGATATATTCTTTTGAACTAGTTTCGAGTCCAGACTATATGTCCGTAGAGTTTCAATTTGAGATTTAAGACTCAATTGCGGGATGAGAATTAGGAAATTTAATTACAATACAAGTGAGAGTGACGTTATTCTTGACCCTTTTTATAAATATACATAAAAGGTGTCAATTCTTAGCCTCCTGGGCCGCACCACCATAAAGTCACTATGTTCGTGAATTTATACTGTGTGGAACAGAACAATTTGCATGTATATATTAAAACCGCTTCGGCTAAAAGTTGGTGATGCATCATGTTATGTGAATATAAAAGGGTTTTCGTGGCATTGGTTCTTGTTGGTTTATCACGACGCATCTTCCTAATAACAAGGAAAAGAAAACGATTTCTTTTTATCCTGTGGTTGCCTTGACGCTGTCAATGTGCGGAGCAGGTGCTTATCCTGAGCAAAACCGAAAAGGGGCGGGGGGCCCGGCGGACTGACCTTTTTCCTACTTTTGCCGTCCATGCTACTTTCTTGGGTTAAAGTTTGATAATGAAATGAAAGTCATGCTCCACCGGACGACAACTCGCTTTTTCTAGAGAGCACATGTCGCCCAGAAGATAAGAAAATTTCTCGAGGATCGTCGTGGAGGTTGTTGTGTGTACTCAATCATGGCGTGTGATCATGATTGAATAAATTAAGAGAGGAAAAGTGGAAACTCCTTTGCATTTGCGTCTTCAATCATTTGTTTTTTATTCCCCTATCATGTCTAGTAACTTGATAGTTCCGATTGACCTTTTCTTTAAAAGAAATTAAGATGATTTATTTTATCAAGGTACCATGCCGATGCGCAGCTACTCGTTCGCAAGCGTGTGAGGTGCTGGTATGTAATTTCTTAGTAGCTTCAAAGGAGATTCTTAAATGTTTCGTGATTATATCAGATGATTAACACGTGTGGAGGTGAGTACATGACTGTAGTGAATATCCAATGTTTTGGTTTGTTTCGTGAAAATGTGATGTATCATGAATTTTTTTCTCATGAAGTCATTTTTAAACATTTTTCAATCTTCGGCCAAAACTTGAAAATTAACCAGGAATATATTTTCCGTCATTTAGTAAAGAAATTCTAATTTGATTTTCCTAAATAGACAAAAACTCTTTGGGTACTAGCGACTTGCTTATGAGTTGTTGGGGAATGGGGCATAAATACTAGGGTCCTAGGCTTGGATTCCCCGACTCCTAGGTCCACATAGGCTAGGCCTGAGTCCATTGAGGTTAAGCTCAAAACCCTTGTGCTCGGGTGTAGATCCTTAGTGCTTCCCAAGTCCACTAAGGCAAACTGAAGACCCCAGCATCAGTGTTAGGGATTCGAGGATGGGCACTAGGATCTTCGACTTGACCTTAATGACCCGAGCCCAATGTTGACATATCTAAGCCCAACACAATGGTCCCAAGCATGAGGACCAACCTGGGATGCCCAGTGGGGTCTCCCAGCATCAATGGACCTAGGTCCAAGTACTAGGGTCTTGAGCCCATCTTCGATGGACTTGGGCTTGGGAGATGGGGAGTAGAGTATAAGCATTAGGGTCTCTGGCCCAACCTTAATGTATCTAGGTTGAGGCGCTAAGGATCTAGGCATAGGCATCAGGATTCCAAGCCCAACCTCGATGGATTCGAGCATGAGCACCAGGAGCCCAAACACTGAACAAAGAGGAAAATATATTATTGGAAAATATTTTTTTGTGAAACAAATGGACAAATGCATATATAATAGAAAATAATCCACAACAACTAATGTCGAATAGTGATTACAACACAAAGTACACAGTTATATTTGTTAACTCCAAGTATATCGACTAGAGAGTGAAATTTGAGTCAAATTTCTAAGTTGAAATCCGCATTGTAGCTCAACAGATGCATTTTGGTTACAACTTTTTTCATATTGTTTATTGGTAAATCAATTCCCTTATATAGAATATATAATGAACCATATCAAGGCAAACCACATCCAATATTGCAATGTTTTCGTACTTAGATGTAGAATCGTCAATACATCTCTTGCCCGATTTCTCTCCTTTCCTGTTCTTTATTTTGGTTCTTGTTTTGTAGGACGAGGGTATCTGAGCAGCAAAGGCTAGCTGAGCTTGGATTACGAGAAGCCCACCCAATTGATTCGGATTTTGTCTCTAACTCTTGTATTGTAAAATTTTCTAAGCAGAAACCGGTTTAAGGTTTGAACCATCAGGATTCAAGCGGGTCGGATTTTGCTTGGCAATCAGGTTTTAGGCCCATAAAATCACTCATGATGAAAATCATTTATTAGGCCCACAAGGAAGGACCGAAGCCCAAAAGGTTCCAACGTCCATTTACCATGGCGAAGCAGACGCTGCTATCGCATCACCGCCAAAAGACGCCAAAAGACGATCTTGGAGTATCGGCTCGAATGTCGTTAACAGGACTTCAGTAACAGCACTTTAGGAGGAAAATCCCGATTGCATCGCGTCGACGCGATGCAGTGTATCCTCAAGACCGCACGGGAAGATGTGCCGGACGCTACCTAACCGCCAGACTGTGAGGACTGAAATACGAAAGTGGTGTGCTAATAAATCCAACTTCACATGCACTTTGCATGCAAACAAAAAAGCGACCTAACTCCAAGGGATCGTATGCAGTTCTGTCCAGGGGTCATGAAACGAATCGGAGAGAAATAGGTTATCTTGTTGGCGGTTTTTGTCGGAATCCTTGGGCCGGTGTGAAAAAAACAGATGCTATAGAGGCGGGACTAGACAGATCATGTTATGGTTCGTGACTTATGTAGCGAAAGACAGCCTGTGGAGTCATGTGTCTTGTTTAGCAATTCTTTATTGGGAATCGATGGAAGCGGACGCGGGTTGGCCTCGTTTGGTTTGTCATGTCCCTTTGGAAATTGGAAAACATTACTGAGCACGTTCCCCCCTCACGTGGAGGACAAAACTAGCCTTCCAAGTAACCTTCAATTACAACATAAAAAGACGTTGAACCCACGAGTAGTCTTGATCGACTTGTGCAAAGGGTATGGTTTATACGCACATGGGATGAATGAAATCTTTCGGATTTAAATGATCCGTATTTTCAAGAGACAAAAAGACAGAGAGAGTTGGTAATTTGTCTTGAAGTCTTAGGAATTGTACCTTGTGCCACTTGGCGCGGAGGCTGAAAGAATGGAGTGAGTGTGGAGAACAAAGGGAATTTGTTCACTACACATCTTGAAGTCAAGTTCGTAATTGATGATGAAGAGGGAAACATGTCATTGGATTGGAGTACTAGATGTCACAACGATTACGGGAAATTAATTTAAACTAAAGAAGGAAAACAAGATTCAAGTTATAAAGGTACCCGTCAGTAAAAATCATCACGATAGCTATTCATGATGGAGTAATGCAGTCGTGTTAATCTAGTAAGGGATAAATTGCAGTCAAGGTACAAATTGTGATGAGTTTTAATGTTCCTTCGAGATGTTGTCACGCCAAACAAATGCCTATTACGTTTGTAAGCTATATATTTCCTTATCCTTCTATCAATAAATGGATCTTGCTAAGAGGCCATGGCATTACTTACCAAATAACCAAGTAAAGCAAACCGCCAATTTTCAATTGTCATGAATTATTTTCTCTACATTTATAATTAATAACTTAAGAATTAAATGTTTCTTAATTAACTATACTCGATAAACATTTCTTTTTTGTTGCAAATGATAAGGAAAAATGAGCAAATAAACTAGATATAACACATTTTATAATTCTTTTTCATTAAATACGCAGAGGCAGTATCTGGATAGTGGATACTACTTAAAACATTAGCTTAGGGAAACTATTCATGCCTTGGAATTTGTTCGTGTCCATAGATGCATTTCATAAGTTTTTCTGGGGTCGGAGATGGAGTTCATCAGTGGATCTCTAAATCATTGAATACTCAACAGGCAAGGAACAGAAAACAAATGAGAGACGCCACCCCCCCGTCGAATCTGAGCTGTCCGCGGGCCACCAGCTGACTCGGCGACACGCATTCTCCTTCGGGAGAGACGGGATCCCATGCGCATAACCCGCGTGCACCCTTTTTAAAAGCAACTCATCCAACGACTCCGCGTCACGGACACGTGTTGTCCCGAGCTCCACGTCAGCTCATCAAAGCGCCTGCACGCCGAGAGCGAGCGTCCCGTCCCATCCCATCCATGATCCATCGCTGCCAATCAAATTCGTACCTACCCCAACCAATCAGCACCCGCGCATTTCTCAAATTAGCAAAACGACCTCTCTCCCTCTCCCTCTCTCTCTCTAAAAAATTTGCTTATTTGTCTCGACCGTCCAGGAGAAGACACGTGTCGCACACAACACGTGTGGGACATCTTTGGCTTCGTCGAAACATCCTCCAACAGGGGGTTAAATTAAATTATCACCGGAGAGAGAGTCGGGACGTCCCCGCAAACGCTTCTCCGGGGAAGAAGCAACGTCGGTTCCAGCTGACGGGGCGGAGATATTTTCGCAGACAGCAATCGCCAGCCGGCCTCTCCTACCTCGCGGACTTTTTGCGTAATATTCAACAAAATCGGGTTGAAAAGCTTAGAAGCACGTACGTCTTCGGTCTTCCTTGCCTCTGACACCACGGAGTCACGGACGTGGTGGAAAATCGGGAGCGATTTGCAATGATTATACGAATTGAATGGGGCGACGCGTAAATTTACCGCCGTGATCTGATGTGACAGCACTAGTACGTGGGGGGGGCCCACGGCTGCGGGGACGGTCCCAGGGTGTTGCAGGCGGCTTTTTTCTTTCTCTTTTCTGTCCTATGTACGTTGAAAAAGGCGAATTGAATTATTAAAAAAATGCATAGGGTACAACGAATCGGGATGGTTCCCGCCATTTTCAGAAAACAGGGGAGAGAGAGAGAGAGATAATTTTCCTCTTTCGTGCAGAAAACCGAGGCGGCAGCGCAAAGGGCCGTCATTCCTCGAGTTTCACGGGGTCCCTTCGCCGCTGCAATTTCAAGTAATCTTGAGTCCTCATCAGCTAAAACGGGCATAAAAAAAGGGTGGGGGCAGGGGCTTTGCGTCGCTGTCGCCAACACAGCGCGCGCGTCCGGGCGAGCTCCTGGCTTTCCCCCCGAGTATAAAACGCCCCTCGCGTCCCTCGCCACGGCTCATCACCGCTCGCTTCTACCTCGGACGACCGTCGTGCTTGTTGGTGGCCGCCGCCGTCGTGTTCGTGGTGTCGGTGCATTGCTCCCGTCGGTGGAGGAGGGACTCGAGAGACGGTCCGTCCGTGGGTTGAGTTTTTCTTTTTGAGGCGCCAACATGACGGTCGGGGCTGGGATTAGCGTGAGCGATGGCAAGTTGACGGTGCTCGGGAGCTCCGTGCTGACGGACGTGCACCCGAACATCGAGGTCACGCACGCCGCCGGCGACGCGCTGGCCAGCGGCGCGTTCCTCGGCGTCAGGTCTGATCAGATCGGGAGCCGCCGCGTTTTCCCCGTCGGCAAGCTCGAGTATGTTCGTTTCCCTTTCGATATCATGGCTTGTTCTTATTGTCCAGCTCTCTCTCTCTCTCTCTCTCTGTGACGATCATATAGCACGATGCGACACGGCCGAATGGTGCTCGTTGTCTTTCTTCTTCAAGATATTCTGAACCGAGAGAGGCAGGCATTCTAGCATGATAGCGTCTAATTAAGCTTCATCAACCTGCCTGGTTTGGGACCTTTGGTTTTGATGGATGTTAGTTTCGTTCACGTGCCAACTTGCTAAGCAAAACAATGTGGTCAAGAGAAACTGCTTTTAACAGGACCAGTTGCAGGAGACTGCTATGGCTATAAATTCTTAATCGTCTGATGCGTTCAAGTTCATCCTTAGTCTCTGTTCCTGGGCTTTTTTAACCTTTGATTAGAGCTAGAATTTCATACGCCTTCGTTATTCTAATAATGAATGCCGGCTTACCGATTTCTTGTTTGAATGCCTTGTTGATTTCAGGGGACTGCGCTTTATGTGTGTGTTTCGCTTCAAGATGTGGTGGATGACGCAGAGGATGGGTAACTGTGGTCAAGACATACCTTTTGAGACTCAGTTCCTGATCGTGGAAGCGCGAGATGGCTCTCACTTTGATAACCGGGGCGAATATGGGTCCTCTGACCAGCCGGCACTCTATACTGTTTTCTTACCAATTCTCGAAGGCGATTTCAGAGCTGTTTTGCAAGGAAATGAACGTAACGAGCTGGAAATTTGTTTAGAAAGCGGTAAGAGGAAAGAATAAATCGCAGATTTTCTCACATTATAATTTAATTATGTGTTTGGAATTGATTAACCTGTGGAATTATGCAGGTGATCCCGCGGTTACTGGATTTGAGGGAAGTCACTTGGTTTTTGTGGCAGCTGGTTCTGACCCATTTGAGGTCATCACCAATGCTGTCAAGTAAGTTTTTCGATTACTTCATTGATGTCTGTATCCTTACTAGATGAGGTACTCTGAAGTTAGATCTATAATATTTGAGATACGAGTACTCAAAAGTTACAACTTTGTTGTCAAATCAAAGCGACTATTTCCCCATGTATAGATCTTGCCTTGTCGCACTCAACAAAAGATTCTGTCAATCTAGCTATTATGGGATATGTCAGCTTCATGCAATTGGAATTACCCTAGAACTACCATGGAGTCATGAGATTTGCTGGAATTGTCAATGAATTCTTATTAAAAACAGCTTCAATGATCTGATAAGCTAGATCTTGAGATTTGAATCTACCCTTAGAGTACATTCTTTAATGCGTGCAGGACAGTTGAGAAACATTTACAGACATTTTCTCACCGCGAGAGAAAGAAGGTACTCATATATTCTCAAGAAGGTTATCATATGTATGATGTAATGCTTTGAAATGGTAAACATATCTTTGATGTCATCCTTCATGGCTCAGATGCCGGATATGCTGAATTGGTTTGGCTGGTGTACCTGGGATGCTTTCTATACAGATGTCACAGCTGAGGGTGTGAAACAAGGATTAGAGAGGTAAAGACTCTTAAAATAAACTGCTTGAGAAGAATAATGCTTGAGACTTCATTAAGATTGGTTTGCTAAAATAGTGACAAACTCTAAATGGTTATAACAAATGGGACTCAAGTGCAAGGTGGTTGGCCAGTTTGATTACCCATAATGATCTAACTACACCACGTTACTTAGTAAACAACCGTTGTTAAATTTCCCTTGAAATCTCTAGCGCCATCATATTGATAGTACCGGTTCTCATACAAGCTGAAAGTTTTTGACATCAACTTGCAGCTTCGAGAAAGGTGGAGTACCTCCCAGGTTTGTCATAATTGATGATGGATGGCAATCCGTTGGAATGGATCCCACCAGCAAAGACTCCAAAGCAGACAACACTGCTAAGTAAGTGGCATAATAAATTTTTCCTTAGTTGGTTTTGGTTGCAAATGTGTTTGGTTAACACTTGTGTCTTTGTTGCATCAGCTTTGCAAACCGATTGACTCATATCAAGGAGAACCATAAGTTCCAGAAAGATGGCCAAGAGGGTAGCAGAGTGGACGATCCGGCCCTGGGCCTTCGTCACATTGTCACGGAGATCAAAGAAAAACATTCCTTGAAGTATGCATACGCCTGGATATATGAATTCTGCCTGAAACTCAGCTCAATTAAGTGGTTTCTCCAAATTGTAATGCCTGAAACTTGTCACTAAAATTTCAGGTATGCATATGTGTGGCACGCGATCACAGGTTATTGGGGTGGTGTTAGGCCTGGTGTGGATGGAATGGAACATTATGAGTCCAAGATGGCATACCCTGTCTCATCTCCGGGAGTTGAATCAAATGAGCCTTGTGATGCCCTCAAGAGCATCACTACTAATGGCCTCGGCCTTGTCAATCCTGAGAAAGTTTTCAGCTTTTACAACGAACTCCACTCCTATCTTGCCTCTGCTGGTATTGATGGTGTTAAAGTCGATGTTCAGAATATCCTGGAAACTCTAGGGGCAGGCCATGGTGGAAGAGTGAAACTTGCTAGGAAATATCATCAGGCATTGGAGGCATCTATCTCTAGGAATTTTCCCGACAATGGAATCATATCTTGTATGAGTCACAACACAGATGGTTTGTACAGGTACTTTGATCTGACTACCTTTATTAGACATTTTGTAAGATACTTTCATTTAGGTTTAGTAGGTGCCTCTTGTGTTGTATGTTACGTTGGAGATTCCACTAAAATTTGGGGCTTTTTTGTGGTTGAAATTTCAGCACGAAGCGGGCAGCTGTTATAAGGGCTTCTGATGACTTCTGGCCAAGAGATCCAGCATCACACACAATCCATATTGCATCAGTTGCTTACAATACCATTTTCCTCGGGGAGTTCATGCAGCCTGATTGGGATATGTTTCATGTAAGCTAAAAAACGCTATAGGTGCCTAATATTTGTCCTGTTTCATTATGTTGCACAAACCTAAGGACGTGCTTACGTTTCTTGCTTATAGTTTCTTCTTTCAACTTCTCTCTTGATGATAATTTGTAAATTTTTATGCAATGCAGAGCCTACACCCAATGGCGGAATATCATGGAGCAGCCCGTGCAGTCGGTGGGTGCGCTATTTACGTCAGGTAAGACTTTTTACTTATCATTTCATGATCTGTTAATGATTCAAAAGTTTAAATGTATAAAAATTAATTATCCTCTCATCTATTGATGCAGTGATAAACCTGGTCAGCATGACTTCAATCTACTGAGAAAGCTTGTACTTCCTGATGGTTCCATATTGAGGGCCAAGCTTCCTGGCAGACCAACCAGAGATTGTTTGTTCACTGATCCTGCAAGAGATGGAAAAAGGTAAAAGAAATTTTGAACATTTCAAGCATACATGTCCAACTACTTTTATATCCGTTTTCTGTCACACACTCAGTGGGCTGCCCATTTACCATTTTCCAGCCTTCTGAAGATATGGAACATGAATGATTTTTCTGGTGTCGTGGGAGTATTCAACTGTCAAGGGGCCGGGTGGTGTAAGATTGGAAAGAAGAATCTCATTCATGACGAACAGCCCGGCACAACTACTGGTGTCATCAGAGCTAGTGATGTTGATTATCTGCCCAAAGTTGCTGGCATTGATTGGACAGGCAACGTCATCCTATATTCCCATCTTGGAGGTATGATCTGCATCCATGGTGTCTTGGTCACATGCCTCTGACAAACCTGTTAAAGAAAAGCATTAGTCTTTGTTAGGTGATGGGGTTTCATACCATATGATTAGGCTATCTTGCAAATTTCGTGCATGTATGATTATCTGTTAATTGAGGATGACTGTCTTGATGGCTATTGCAGGAGAGGTAGTTTATGTCCCCCGGAACACATCATTGCCAGTTACCTTAAAATCCCGGGAATACGAAGTTTTCACTGTAGCCCCTGTGAAGGAATTATCGGGCGGAGCCTTGTTTGCCCCTATAGGTCTCATCAAGATGTTCAATTCGGGAGGCGCTATCAAGGGGTTGGAGTACGAGACTCTGAGCGGATTGGTGCACTTGAAAATCCGTGGCTGTGGAGTATTTGGGGCATATTCTTCGGTTCGACCACAGAGAGTACTAATCGATTCGCAAGAGTCTGAATTCAGATACGAAGAACCATCTGGCTTACTCACCTTCACTTTGCGGGTTCCAGAGGAAGAGTTATACCAATGGAACGTAGCGATTGACTTATAGTCTCTCCTCCATTGATGGTCGGGGTTTCTACAGCAATCTTCCTTATTGTAGGGAAGAAGAAAATGGGTGTTTAAGTTGAAGGTGTCTTATGGCTCGGATTGAATCAAATCGATCATCTATATGCAATTTGTTAGAATGTCCTCATCCACCGTTAGGTTCTTAGCAATGAGGTGCCCCTTTGTATTAGGTGGAGTGTTCTCTGATTCTTAGAATTTGGTTGGAAAACCTAATCCATGCTCAGGAGAAGTTCCTATCGAATGGGATCTTCTTCCAGAAATAAATGAAATTTCCATTCAAAGGAGCCGAAATTGGCTTCTTCAGAGGGTTGGCTTGTTCGCGTCTCTAGGGTGGAGCAATGATTCGGCTGTCCTGTCCACAACTTCCTTTATATAAAAGTCACTTTAACCTTTTATTTTGGATTGTCCCCGAAAAAACCATTTCTCCACAAATTTAAAAATTGAAAACAAATTTCACGACAAAAGTATCAACGTCCATGTGTGGAGATAAAATGTTTTATCTATGTTTTCCCGGAAAGAGTGCCATGGAAAGATGCGACACGCAATGTTTAGTCAAAAGAGTGGCTTCAAAGGGGATTGCGATGCTACTGATTAGCTGACGAAGACTTTTCCATACAATAACACACCGTCCGATGAGCCCACCAACTGCCGGGCGATGGGGTCCTGTGAACCTATGCAGACAAGACCCACGGTCTCGTTCCCGTCCTAGATATCAACAAACGCTAGCCGGTGAAACAACATCTATTTTTAAGGACTGAAGCTGTCGGTCACCCACGGTAGATGAACACTTTTATTTACTGCTCGTTCGGTTGGTTGGTTAATTATTAAGAATTCCTGAGATATGGTCCGCACGCCTTTTATCAAATCGAAAACAAATAAAATAAAAGTTGCTCTGTAGAGAACACGTGGTTGGATTCACTTTAGAAATTTGGATGATCATGAGATGTTCAGGATGAGGGACCAGTCCCATGAATTTGACGCCCGTGAATATGGGACCATACGCTAAAAAGTGAGTGAACCCCTGCCCTTTTTCACTGTGAGAACGAATATCTCCTAAGCCGAAAGTTGGGAGCTCGAGTATTCTCCACATGAACCCCATCGAGAAAAACGATAAAGTTGCCGCGTATCGCCTGTTGCGGGATTCTTGTGGTCATGCCTATAAAGATTGCAGAACTTTTGAGTTAGAAAATTTGATTATAAAATCGGAGCCTCCGCTGAAGCCCCAAAGCTCAAGAATCTCTCCAAGAGCAGTCTCGTGCTATTTCCTGTAGGGGTAGCGGTGGTCGTGATGACAAACACTTTTTCGTACCTCCTTCGTTGTTTTCTGATTTGGATTTTGTCCCTCCTGTTTTAAAATTTAAACTACGAAGAAAGATGGACACACAATTGTTTTATAATCTGTCAGTTGATATAAAGGGGACTGCAAGGAAGAAAATAAAGATAAGGCTTGGCCATAAATGTTGCCTTCAATTATTATAGTCTGGTGCACAAAAATTTAGAGGGACGACCAGCCGTATCCTCACCTGAACCTCTACAAAATCGAGGCCCTCTTTTTCGGATAAGCATAAAGCCTTTTTTAAGGAATTATTGTTGATCAAGTTGGTTTCCAACTATTTCAATTTGCACCAGAATCAAACGTCATCTTCAACTCACATTAAAATTAAAATAAACAACGTGAGATCGATGCCGATGTTATTTTCACGTACCATCACTGATTGAAAAATATATATCAAAAATCAAAATATACAATTTTTATATGTTGTATATTTTCTGCATCCCTATTTCTTCTACTCATTACCATGCCACAAGCTTGTCTCCTTATTGGCTTAGCCATCATTCATCTTTGAAAGGAAATATGTCAAAGTAGTATATGTGTAAATTGGGGTTGAAATCAAATTGTAGAACTAATAGAGATTGCATTATGATCAATACACACGAGTCAGAAAAGTTCGGATAAATGCCGTGCAGTGAATTTAGTGGCTGTCGTACATGGCTAGTCAAACTATACCAGCGCAAATATCTGACCATCGTGAGACTAATAAACCATCTCTCCATGAATCACTTAAATCCATACCTTATGATTTGGACTAGAATGCACCCGGTTCGTAAAATTTGAATCTTGACTTACGATATATCGATATACAGGTGCGAATATTCAGTATTCTATTCTTAATTACCTTGGTTAAACATGTTGTGATTCTCCTGTTAGCGGACGCGGATCAAAAGTCAGGGAGCCCACCAGCCATCTATACCGATTCACTGGTTCACGAGAAGTACTATTCCAATGTCTCTTCGGTTTACACTACTGAGAACGCGAATCTCCAATAATTCTCCAACTTGTAATGATAAAGCATTTGTCTGCTCTGTTTGGACGCTTGTAATGCGCATGGGACCAATGAAGCAAATCTTCAATAATTCTCCAACTTGCAGCTCTGCACTCCACGGCCAAAAACTTGACTACCCGAGTCAACCTGGATAATCGAGATTTCGTATCTCGAGAGGCGTCGAGTTTTATTCTTTATCAAATTCTGCACTCCTTGAGTCCTGACGTGAATGGGTCCGTCTTAAGATGCATGAGGATCGATCCCAACACGCATCCGACAGCAACACGAAAAACGACAGAGCATGGCGATTAGCAGACGTCATCTTTGGCAAGGAGGGTTGGCAATGGCTGGTTTGAGAAGCCATTTGGTCGAAGCAAGAATTTCCGTGCGGGTCTAGGTTATGGACGCTAATGATCGATCACTGTTGCTAGTGTTGTCATTTCGTCCACAGCACTCCCCTCAAGTCAAGTCACAGGATCTGAAAGCTCAAAACCGTGTTAAGAAAAAAACATCCAAAAGCTGGATTCAAAAGGTAAAGGCGACTTCGGTCGGCTACGTTCTTGAGGTAACAAGAATCAAAACTTTATTAAAAGTGTAGGATCTTCAAGCTCTGAGAGAAAAAGGGAGGTTGGCTTTTCTGGTAATTGTCTTTTCTGTACAAGTAGGCACTTTTGTGAGTGTTTAGGACCATCATCAAAAGACGGAATCCGTCCGAGTCCACTTTCATAGCTTTGGATGAGGATGAGGACTTGACCACTCTCACCCATTTGAAATTGACGAGGCCTACCGTCGTATATTGACTTTCATATCTACATTGTAAGGTGAAAAAAAATATGCTCGATGAACGCCATATGTACGGTGTGGAGGGAGATCTTTTCTTTTAGAGGAGGAGATTTTTATTTCGAAAGTAGGCAGATCTTGTCCTGATCCCTAGAGAAGCGATTAAAAAGTAAGGTGAGGCAGGGAGAGAGGAGAGATTTTGTTAGGCCTTGAGAAAACTCCTTACTGCTGTCTGAAATGGTGATTGCGTGGAAAACTCCAGGACCACTTCTTTGTTGATTTCATGTCATTATCGGATAAATGTCGCCAGCACAATCAAGGCCAAATTCTATTTACCGTGAGAATGACGGAAATGACTCTTGCCGTCCTGAGAAGCATTCATCAATTGTAATTGGTACAAATGAAATTATATTGACTTACATATGCTTATATATAGTAGAAAATCCTGCTGATATACATAACTTTAGCTCCTCCCAATTTTTTTTTATTTGTCACATAGGTTAAGGAAATCACCGACTTTGAATCTTCTGCACTGCATAAGAATGGCAGTTCATCACTCCTTTGAGGGTGGTACCTTGGATGATGACGGGCGTCTGCGGAGAACCGGTCAGGCTCTCTTTGAATGATTTATGTGTTATGCATGTGTAGTTCCTTCGTGTGCTTTTGAATTTGGATCCGATCATGGGGTATGACTTTTAAGTACGAATCTGAAGTTGCTCCACTTACTCAGGAACCTTATGGAGTTGCATTGCTCATATCATCACTGCGGTCATTGGATCTGGAGTCCTGTCTCTAGCTTGGAGTACGGCACAGCTGGGGTGGATAGCTGGGCCGGTGTCCTTGCTTTGTTTCGCAATAATCACCTACGTTTCCGCTTTCCTTCTGTCCGATTGTTACCGGTCTCCTGATCCCGTAAAAGGAATGCGGAATTATTCTTACATGGATGCGGTTAGAGTATTTCTTGGTAGGAAAACAATCATGTCGTTTATCTTTCCTGCAAAGAGAATTTAATTTAGACAAGGCGGTTCTTGTTGTGACGATCCAGATATGTTCTTTGTCCATTTCAGGTACAAAAAGGATGTGGGTATGTGGTTTGCTTCAGTATCTGAGCATGTATGGCACGGACGTAGCCTATGTTATAACTACTGCAACCAGCATGAGGTACTATGCTCTGTGAATTGCATGGTAATATTGTGCTTGTGAATGTGCCATATTTTTGGGTATCTTCCATGGATAATGTTAATTTGGCATTTACCTGGAAAATTTGCATTCATTTGTGGATGCAGGGCTATTGGGAAATCGAATTGCTATCACAGAGAAGGGCACAGTGCTCGGTGCCACTATGGTAGTAGCTTCTACATGCTGCTATTCGGGATTATACAGATTGTAATGTCGCAGATACCAGACATCCACAATATGGAATGGCTTTCAGTTGTCGCTGCAATCATGTCCTTCTCTTACTCTTCCATTGGACTAGGACTCGGCTTCGCAAAAGTCATAGGTCGGTATGTTTGCTGTCATCTGCCAGACTCGAGAGAATACTTGACCTTTTGAAGAGAATATGATGCAACTGAATCAGTTCCTTTTGCTATCAGATAAATGGAGGAACAATTTCATACTCTCCTATTTATTCTCTAGTGTGACTAGGAGTTCTGTGTGATGACTCTCAATTTCTTGTAAACTCCAGAAAATGGAAGAATTGCGGGAGGGATTGCAGGAGTTCCGGCTGCTAAAGTCGAGAAAAAGATATGGAATGCTTTCGAGGCGCTTGGAGATATCGCTTTTGCATATCCATACTCTCTCATTCTTCTTGAGATACAGGTGAGCCTCGGCTCTAACATTTGGACAGGATCATTTTCTGTTTCAGAGCTACGCCCAAGGCCTAGAGGCTTTACTGAATCTTGAGTTTGTCACATTCAGGACACTCTAAAGTCCCCTCCACCTGAAAACCGAACGATGAAGAGGGCCTCCATGGTCGCAATCTTCATAACCACTTTCTTTTACTTCTGCTGCGGATGCTTTGGATATGCAGCCTTTGGGGACAACACACCAGGGAATCTCCTGACAGGAATAGTTAACGGGGAGGGATTCTTTGAGCCCTTCTGGCTAGTCGACTTTGCGAATGTGTGCATTATTGTCCATTTGGTTGGAGGATACCAGGTATATGTAAGACCAATACCCGACTTAACGGAAAAATATCAGAAAAAAGAAGTTGACCGATACCTGCCTTTAGTTTTATCTGAATATTACACTCATTTAAATTTTCAATTGGTTATGCGCTCTGACAATTACTATCAGTTTGGAGCCTCGAACCCTGAAAGAACATGAGAAAAATTAAATCAAAATACTTACAACCGTCACGGCCCAATTTTTCCAAAAGAGCTACAGAGGTAGCAGTAAGAGTTTCTTAATTTGATTAGGACTATTGAAAACATGGATACATCATTGATGCTGAGTCTCTTTGCTCAGATGTACAGTCAGCCCATATTTGCAGCAGCAGAGAGATGGCTCATCAGCACATACCCAAATAGCAGGTTTGCGAACAAATCCTACACACTCAGGCTTCCTTTGGTGCCGGCTTTCCGGATGAATCTTTTCAGGCTGTGCTTCCGCACGGTGTTTGTCATGTCCACTACTGGAATCGCCTTGTTCTTCCCTTATTTCAACTCGGTTCTAGGACTGTTGGGTGCAATGAACTTCTGGCCCTTGGCGATATATTTCCCCGTGGAGATGTACTTTGTACAAAAGAAGATCGGTGCTTGGACAAGAAAATGGATCATCCTTAGAATATTTAGCCTTTTCTGCTTAATTCTGACAATTCTGGGCTTCATCGGCTCATTTGAGGCACTTATTAGTGCCAAACTAAGCTGAAAAACTGTAGTTTTCCTTCCCTAAAAATACAAAAGTGAAAATCAGATTATTAGTTCCTTGTTTTGTCGAGGTAAAAGAGGGAGCACCAAAGTTCGTCGATTGCTGATGTACTACACATTCACGTTACTATTTAGGAAATCACTACTGTTCAGTCAATGCGAAAAGCACAGTTTGGAAAGGCACAAAATCAGCAGAAAATAGACAATAAGTATGGAGTAACACCCAAGCAGATAGTGAGGAATACGGATATCAACTGGCCTATACATAGATACAACCACAACCCTTTGATCATGCGAGACTCATGGATTTACTACAATCAATGATTGTGACTAACCCGATTCACAGCGGTTTAAGTCCAAGTCTAGATGGAGGATAATATGCAATCAGCCCTTGCATCTTAGGATCTCAACTCCTTTAGATCCATAAGTACAGAATCATTAGTCTCACTGGAAGGTGGTTGCTTGAGTTTAGGTAAGAAATAGGAGCTCCTCTCCAATTTTTAAGAGCTAAAAAGTGAGTATATACATGCATCCCCTGTCACATGCTTGAGTTGTGTCTATAGCATGCACCGATTGTGGTTTGGCCAATCAGTCACCTTTTCTAGTTTGTGAATCCGTCTTTAAAAAAAATAACGATAACAAATCATGCAGTCAGTGATAAACAGAAGCTTGAAAATTATTATATTTGGCACTTCATCTTCATAGTGGATGAGATTATTACACTCATGTCAAGAGTCTTTGTAAAAGAGAGGATCGATGATTAGTCCTAGACTGACAAGATATCAACAAACGGCTGGGACTGCACTGTTCATGTCAAAGTGATTGCCAAGAAGCAGGAAGCACCAGCCATTCTTGCATTCACAAAATGATTATGTTTCTAATATGTTAGAACCATGAGCGATAGACTGAGTGCCCAAAAGACCCGCTCGTGCAACAACCTCAGCTTTTGTGAAAGACGAAGCTCTGCCGTGAGGCAATTTTGTGTGACCTTAACTATTAGCACACCAGTTTTGGCAAAAACCCGATACGGTCAACTACATACACACGCACGCACAGAGAAAGAGAGAGATTTTGACCAAGCATCTTGTGGGTGAGCTACCTGCCCTTCTCTCACACATGTCGTGGCGTTGAATTCTTTAATTAAATCATGCACCTTCGATGGTAACTAGGGCTATATCGCACAGAGCCACATGCAAGGCAAACCCTTGATATAAGAATGACACCATTCCCTTAATTAAAGACCACACACCATTTCTTCACATTCAACATACATGATAGAAAATTGGCTAGACAACAGCCTCGCTTGATTTTCTTTACTTTTCAAGAAGCGCACAAAGAGGGAGGGGAAAGAATATCCTTGAAAAGTGTGTAAGTAGAGAAATCATCTTCATTTTGCTTCTCTCATCCATACTGTCGACTCATTCGTCTCTCCGTACCAGAGCATCAGAATTTCCTAAAGATATAAAAAATACAGAAGATGGGGCGCATTCCTTGTTGTGAGAAGGACAGTGTCAAAAGGGGACAATGGACCCCTGAAGAAGACAATAAGCTCGCCTCTTACATCGCCCAACACGGAACCCGTAACTGGCGCCTCATTCCCAAAAATGCCGGTCTCTCTCTCACTTTCTCTCTCTCTCTCTCTCTCTCTCTCTCTCGCTCGCACGCACGCACGCAGGAAAAGGTCATGTTACCATACCAAATATTGCAAATTACACAAGACGAACGGTGCATTGGCAATGTCAATCTTTCTTTATTAGGTATTTAACGAGTGCGCAATGCCAAAGAAAAGAAATAAGGAACTGAATTACAAATAATCAATGTGTAGGCCTGCAGAGATGTGGAAAAAGCTGCAGGCTGCGGTGGACTAACTACCTCCGACCCGACTTGAAGCACGGTGAATTTTCAGAAGCAGAGGAGCAAACCATCATGAGGCTCCATGCTGTCCTTGGTAACCGGTAAATCAATCAATCAATCCATTCTTCCATGTCATATTCTTCGGCAGAAGATTGTTCGCAACTCCTCTGCATTACCACCATTCTGTTCTTCCATGAGTACCAAGTGGTTGTTTTCTATGATTACCTCCCATGAATTAAAATCCCAGTCGGGTTTTGCTACAGGTGGTCGATAATTGCAGCTCAGTTGCCTGGTCGCACCGACAATGATGTCAAGAACTACTGGAACACAAAGCTGAAAAAGAAGCTATCGGGAATGGGAATCGATCCGGTTACTCACAAGCCATTCTCCCACCTCATGGCTGAGATTGCTACAGCACTGCCCCCACCGCACGTGGCTCATCTTGCAGAGGCTGCCCTCGGCTGCTTCAAAGACGAAATGCTTCACCTGCTGACCAAGAAGCGCGTCGACTTCCAGCTCCAACGATCCAACGCACCACCCGGGACAAGTACATCCACTTGTCTCACCACTAAAAGTGATGGGAAAGAGGACACCGTGGAGAAGATCAGGCTGGGCTTATCGAGGGCCATCCTGGAACCTGACACGCTGCCTCTAAGCAAGCCATGGGAGCCAATGGGGGCGCCTGCGGCAAAGTTCATAGGATCATGCAGTGGCTTCCCTTCATCTGCCTCAGAATTTCAGTATGCCCATTCAGGGTTTGGCAATGAAGGGGACGATGGATCACCTTGGAACACAAGTATGTGTACCGGAAGCACGTGCACTGCCGGGGACCAACAAGGCCGGTTGGATGGAATAATCGAGGAAGAGAATGGAGAGGAGTCCAAAGGAGAGAGAGATTTAGGAAGCGGATCAAGCATATTCAACTCGGACTGCGTTTTATGGGATTTACCAGCAGATGATCTTATGAATCCCATTATGTGATGGGGCTTATCAAGTAACTCCATGCACCAGGCAAAGAAGGCAAGATCCACTGAAATTGAAGGAAATAATGAACACTTCTCATAGCAGTGAATAATGACACCAAATGTACATAAGACTTTTTATAAACTACTAAAAACTTTTATCAAGGTGCATTTCTTCTCCATGCAATCACACTTCTGTAGTTAAAAACACAATGTTGGTCGGCCGAAAATCGTGACAACAATGGCTTATCAGGAATGGATTCAACATAAGATGGAACCTGACCCGACTAGAGCCAAAAGCACGCAATTTTCACGTAGGCGATCGAATTCACAGGCTTCTACTATCAACACTCGTTGTAGTGGAAACAATTGCAAAGTAGCCAAACACATACATTTAGTGGTAGAGACCGGGGAAAAACAGCTGATCAACAATTTAGAATAGAACTACACTCTCAAGAGCTTTCATAACGAAATGGTTTGAATTGCTCGCAGGAAAAAAAAAACACAAAAATATGATCTTTTAACGGAAAATGCTTGTCTATGAATGATGTATAGAGAGCAATAATTCATACTTGGCAGAATTGCCAATCCTTCGCATTGCCCAAGGACTATGAAATTCGAACTCTATATTGATAAATCTATCCGAAACTTTGTAGCCAAACTCTAACTATCAATTTAGCAATATGACAAAAGAACGGCTGAGAACACTCGATTTATCAGTTAACTTTAAGAAAATCATGAAAAATTACATGAAGTTATTCTTTGACATTTTGCATATTACGAAAGTTATAGGAATTTCGAACATAAAAAATATCAACCCTTGAGATGTATGTAAAAGGTAAAAATCAATCTTGAGAAATAGATTCTGAATTTTCTTGAATTATAGGGGTTGCTGCAATTTGTAATAGTCCTATTTATAATGCTAATTATAGAATTTTGCGATGATTGTATATCGGTGGAGAGTACAAAGTTGCATGTGTATAGGATGCAAATCGTAATTAGACAAATGAAAAATGTAATTGCTTCTATTTTATATTGATACTATTACATTAAACAAAGAAAACTTCTACTTTCATACGTAGTTTGGTAGGAGAGAGGAGGGATGATTCTAAAAGCATGATTTCGTACGTTTTATATCCCACCAAATTCAACCGAGTATGGAGGATTAGAAGGGAATAGGAGTGATTTGTGCATTTTTTAAATAAGATTTTCTCTCTCTCTCTCTCTCTCTCTCTCTCTTCTTTCTTTTTCCGGCTCATAGTCTGATTCTATGTCTATTTCTAAATGCATCAAAAAGTATTTGCGTCATAATACATTCTTCGTTTCGTTTCCCTTGTTTAAATTCAAACAATATTGAGAACCGACTATCTCAAATAATATATTCCCTTTTCTTTAATTATTATTGAAATCCCTTCTTTTACTTTTGAATAATCCATAACAACACAGTGTTGAGTAGACTCAACATTATTATTATTATTTTTATACATGGACAAACATGTAAACTCGTGATTCTGATTTATGTCTCCTTTTTTCCATTTTAAAATTCGAATCTACTCTAATTATCCTACAATAACCTTTCAAAAGCCATGCATATTTGGATTGATTTTAATTTTTAATTTTTTGTGTAATCTATAAAAGTTTTGACTTAAACACTTTGACTTTTTGTTAATTCTAAACTCCTAAACTTTCACAACACGCAAAAATCTAGACACATGAATTCACCTGTAATTTTTTTTTTTTTGTTATTTTGAAACTTTAATAATATTTCAAATTTTGACGGGAGTGCAAAAAGGTAATTTTCTTTAATCTTTCTAATTTTGTTTAATCCGAAGGCCTTAAATTTTTTTCCTTATTGTATAGGTCCGCCTTGAACAGTCCAAGCCCAACTTCCAGATACGCGCCCAAGGAAAGCTGAACGGGCCCATTCTTCTCGATTACGGCAACCAGAGCAATGAAATGGCCCACGAATTCTTTCCGTTTTTTTCTTTAACTTTTTTAATCCAAATAGTAATTTATTAAAAAATTGGTTTTTTTTGCTAAAAATTGGTTCTGATAAGGTGTCCGTTCATGCTAGTTAAATATGTCTTAGAAAGAAAAGATTTTTCGTGATCTTTCTTTTTTCACGATTTTCTTAAATTTGAGTTTCATTAAATCTTTTTTTTTTGGTAATAAAAAAAAATGATTATACATGGAAATATCAAAGTTTCATATTGTCTACGTAATCCATGACGATTGACTCAAAAAATGATTATAAATCTACGAAATATAAATTATTAGAATTACTTTTGCCTAGCTTTTTTGGTCGAAATGGGAAAAAAAGAAGAAAAGAAAAGCATGACAGTAGAGAACTCTATACACCTAATTTGACGGGAAAATAAATGATTTTCTTTTTGGCAATCGTGACATGTGTGATTACATGATCATTCGTAGTGACACAACACATAATTATTACTTCTCTGGTGATTCGAAGGCATAGGCAGAAGACTCGTCTATTTAAATATCCATAAAACCCCGCACACCCTATTACCGATCCAATCCAAGCCTTCGATCTATCCAGGTGACTTTGATTCAAAGTGTTTTGCATACAATTGATCGGATCAGAATGTGCATCTCTCAACACTTCACTCGATTGTGCCAATCATAAAGAGTTTACACGAAATTATGCATGAAGAGGAAAATTACTTTTTGAAGCTCTAAATATATAATCTACCCCAGTTTTTAAACACATTTTTCAATCTCGAGCAATGGATATATAGAAGGAACGATATTTTATTCCATTGGAAAATTGAAAAACAAGCATTCAGTTTGGACCCAACGATTTTAAAGCATCTAGACAATGACATATTTTTCGGCCCTATACTTAAATTTGGCCCCCAAAAAAAATAATTAACGTTGAATCTTTTCTTTTTGTCATTTTTCATGAAGAGCTTCACCAAAAAAAAGAAAAACTCTCCAACCATGAGTACTAAAGTTGGTGTCGCGACCAAGCTTTTCCTACCCGATCACGGAGTGTCAACGTAAATAGATTAACTACAAGCATTAGCACCATGGACCTCTCCTAACTTATTATTTTAATAATTTTTATTTCGTCACATCTCTATATTATAACTTGAGATGATCGATTCCCACCTTAAAATAAGAAACCGAGCCGAATAGAGTAAGTTTCCAATTTATGAAACTAGACCAAACATTGTCAAATTGTCCCAGAAACCGACGCTATTATTATTATTATTATTATTATTATTATTATTATTATGGTTTCTGCTATAAATACTTTCTCGTCAAATTTGTTTTTATGGCATCTATTATAATAACAAAATAAAAACTTCATATACTTTGAACCGATTCCTCCAATTGTCCCATCAATTCTAAACCTATTATATAGATATTAATTCAATTCAAAATTTTTCAATTTTGTTATGAAGAACTGCCTAGCTTAGTCACCTACACTTTGCAAGTTCTAGAGGAAGAGTTATACCAATGGTCCGTGGAATCCTATAGAGTCTCTCCTCTATCCATGATCAAGTTTTATGTGGCAATCTATTTTATTATAGAATAGAAGAAAATGAGTTATCAAATTGAAGATATCTTATGGCTTGGATCGAAACAAATCGATCGTCTATGGGTAACTTGCCAAAATGTCCTCATCCATCATTTTAGGTTCATGGCAATGAGATGCCCCTATGTATTAGCTGGAGTTTTCTCTTATTGTTGGAAGTTTGATGTAAAGCCTAATTCATGCTTAGAGAAGTTTTCATCGAATAAGATCTTGAAATTAATGAAATTTTCATCCATCGGGAGTCGATTCTGGCTTCTCCAGAGGATGGGTAGTTTGCATCTCTAGGTGGGGAAATGATTTGGCTGTCCTCTTCACAACTTCGCTTATATAAAAGTCACTTCGAACTAAACAAAAACCACTTAGCTTATGGTTGTCCCTTCAGAATTTGAAAAGTAGAAAACAAATTTCAAGAAAAATATCAACGTCCGTGTGTGGAAACGAAATTTTTTTTAATGTATTTTCCAAAAAGAGTGCCATGGAAAGATGCGACCCGCAACATCTAGTCAAAAGAGCAGCTTTGAAGGGGATTGCGATGCTACTGATTAGCTGACGAAGAATTTTCTGGTCAATAACACCGTCTGACGAGCCCACCGTCTGCTGGGCAATGGGGTCCTGTGAACCTAAGCAGACAAGACCCACGGTCTCGTTCCCATCCCAGAAATCAACTCCCGCTGTCCGATGAAACCACATCTATTTTTGGCTCATGTAGACAAAAACTTTGACCATCGCTAAAGATGATGTTTGGTTTTAGCATTCCGGGATAGCCCTCGGGAGCACACACGACCCTCGAATATGCGGTTATCAAATTGATATCAAATAGATAAACATTGCTTCGAAGAGAATATGCCGTTAGATTCACTCCAGAAATTTGGATGATCATGAGATATTGAGGATGAGGACTGGCCCCTTGAATTTGAGGTCTGTGAATCTTGGACCATATACTCAAAAGTTAATGAAACTCTGCCATTTTCACATACCAACGAATATCTCCTAGGCCGAAAGACGGGAGCTCAAGGATTCCCCACATGAATCTCGTCAAGAGAAATGTTAAAGTTGTCAATATCGCTTGTTGCAGATTCGTTGTGGTCACATGTGTAAAGATTGTAAAGCTTTTGAGTTGAAAATTTGATTATGGAATCGGAGCATTCACCAAAGCCTCAACGCTCAAGAATCTCTTCAAGAGCAATTATGTGGTTGTCTCATGTTATTTCTCGTTTTCCCCTTGCTGCGGTAGGGATGGTCGTGATGACAAACAGTTTTTCATATCTCATTCATCATTTCACAATTCGAATTTTTTCCTTATCTTTCTAAATTTCAAACTAGGAAGAAAGACGGACATAGTATTACTATATAACCTGTCGGTTGAAATAAAGGGGACCGCAAGGAAGAGGATAAAGATAAGGCATGGTAATAAATGTTGCCTTTGTTTATTATTGTCCGGTGCATAAAATTAGAGGAACATCCAGGCTTGTCCTCACCTCAACCTTTACCTCCATCAAGGCCCTCTTTTTTGGATAAGCATAAAGACTTTTAAGCCATTAGTGTTGATTCACTGCCAGCTATTTCAACTTGCACCAGAATCAAACGTTATATTTAACTCGCATTGAAATTAAAACAAAATATCCACACAATAAGCAATTTGAGATTGATTCAAACATTATTTCCACTCACCATCACTAATTGAAAAACATATAGTTCAAAAATCGAAATATATAATTCTTATATGTTCTCTATTTTATGGATTCCGATTTCTATTTATTACTAAGCCGTGAGGTTGAAACATTTCCTTTTCAATTATAACTCTTGGATTATTGTTTGCATGTAGAAGCTCCATAAAATTTTCATGCAAAAAAACTGAGAAAGGGTCGGGTCAATTAGCACCGCTACTCCTATGCTATCTCAAAAGCAAGCCACCATCCAACTCAGAGGTTGATGGTCTCATGCATCATCTCGTCCCCTTTCATCGTCATTACAAATTGGAAAAATAAGGGGTGAGCCAAACCCAATAAATGGTATTTCTAGATTTAAGTTAGAAAATCACTTCACCACTCAACTTGGTACAAAGTATGAATACATATCAAGCAAATATGTATGCAATTATTTTACATTTCCTATTATAATGTGTTAAGCAATCAAAGAATAATATGGCACAACATTATACCATGCATTAGGTTGTTAATTCTCCTCCCAAATACTTACGAGGCATCTTAACTCTGGGGCATCACGACACATGAGGTATCCCAACTCATGGACATCTCAACTCTTGAGGCATTCCGAAACAAGGGGTATCTAAACTCATAGGACATCCCAATACATGAGATATTGTCACCATCAATGTGGGTGATGGAATTCTCATGTGAACAATGATAGACACACTTTTATAAGCATTTCAGCACATATTCCTAAACTAAATTAGTCAAATAATCGAGTAAGAAGAATTTTGTGGTCATATTCAATATACAAATATAATTAGAAGCTAGAATACATAGCTAATGATTATTTTCCGTTGGATATAAGTAGGCCAGTGAGTGTATCCTGAAAATTTAATATACTCAGTGAATGATTATATTTTCAAAAAATAAATCTGATCAAACAAGTGAATATACTCCTACGTAAGTGAATATATTTAGAAAGTGAATTTGCTCAAATAAGTGAATATACTCAGTAAGTGAATATAATCAAACAAATGGATATTTTAAGACTCAATAAGTGAATGAATTTGATTAAACAAATGAATATATTCGAACTTAGTTAATGAATGAATCTTATCAAAGAAATGAATATACTTAGACAAGTATATATACTCGATCAGTGGATATATTAAAAAAAAATGAATCTAATCAAACACATGGATATATTCAAAGTCGGTAAATAAATAAATCTGATCAAACAAATGAATATTTTTAAACTCAGTAACTGAATAACTCTGATTAGATAAACGAATATACTTAGTAAGTGAATATTTTCAAAATGAATCTAATCCAACAAATGGATATATTCAACCTTAGTAAGTGAATGAATTTGATCAAGCAAATGAATATATTCAAACTCAATGAGTAAATGAACTTGATCAAACAAATGATTATATTCAAACTCAATAAGTGAATGAATATGATGAAACAAATGAATATACTCAATAAGTGAATGAATCTAATCAAACAAATAAATATACTTAGATAAGTGAATATATTCAAAAAATGAATATAAAAAAAAATGGATAAATTCAGACTCAGCAAGTGAATGAACTTAATCAAATAAATGAATATTTTCAAACTTAGAAAGTGAATGTATTGGATCAAACAAATGAATATATTCAAACTCAGTAAGTAAATGAATCTGATATTTCAAATAAATACATTAAGACATGTGAATATACTCAGACGGATGAATATTATCAAACGAGTATAAGGTGGATATTACCTACAACAGTTAAATATGAAATTACAAAGACAACACTTCCAAGTTCAGATTCATTATTTTCACTTATAATACATATGATACCTTGAGAAAACCAATCAGTTACCTTTAAGCATGTACTTAACCAACATGATAAATCAAACATTTGCCACATCCGCACAATTGTTGCACACTATGATTACACATATCAACCAACCAAATTAAAAGTGCTAAGTAGATTAACCTAGCTAACGCCTAAAATTTTCACTTATTTCGAACGGACTTGAACAACTAAGTGCCTTCACCACCTTGTGACTTTTGTAAGATAAAACCCAAGGCCAAAAGTAGAAGGTTGAAAGTCGAGTGGCATGGCTAAAATGAATCAAATGTTATCAAGGTTAAAGTGATGCTTAGAAGTGGATTTTAGATGGAAGGATGCATGTAATCATATGTGGCAACGTCTAACTTATTTGATGGCCAAATGGAGAAGAGTTTGGTGATTAATATATTTGAGCGATGACAGCTTATTTTTTAGGTGTCATGTTTAGTATAATTTGAAAAATATCCATACCCATCAACAACTAAAATGATGATAACATCACTCTAATTATCAATGTTTATCAATTAAATTTCAACATGTCAGACTTGAAACAATTATGTTTCCGGAAAAATCATCCTCTGCACCTCACAAAATTTACGATCCAACTGAGATTTCTATGTGTTCGCCCAATTTCTAATCTAAATAATACTTTGTTTTATAGCCTAAATATTATTATTATCGGTTACGGAAATTCCATCACTGTCACCTTATTGGCTTAGCCATCATTCATCTTTGGAAGGAAATACGTCAAAGCAGCATGTGTACATTGGGGTCAAAATCAAATTGTAGAACTAATAGAGATCGCATTATCATCAATAGACTTGAGTTAGAAAAGTTCAGATAAATGTCACGCAAAGAATTTAGCAATTGTTGTATACGACTGGTCAAACTGTATGAGCACAAATATTCGGCCATCTTGAGACTTATAAACCATCCCTCCATGAATCAATTAACTCCCGGCCTTGTGATTCGAATTATGTTGCACCCGGTTTGTACAATTTGAATCCCAAGTCACGATGTATCAATATACAAGTGCGAATATTTGGTATTCTATTCTTAATTACCTTGGTTATGCAATAAACATAAGTATAAACATGTTGAGATTCTATTGTTTGTTGATACAAATCAAAAGTCACGTAGCCCATGAGCCGTGTTTATTGATTAACTAATTCACAGGAAGTTGTTCATATTTCTTCCAATTCCTGTCTTTATGTTCCCTAGAATAAAAAAAAAGAGTATAGAATTCCATTTGATAACATTAACTTATTTTTTAATTCTCTGGAATAGAAAAATAGTCGGGAAATAGATTTGAAATAGAAATAAAAAATAGAAAAACATAGCTTCTTATTCTCAATAACAATTTTTAGAAATAAGTCATTTTGTTTCTTTTATTTTCTTTTTTCTTTCTTATTCTACCTCGCTGCTTGCCGCTGCCCGTCGCCCCAGCCACCGATCGCCAAACATTGCCAAACACCGATCGCTAACATTCATCATACACCACCAGTTGCTAGTGGTTGGACGCCGCCGCCCCCACCACCACCACCGGTGGTTAGAGGAGGAGCAAGAAGAATAAGAGAGGGAAAAGAAATCTAAAAAATCATTAAAAATCAAAATAAATTCTACGTTACAAAAAAAAAAAAATGAATCGTATCAAACACATTCTTGTTCTTTTTCTATTTCGAGAATATAAATTCTAGTTACCAAACACGTTTTTTACTCAAATTTTTTTTCTAGAGAATAAAAATAAAAAAAGACTTTTTCTAAAAAGAACTTGTTCTCCGAAAGAAAATGTTACCAAATGCACCTTAATATTATAATGAAGAAATGAGAAACCCAAAAAAAAAAAAAAAAGTAATAATAAAGCATGGTAACGTTTATGTTCTTTTATTTTTCAATCCTTTTGCTCCTCGAAATAAAAAAAATAAAAAAGAACAAAAATCAATTTGCTAAAGTCAATTAATTTTTCTTTTCTTCTTCTTCTTCCTTGCCGCTTGTCACCCCATGGCGCCAACAAGCTCTGTCCACTAGTGGTGACGCTTGGCGGACGGCAATAGTGGCGGACGATGGCGGCCATGGAGGGCAACAAGCAATGAGGAAGAAGAAGGAAACAAAGAAAAGAAAATCTTTAAAAATTATTAAAAAATTAAAAGAAATTATTCGTTAAAAAAATTGCATATCATACCAAATGTCTTCTTATTCTTTTTATTTATTTCAATAATAGAAATTTTATATAGTTGTTAAATGTACTCTTCTACTCATAAATTATATTAAGAAATAAAAATAAAATTATTTCTGAAAAGAAATTATTTATCGAATAAAAATGTTACCGAACGTGACCTTGAGCGATTGTAACGTGCACATGGGACCAAGGGGGCAAATCTTCAATGATTCTCCGACTTGCAGCTCTGCACTCCACTGCCGGAAACTTGATTACGCGAGTCAACCTGGACAATCGAGATATAGCATTTCAAGAAGCGTCTTGAGTTTTATTATTTATCAATTTTCCGTGCTCCTGGCGTTAATGATCTGTCTTTAAATGCACGATAATCGACCCAACACGCAGCCGACGGCAACACGAAACAAACACAGCATGGGGGGATCAGCAGTAGGGGTGAGCATGGTCCGGGTTGGTCCGAGCCACCCCCTAACCCTAGGACCAACCCGCATAGTATCGATCCTCAATTTTTAGGACCGATGACCGACCCTACTGAGTCTGGGACCAAGGACCGGACCGACCCAATGAGTTTGGTCCGGTTCCAGGGTCAACCCGGGACCGATTGATAATTTATTTCGTCTTGTTTTTTATACTCCTTAAAAAAGTAAACCTATAAATTCAAATTACACATCCATCGACAATGCGGCATTGTGCAACTAAACTATAAATACCAATACAAGATCTCAAATGAAGCACAAAGTAGATATCACTAGTCAAGTTGTGTTTGGAAAGCAAGGGCAAGTTGAGCATTAGGGTTTCTAATTAGGGCTTCTTCTTTTTTCCTTTTGATTTACTCGGCGATAAGTGAGGCGACCGGCGCGAGTGGCGAGTGCAAGCGTCGAGTGTCGAGTGGGGTGAGCGTCAACTGGCAAGCGGCAAGCGTTTAGTGAGGCCAGCGGCAAGCAGCAAGCGGCGAGCGTTGAGCGAGACTAGCGGCGAGTGGTGAGTGGCGAGCGTTTAGCGAGGCCAGCGACGACAGCAAAGGGCGAGTGGTGAGTGGCGAGCGGCGCGAGCAGCGCGCACGATCAAAGGTGAGCGGCGCGGGCAACCAGAGGCGAGCGGGATGTTGCTACTTTTGATTTTGGCAAATTGAAGAACAAAGAAGACAAAATGGAAGAGAACGTACTTTGGGGAAGAAAGCTGTGAGGAGATTTACGGCATAAACTTCGCGCCATTTTGGACGTCGCGAGTCCATGACTATGAGGAATTCTTGGTCCTCACGGTGAAGAATGTACTCTGGAGTCTAGACTGTGGAGGAGGAGGTCGTGAAGACCTTTACGGCATAAACTTCACGCCTTTTGAAATTGGATGCCGTCTGTCCACGACTGTGAGCATGAGGAGTCAACAACTTTAACATCATTTTACTTAAGTTTGAATATATAAAATAATTATATATAATATAATATAATATAACATAAATTTTACTTAGGTTTGAATATATAAAAGAATTATAAATAATATAATATAATATAATATACGTGATTGGCCAAGATTGGATCGATCCAAAACTTTCGAGGACCGGCGATCAATCCGCGTGTTAGTCCGAAATTTCGGGACCAGGACCGACCCAAAGTCCCCTTTGGGAACCGGATCGGGACCCAGGCGAGTTGGGCCGGTCCAAGGTCGGTCCAGAGTCGACCCTAAACTGCTACTCACCCCTAATCAGCAGACTTCATCTTGGCAAAGGACGGTCAGCAATGGATGGTCTAAGAAGCAATTTCGAAGCAAGAACTTCCGTGTGGGTCTCGGTTGTTGACGCTGATGAACCGATTACTGTTGCTAGAGCTGTCGTACGTCCGCAGCACTCCCTCAAGTCAAGTCCACAGAATATGAAAGTCCAACACGTGTTCACAAGAAACAGCCAAATGTCACGGTCCAAAGAAATTAGGTGTCACGAACTCAAAAGCGCTTCTTATAAGATACTCTTTGTCTACTCTTATAATAAATGCGAATAAAAAAAAGATGCAATTTCTATCGGTACCCTTTCGGACGTAGTCATGTGAAATGATTCCGTGATAGTTTTTAATATACTATGAAAATAACAGTTTATTCTCAATCACAAAAAAATCTATCACAAATAATTATAAATTATTGTGAGATTCACTTTTTAAAAAATTTATAACTAATAACGGTTATTTTTGCTTAGAAATTCTTCTATAAATAGAAATAAAAAAATATATTTCTGTTCCAGAAACTATTTCTGCAACATAATGATTATCATGCGCGCCCTAAATATAACCTTCAAAACATGATACAAAAAGTTGGTGACGTTCTCTGAGGTAACAAGAATCAGAATTTTTTCGAAGCGTAAGATCTTCGAGGGAGTTTGGCTCCGGTGACTGTCATTTCTGTTCAAGTAGGCACTCGTCTGTCTTGGACCATCAAAGACGGAATCCGTAAGATCTTCATGGGAGGTTGGCTCCGGTGACTGTCTTTTCCGTTCAAGTAGGCACTCGTCTGTCTTGGACCATCAAAGACGGAATCCGTCCACGTCTTCTTTCATAGCTGTGGAATAGGGATGAGGACTTGACCACCCACCCACTCGCCCATTTGAATTTTACGAGGTGTACAATCATTTGTTTTTGACTTTCCATATCTATATTATGAGGTGAAAAATCACACTAGGTGAAAGCCCTTTGTACGACCGGGAGGAAGATATTTTCTTGAACAAGAGAATTTTTATTTCGAAAGTAGGCAGATCTCGTCCTGATTCCAAGAGAGATGGATTCACATTTGGTAATATTGAGTGCATGCGTAGTGAAAGAAAAAAGTCAGCATGTTTAGATGTCTAGAGTTAAAAGAAGCCATTCCTTAACTCAATGTTTTAAACTTTTGAGCATGTCAATGGGCTCATTTATGAGTTTTCTCTAAGATATTCCATTACTAGGTATTGGACTTATATGGTGTTCTCCAGATAAAAGAAAATATATGCACAGTAGTTGCTGACTGTTCCGTGTGCATACATTCAGCATTAGAGTTGCTATTGATCAAGTCTCCTTCATTTTTCTACATAAATGATAGAACCATTTACCTCATGAGGCTGCTGATCTGAAATGGTGATTTCTGGTGAAACTCTAGGATCATATCTAACATCGGCCACACAAACCAACAGCCAATTCCAGTGACTGAGAATGACTGAAATGACTTTTTTGAAGAAAAATCAATACAGAAGGGAGTAGTCGAAGCTGAATGAGAAGAGAGCTTGCTGTCGAGCTCATCTTCTTCTTTCTTTCATGGTCTTTTCATCTTGAGAGCTCGATTTTCAGTCGTTCTGTTTTTACATGATTTTTTATATAACAACAGAGAAAAAACTTCTAGATCTAAACCAACCAATCCTTGAATGACAGCTCAGCACACGCACACATAACTGGAAAATATGGCTCATGCATATGTGTACAAGAAAGAACTCTGCTGAAGCAAACGGCGTAGTTTTACACCCTTTTAATTTGACTGACTGCTCCTTCTTCACTCCAATCCTTGTGTTCCTTTTGACTTTCATTGCTGAGTTTCTTCCTGCTGCTTCCTTCTAAGCATTTGCAGCGCTGCATTCTCAACAGTTGTCCGGAGAAGAATACATCAATTGCAATTGGTAAGAATGCAATTGCAGATGCTTATACACGGTGCAAAATTTCTTCTGATATGAATAACTTGAGCTACTCCCATCTTTGTGTCATGGGTAGGAAAATCGTCAAATTTGAATCTTCTGTACTGCATAAGAATGGCTGTTCATCGCTCCCTCGAGGTTGCTGACGGTACCTTGGACGACGATGGGCGCTTGCGGAGAACGGGTCAGGCTCTCTTTAAATTATTTGTGTTATTCACGTATTGTTCCTTTGAGCGCTTTGGAATTTGGATCTGATGCCAGGGTCTGAGTATTAAGCACGAATCTAAAGTTGCTCGACTTACTCAGGAACCTTATGGAGTTGCATAGCTCATATCATCACCGCGGTCATTGGAGCCGGAGTTCTGTCTCTAGCTTGGAGTACGGCACAGCTGGGGTGGATAGGGGGGCCAGTGTCCTTGCTTTGTTTCGCGATAATCACCTACATCTCCGCTTTCCTTCTGTCAGATTGTTACCGGTCTCCTGACTCCATAAAAGGAACGCGGAATTATTCTTACATGGATGCGGTTAGAGTAAATCTTGGTAGGAAAACAACTAAGTCTTTAACTTACTTTATTATCCGAATGGTTGTCTGATTTCGCGTGAGAGAATTTACTTTAGATGGTGGTCCTCGGTGTGTCGATCCTACTATGTTCAGTTGTCCATTTCAGGTACGAAAAGAACGTGGGTATGTGGTTTGCTTCAGTATCTGAGCTTGTATGGCACAGACATAGCCTACGTTATAACTACTGCAACCTGTATGAGGTACTATGCTCTGAGTAATGTATAGTAATATTATGCTGGCGAATGTGCCATATTTTAAGGGAATTTTTCTTGGAGACTGAATTTGGCGTTTACCTGGAAAATTTGCATCCATTTGTGGATGCAGGGCTATTGGGAATCGAATTGCTATCACAGAGAAGGGCGCAATGCTCGGTGTCACTATGGTAGTAGCTTCTACATGGTGCTATTCGGGATTATACAGATCGTAATGTCGCTGATACCAGACATGCACAATATGGAATGGCTTTCAGTTGTTGCCGCGATCATGTCCTTCTCTTATTCTTCCATTGGACTAGGACTCAGCTTTGCAAAAGTCATAGGTTGGTGTGTTTGCTGTCATCTGTCCAGACTTGAGAGAATGCTTGACCCTTTGAAGGGAACATAATAAAATTGAATCGGTCCCTTTTGCTGTCAGATAAATGGAGGAACAACTTCGTACTTAGTATCCTATAGAGCTCCTAGGAGTTCTGTGACGACTCTCTCGATTTCTTGTGATCTCCAGAAAATGGAAGAATCGCGGGAGGGATTGCAGGAGTTCCGGCTGCTAAAGTTGAGAAAAAGTTATGGAATACCTTTGAGGCGCTTGGAGATATTGCTTTTTCGTATCCATATTCACTCATTCTTCTTGAGATACAGGTGAGACCTTGGCTTTATTATTTGAACTGAGTCAGTTTCTATTTCAGAACAATCCGCAAGGCCTAGAGGCTTACCGAATCTTTGAGTTTCTGTCACATTCAGGACACTTTGAAGTCCCCTCCACCAGAAAACCAGACGATGAAAAGGGCCTCCATGGTCGCAGTCTTCATAACCACCTTCTTTTACTTCTGCTGCGGATGCTTTGGATATGCAGCCTTTGGTGACGAAACGCCTGGGAATCTCCTGACTGGGATAGTGAACGGGGAGGGATTCTTTGAGCCCTTCTGGCTGGTCGACTTTGCGAACGTGTGCATCATTGTCCATTTGGTTGGAGGATACCAGGTATATGTATGACCAATACCCGACTTCTCGAAAAAAGGAACTGAACGATACCTGCCTTCAGTTTTTATCTCAATATTAAACTTGTTTTCAATCTTCAATTGGTTATGCACTCTGACAACTGTCAATTTTAGAGTCTCGAAACCCTGAAAAAACTGGAGAAGAATCAAATCGAAATAATCACAACAGTCATACGCACTTTTTCACGCAAAAAATTTACAGAGATAGCAGTAAGAGTTTCTTGATTTGATTAAGCCTTTGAAAACATGGTCACATCATTTATGCTGAGTCTCTTCGAACAGATGTTCAGTCAGCCCATATATGCAGCAGCAGAGAGATGGTCCAGCAGCACATACCCAAATAGCAGATTTGTGAACAAATTCTACACATTCAGGCTTCCCTTGGTGCCGGCTATTCGGATGAATCTTTTCAGGCTGTGCTTCCGCACAGTATTTGTCATATCCACAACTGGAATCGCCTTAATCTTTCCATATTTCAACTCGGTTCTAGGAGTGTTGGGCGCGTTGAACTTTTGGCCCTTGGCGATATATTTCCCGTGGAGATGTACCTTGTGCAAAAGAAAATCGGTGCTTGGACAAGAAAATGGGTCATCCTTAAGATATTTAGCATTGTCTGCTTTCTTGCGACAGTTTTATGCTTCATTGGCTCATTTGAGGCACTTATCAGAGCCAAACTAAGATAAGAAACTGTAATTTTCCTTCCTTATGGTAAAACACAAAAGGGTAATTCAGATGAAAGAATTCTTGTTTGTTAAGGTGAAAAAGGGAGCACCTAAGTTCTTCAATTGCTGATGTACAAAATATTCATGCTGCACACTTATTCAGGGATTCGAGTGACACAGAATGAAAAAAACACAAAATGAGCAGAAAGTAGGCCTTAAGTGGCCTATGAATAGATATAATCCCACCCCTGCATTTAATACTATCAATGGTTGCGATTAACCAGGTCCAAAATAAGTTGAGTCTGAGTTTGGACAAATTTCATGCAGATAATCCTTGCATCTTAGAATCTCAACTCTTCCTTCAGATCTCAAGTACAGAATCATTAGTCTCACTTGAAGGTGGTGGTTGCTTGAGTTTAGGTAAGACAGGAGCTTCTCTCCAATTTTTAACAGCTAAAAAGTAAAAAATATACATGCACCCTCTGTTGTGTCAATACTCAATAGCATGCACCAAACATGGTGTGGCCAATCAGTCACCTTTCTAGTTTGTGAATGCGTCCTTAAAATATATATATATATATAGAAAATAGATATGCAGATCGACGAAGAACTACATTAGTGACAAACGGAAGCCTGAGAATTATATTTTGCACTTCATCTTCTCGGTCAACAAGATTCTTACACTCTCATGTCAAGAGACTTCATAAAAGAGAGGGCTGATAATAGTCCTGGACATAAGATATCAAAAGACAACTGGGACCAAATTGTTCATGTCAAAGTAATTGCTAAGAAGCAGCAAGCACCAGCAATTCTTGCATTTACAAAATGATTAGGTGTCTAATGCGTTAGCACTAGGAGTGGTAGAATGAGTGCCAGAAAGACCCACGCGCAACAGCCTCAACTTTTGTAAAAGACAAGCTCTTCCATGAGGCAATTATGTGTGACCTTAACTGTTAACACACCAGCTCTAGCAGAAACCCGATACAGTCAACTACATACACACGCAGAGAGAGAGAGAGAGAGAGGTTTGAACCAAACATCTTGTGGGTGAGCTACCTGCCCTTCTCTCACACACAACATGGCATTGAATTCTTTAATTAAATCATGGGCCTTCGATGGTAACTCGGGCTATATTGAACAGAGCCACATGCAAGGCAAACCCTTAATATAAGAAGACACACCTCCCTTTATTTAAAAACACACACCATATCTTCACATTCACATACCTGATAGAAAATTGGCTAGATAACTGTCCTGCTTGATTTCCTTTCCAAGAAGCACACAAAGAAGAGGGAAAAATTTCCTTGAAAAGAGTGCAAGTAGAGAAATCATCTTCCTTGGCTTTTTTCATCCAACACTATCGACTCCTTCATCTATCTGTACCAAAGCAACAGAATTTCCTAAGATACAAAAATACAGAAGACGGGGCACATTCCTTCTTGTGAGAAGGATAGGACAATGGACCTGAAGAAGACAATAAGCTCGCCTCTTACATCACCTAGCACGGAACCTGTAACTGGCGGCTCATTCCCAAGATTGCCGGTTCTCTCTCTCTCTCTCTCTCTCTCTCTCTCTCTCTCTAAGCCAAAGGAAAAAAAAAAAAAGCAACTAAATTACCAATAATCAATGTGTAGACCGGCATAGATGTGGAAAAAGCTGTAGGCTGCGATGGACTACCTACCTCCGACCAGACTTCAGAATCAGAGGAGCAAACCATCATGAGGCTCCATGCTGTCCTTGGTTACCGGTAAATCAATCAATCAATCAATCCATTCTTCCGCGTCATATTCTTCTGCAGAAGCTTGTTCTCAACTCCTCTACATGACCGCCGTTCTGTTCTTCCATGAGTACCAAGTGGTTGTTTATTACCTCCCATGAATTAAAATCCCAGTTGGGTTTTGCTACGGGTGGTCGATAATTGCAGCTCAGTTGCCGGGTCGCACGGAAATGAGGTCAAGAACTACTGGAACACCAAGCTGAAAAAGAAGCTTGCAGGAATGGGAATCGATCCGGATACTCTCAAGCCATTCTCCCACCTCATGGCTGAGATTGCTACGGCAATGCCCCCACCGCACGTGGCTAATCTAAAGGCTCCGACTTAAACACTTTGATTTCTTGCTCAAAAAAAAAAAAAAAAAACTCTTTGATTTTTTGTTAATTCTGAACTCCATGAACTTTCATAGCATGTAAATTTTGACACGTGAATTCACCTGTAAATTTTCGACCAAAAAAAAAAAAATCACCTGTAAATTTTTTTGTTATTTTCTGAAATTGAATAATATTTCAAATTTTGACAGGAAAGCGAAAAGATACATTTTTTTTTTTTTTTTTATCTTTCTAATTTTGCTTAATCCAAAGGCCTTAAATTTTTCCTTATTCTATAGGTCCGACTTGAATGGTCCAAGCCCAACTTCCAGATCGCGCCCAAGGAAAGCTGAACGGGGCCTATCCGTCTCAATTACAGCAACAAAAGCAATGAAATGGCCCACGAATTCTTTCCTCTCTCTTTTTTTTTAACCTTTTAATCCAATTAGTAATTTATTAAAAATTGGTTGTAATGAATCTTTCAAGGTGTCCATTCATGCCAGATAACCATGTCTTAGACAGAAAAGATTTTTCGTGATCTTTTTTCACAAGGAGTTTTTTCTTGTTGTTAGAAATTTGATGTTAAGCCTAATTCATGCTTAGAGAAGTTCCCATTGAATGAGATCTTGAAATAAATGAAATTTTCTTCCACTAGGAGTCGAATCTGGCTTCTTCTAGGGTATAAGAAGTTTGCGTTTCTAGGTGGAAAAATGATTTGGCTGTCCTCTCCACAACTTCGTTTATATAAAAAGTCACTTCAAACTTTTATTTTGGTCATCCGAAACAAAAAAAAAAAAAAAAAAAATTTATTTATGATTATCCCTTCAGAATTTACAAATAGAAAACGAATTTCATGAAAAAATATCAACATCGGAAAAAATATTTTCCAGAAATAGAACTTTTATATATTTTCCAGAAAGACTATTATGAAAAGATGCGACCCACAACATTTAGACAAAAGAGCGGCTTCAAAGGGGATTGTGATACTACTAATTAGCTAAGAAGAATTTTCCATTTAATAACACACTGTCAGGTGAGCCCACTATCTGCTGGGCAATGGGGCTTGTTTGGTAACACTCTTTGAAACAACTAATCTGTTTTTTTGTTCTAGGGAGCTAAAAAAAATAAAAATCCATTTAGAAAAAAAAATTGTTCTGAGAACAAAAATCAGTCTTTTTGTTCTCGAAAATATATTTGAAACAAATTAAGAAGTAGAAAAAAGTTACTTCTTATTCCTAGAAACAATTCCTAGAATCAATTCCAATTTTTTTTTATCTTCTCTTTTCTTCTTATTTCTCTTATTCCTTTCCCTTTTCTTCTTCTTCATTTTGGCTAGTTGCCGGCCTCAGCCATGGCCGACAATCGGCCAGACGAGGGTCGGTGACCTCGCCGAAGCATCGTTGGCCCCTAGCGATGCCGAGCCACAACAAGGCTTGTCTTGGCTAGGTGAGGTCGACCTTTCCTAGATTTGGCGAGGTCAAGCTCGTCCAGCCAAGACGAGGTCAAGCCTCGCATAGCCACAACAAAGCTTAGCCTCGTCGGGCCAGGGCGAGAACAACCTTGCGCTGCCTAGGTAAGGTCAAGCCTCATTAGTAGCCCAACAAGGCTAGCCTAGCCATCGGCCAGGCTTGACCTCGCCCTAATCTAGCAAGGCTAAGGCTCACCTTAGTCAGGCAAGCCTCTAGCAAGTTCATCGGACCTCGTCGAATCGGTCGTCGGCCACCACCATGGCTGGTGATTGGCTACAAAGAAGGAGGAAGAAGAAGAGAAAAAAATAATATATATATATATATATATATATATAATAAAAGCATTAAAAAATTAAAAGAAACAAAAAAAATATTAAGAATCCTACCAAACGCATTTTTGTCTTGGAAATGGAAATTTTGAATAATTACCAAATGTTTTTTTTTGCTTAGAAATTGTTATTGAGAATAAAATCAGAAAAAACAATTTCTAATAAAAAATTATTCCCGAAAAACAGAATCATTACCAAACGTATCTTAAGTAGACAAGACCTACGGTCTCATTCCCATCCTAGAAATTAACTCCGCTAGCCGATGAAACCGCATCTATATTTGGCTCATGTAGACAAAACCTTTGACCACTGCTAAAGAAGACGTTCGGTTTTAGCGTTCTGGGATAGCTCTCGAGAGCACAAACAACACTCGGATCCCCTCTATGAAATGTTTTTAAAGCGTAATAAGAACATGGTCGATGGATACTTTCTTCATTTACTACTCGTTTGCTGAATTATTAGAAATTCCATTGAGATATGATCCGCACGCCTTTGTCAAATCAAAAACAAAGAATCACGGCACCTGAAGTGCTAAAACTTGGTACGGAGGGACACTTTGGTGCCAAAAGTTAGGAAAGTGACACTTAAGTGCCAAAATCAGAGCAAAATAAATCACTTAAGTGCCAATTCGGCCAAAATATTGACATGCGATTTTCCGACGAGGTAAGTGCAAAACGATGTCGTTTTGCATACCGATGTGGCTTAAAAATGCAAAAACGATGTCATTTTGCCTCGACGTGATAAAAATTTAATATAAACATAATTAAATTAAATTTAAAACTAAACTTATTTAAAACATTTAAAAATACAAATTCAAATATTTAAAATAATAATAATAATAATAATAATAATAATAATAATAATAATAATAATAATAATAATAATAATAGTTTTAAAAAAGGAGGGGAGGGAGATGGCCGAGCCCTCGCCGCCGCCTCCGTCGGGAAGGGCCGGTGACGAAGGGGGAGGGTCGGCCGAGGTCATCGGCCAAGGGCATTTTATCAAGTATGATTTGAGCTCACTCATACTTTGTTGAATGGACTCCCAAGTTTAATCGAGATTTTGTTCTTATGAGCACAAACTTCTAAAAATTACAAATCTTCTCTATCTCTAATCTCAATGACAATCATAGGGGTTTTGGTATTTCGTTAAATTATGAAGATTTACTTCTCCACATGTTAAATACGTGTTTATTTAAATATATTATGGTTATTTCCGTACAACAATGATGTAGAGGAAGTCAAATCTAGGCGTGCACCGCTTACTAACAACGTCGTAATTATTGAAGAATGAATTTTTTACATATGCTCATCATTGATGAAGACACGAGATCCAATAATCAATCGCTGATTTTGTTTGACAGATCTGTTCATGTGGAATGAGTTTGTGCTTAACTTTACAATTACTCCATCAATTCTCTTATGAACAGATTTGTCAAACAAAATTAGCGACCGAACATTGGATCTCGTGTCTTTATCAATGATGAGCATACGTAAAAAATTCCTTCTTCAATAATTATGATGTTGTTAGTAAGCGGTGCACGCCTAGATTCGACTTCCTCTACATCATTCTTGTACGGAAATAACCATAATAGATTAAATAAACACACATTTAACATGTGGAGAAGTAAATCTTCATAATTTAACGAAATACCTAAACCCCTATGATCGTCATTGAGATTAGAGATAGAGAAGATTTGTATTTTTTAGAAGTTTGTGCTCATAAGAACAAAATCTCGATTAAACTCAGGAGTCCATTCAACAAAGTATGAGTGAGCTCAAATCATACTCGATAAAATGCTTGAGTTTGCTAATTAATGTATTAAGGTGGCAACGGCTTAGTCTTTGGGTGTCATGTTTAGTAAAAGAGTCTTTATTTGAGTGAGACACTTAGCCTTGCATATATTCTTAAAAAGCCAAGCGTACTTTATGTGGCTTAGTATGGTTAAAGAAGAGGGTGATCCTGTTGAAACTTCACTTCAGCAAATGAGTGGTGAGCTACAATTATCGTAACTGGGTCATTATTAGTATTAATTAATTATAATTAAAATAACTTAACATGTCAAAATTATTGATAAACCTTGCCGTATACTTAGAAAATCTTGGTTTAATAAATATAAACTCTATAATCATTCAAAAAAATTCAAAAAATATATGTACCCATCAACTAAAATGACTGTAACACCACTCTAACTATCAACGTTTATCAATAACTAAAATGACGGTAATATCACTCTAATTATCAACTTTATCAATAAAATTTCAACACATCGGACTCGGAACGATTATGTTTGGGGAAATCATCCTCCACGCCTCACAAAATTTATGATTCAATTAGGATTTATACGTGTCCATCCAATTTCTAAGTTATATAATAACCGATCACTGGAAGCGAGAACTTCCATGTGGCTCTCGGTTATTGACGCTAATAACCGATCACTGTTGCTAGCGCTGTCATGCGTCCGCAGCACTCCCTCAGGTCAAGTCCACAGAACATGAAAGTCCAAAAACGAGGTAAAAAAAGGTAATGTCACTGCCCAAGGAAATTAGCTTTTGTAGTGCTTACGCTAGAATACTCTAGAGGGCGAAAATATACATTCCTGTAATAAATGCAGGTAAGCGAAGAGATGCAATTTTTACTGTGAGATTGAAAACAGATCGACGGCTACTATTGAGCCTATACTGATATAAAGAGGAGCACCCTCTTTCGTTTGTATCCATGTCACAAATAGTAGAACCTTCAAAATATAATACAAAGCTGAAGTCGGCAAAATTCTTGAGTACAATGCTGGTTCAAAAGATGAAGGCGACTTCAGTTGGCGACGTTCTCCAAGGTAACAAGGATAAAAACTATTTTGAAAGTGTAAGATCTTCAAGGGAGATTGGCTCCGGTGATTGTCTTTTCTGTTCAAGTAGGCACCTGTGTGCGGGTCTTGGACCATCAAAGACAGAATCCGTCCAAGTCCTCTTTCATAGCTGTGGATTAAGGATGAGGACTTGACCACCCACGCACTCACCCATTTGAATTTTACGAGGTCTACGATCATTTATTTTTTATTTTTCATATCCGTATTGTAAGGTGAAAAATCAAACTGGGTAAACGCCACATGTACGAGTCGGAGAAAGACGTTTTCTTTAACGAGAGAATTTTTATTTCAAAAGCAGGCAGATCTTGTCCTGATTCCTAGAGGATAGATTCACGTTTGATGATATTGGTTGCATGCGTAGCGTGCGTAGTGTGCGTAGTGAGAGAAAAAGGTCGCGTGTTTAATCTTTGCGTTCGTTTCACGGAAAATAACTTTCAAAAAAATGTTTTTCGGATTTTCCGATGTTCGTTTCACGGAAAATCAACAACTCAAGGAAAATATTTTCCATCAACAGTAAAATTTACATGCAAATCTAAGGAAAATGTTTTTCACTCCCGAAAAGTGGAAAACATTTTCCACAACTTCCTCTTTTTTTTTTTTTTTTCTTTCTTTCCTTTTCATTTTTCTTCCTTAGCTTGGCCGGTGGCCGGCCTCGACAGCGGCCGACGACCGGCGACCGGCCGCGGTCGCGAGCCAGCTCGAGCTCCGCCCCGGGCCGGCGAGGCTCCGCCTAGCTCGATCTGTGGAAGCCCAGCTCGCCCGAGCTCGGCGAGCTCGAGCCTCACCAGATCGGGCGAGGCGAAGCCTCGCCGGCTTGGGGCGGAGCTCGGCCTCACCCGGATCCGGCAAGCCGGGCGGGGCTCGGGCCTCGCCCGAGCTCCGCCGCTAGATCCGGCGAGCTCGCGGCTCGCGGACCTCGGCGAGCCTCCGCAGCAAGGCCCGAGCCCGCCCGGCTCGCCGAACCGCGACCGGACCTTGGTCGGCGGATCGGCGACCGGATCTTGGTCGGCCGCCATCGTCGGGCGTGCGGCGGCGGAGGAAGGAGGAAGAAGGAGGAGCGGCGGCGGAGGAAGGAGGAGGAAGAAGGAGGAGCAGCGGCGGAGGAGGAAGGAGGAGGAAGAAGGAGGAGCGGCGGCAGAGGAATGAGGAAGGAGGAGGAAGGAGGAAGGAGAAGGAAAAAATAAAAAAAAATAAAAAAAGAAAAAAAGAAAGAAATTAGTTAACGAACAGTGGAAAATGTTTTCACTCAAAATTTAAGTATTAGCCGAACACCGAAAAATATAGCAATTTTCCTGGAAAATAACTTATGGGAAAATGTTTTCCGGAGATGGTCAATTTTCCGTGAAACGAATGGAGCATAAATGTCGAGAGTTAAACGAAGCCATTCCATAAATTTTGAGTATGTCAATGAGCTCATTTATGAGTTTTCTTTGAGATATTCCATTATGCAGGTATTGGACTCATTCGTTGTTCTCCAGATAAAAGAAAATATATGCACAGTAGTTGCTGACTATACCGTGTGCATACATTCAGCATTAGAGTTGCTATTGATCAAGCCTTCGTTTTTCTACATAAATGATGGAAACATTACTGCAGGAGGTTGCTGATCCGAAACGGTGATTTCTGGTGAAACTCTAGGATTATATCTAATATGGATTACACAATCTAACGGCCAATTCAAATGACTGAAATGACTTTTGCTGTCCAGAGAAGAATACATCAATTGTAATTGGTAAGAATGCAATTCCAGAAGCTTATGCACGGTGCGAAATTTCTTCTGATACAAATAACTTGAGTTCCTCCCATTTTTAACAGCTAAAAAGTGAGAATATAAATACACCCCGTCACATGCTTGAGTTGTGTCGATAGCATGCACCAATTATGTTTTGGCCAATCAGTTACCTTTCTAGTTTGTGAATACGTCTTTGAAAAGAAAAATAATAATAATAAACATGCAGATCGACAAAGAATTACATCAATGACAAACAGAAGCGTGAAAATTATTATATTTGACACATCATCTTCTTGGTCGACAAGATTCTTACACTCATGTCAAGAGACTTCATAAAAGAGAGGACTGATAATTAGTCCTGGACATAAGATGTCAACAGACAACTTGGACTAAATTGTTCATGTCAAAGTAATTGCTAAGAAGCAGCAAGCACCAGCCATTCTTGCATTCACAGAATGATTAGGTTTCTAATGCGTTAGAACTAGGAGCGGTAGACCGAGTCCCAGAAAGACCCACACGTGCAACAACCTCGGAAAGACAAGCTCTTCCATGAGGCAATCACGTGTGACCTTAACTGTTAACACACCAGCTTTAGCAGAAACCTGATACAGTCAACTACGTACACACGCAGAGAGAGAGAGAGAGATTTTGACCAAGCAACTTGTGGGTGAGCTATCTGCCCTTCTCTCACACACACCATGGCGTTGAATTCTTTAATTAAATCATGCACCTTCGATGGTAACTCGGGCTATATCACACAAAGCCACATACAATGCAAACCCCTAATATAAGAAGACATCCCTCCCTTTGTTAAAGACCACACACCATTTCTTCACATTCACATACATGATAGAAAATTGGCTAAACAACTGTCCTGCTTGATTTTCTTTCCAAGAAGCACACAATAAATAGAAGGGAAATAATTCCTCGAAAAGAGTGTAAGTAGAGAAATCATCTCCATTGGCTTCTTTCATCCAAAACTATCGACTCATTCATCTATCTGTACCAAAGCAACAGAATTTCCTAAGATACAAAAATGCAGAAGAGGACAGTGGACCCCTGAAGAAGACAATAAGCTCGCCTCTTACATCGCCCAACACGGAACCCGTAACTGGCGGCTCATTCCCAAAAATGCCTCTCTCTCTCTCTCTCTCTCTCTCTCTCTCTCTCTCTCTATATATATATATATATATATATATTATGTTTTTAACAAATGCCCGAAGCCAGAAAAAAAAAGGAGTAACTAATGATCAATAGGTAGGCCTGCAGAGATGTGGAAAAAGCTGTAGGCTGCGATGAACTACCTCCGACCAGACTTGAAGCACGGTGAATTCTTAGAAGCAGAGGAGCAAACCATCATGAGGCTCCATGCTGTCCTTGGTAACCGGTAAATCAATCAATCAATCCATCCTTCCACGTCATATTCTTCTGCAGAAGCTTGTTCTCAACTCCTCTACATTACCGCCATTCTGTTCTTCCATGAGTGCCGAGTGGTTGTTTTCTACGATTACCTCCCGGGAATTAAAATCCCGGTTGAGTTTTGCTACAGGTGGTCGATAATTGCGGCTCAGTTGCCCGCACGGACAATGATGTCAAGAACTACTGGAACACAAAGCTGAAAAAGAAGCTTTCGGAAATGGGAATCGATCCAGTTACTCACAAGCCATTCTCCCACCTCATGGCTGAGATTGCTACGGCACTACCCCCACCGCACGTGGAAATGCTTCACCTGCTGACCAAGAAGCGTGTGGACTTCCAGCTCCATCAATCCAACGCACCACAAAGGACCAGTACATCCACTTGTCTCACCACTAAAAGTGATGAGAAAGAGGATACCGTGGAAAAGATCAGGCTGGGCTTATCGAGGGCCATCCTGGAACCTGGCATGCTGCCTCCAAGCGAGACGGGAGCCAATGGGTGTGCCTGCAACGAACTTCATAGGAGCACGCAGTGGCTTCCCTCCATCTGCCTCAGAATTTCAGTATGGCCATTCAGGGCTTGGCAATGAAGGGGATGGATCACCTTGGAACCCAAGTATGTGTACCGGAAGCACGCGCACTCCAGGGGACCAACAAGGCCCGTTAGATGGAATAATTGAGGAAGAGGATGGGGAGGAGTCAAATGGAGAGAAAGATTTGGGAAGCGGATCCAGCATATTCAACTCAGACCGTGTTTTATGGGATTTACAAGCAGATGATCTTATGAATCCCATCATTGTGACGGGGCTTATCAAGTAACAGCAGGCACAAGGCAAAGAAAGCAAGATCCCCCGAAAATGAAGGAACTAATGAACTTCTCGTAGTAGTGAATAATGACACGCCAAAAGAACATAAGACTTTTAAAAACTATTCAATTTTCTTTTTATCAAGGTGCATCCCTTCACTATCCGATCACACTTCTGTAGTTAGAAATACAATGTCAGCCGGCCGAACATCGCAACAGCAGCTGTCACCCGCAACAGAGACTGGTCTTGATGTTCCGCTAGATCTTTTGAGGGAATATTTCAGAAACCTCTTTGGGCCACAAAGTCTTCAATTGCTTATCGGGAATGGATTTAACAAAAAGATGGAACCCTGAACCAGCTAGAGCCAGAAATGCATGATTTCCAGGCGAGAGACCGAATGCAAATGCTTCCAGTATCAACATGTATACGACAAAAATTAGCGGCAGCGACTGGGGAGAAAATATTGTTTGGCTATTTAGAATAAAGCTATACTCTTGAAAGCTTTAGCGACGTAATGTTTCGAATTGCCTGTGGAAGAAAAGAAAACAAGAATGTTATCTTTTCGCCGGAAACGCTCGTCTATGAATGATGATCATTCGCACTGCAGGATCCTTCGCATTGCGCAAGCACTACGAATTCCATACCCAAACTATGAATTCATCAATACCAGGAATGAACAGCCGAGAACGCTCCAAACCCTAGCCATCGAATCCATCGACTCAGAAGCTTCCGACAATCCGGTCAAGAGGATTTCCAACACGATCGAAACGGAAACAGTGCAATAACAGCTTGCGATCAGCAGTGGCACCGACCCCGATTCGAGATGAACGAGGAACGATGAAGGGCAAATGGATCGGTCGAGCTAATCGGAACGGGGATCGTACCGTGAGAATTCGGTTGCCGTCCATTTCGCAGCGATGCAGTGGAGGCAAATGCTCGCCGGACCGGCCAGCGTCGCGGGACGGTCCTGTTTGTTTTAAGCAAGCGGAGAACTGCAGCCATTTCTTTTGCTTTTCCGCCAAAATAAAAATATATTTTTAAAAAATTCGGAAAATCATTAAAAATTATATAAATAGATAATTACACAAATGATTTTTAAATTTTAGCTCACTACGCGATAACGTCTCTAAACTTTTAATTTATTCAAAATGAACTATTGATATTTAACCCGATGTGTAATTCTTTCATCGTTATATGAAAATATCAAATATTATCCTTTTATCAAAATTTCACCGTTTAACTTTTAATTTAGTGAGTTTGAATGGCGAAAAAAAGAATAACGTTACACATAAATTGTTCACGTCAGATATTCAACTCAAATCAAGATATAATAATCCATGTCATCAAATAACACGAATAATCATTCTTATAAATTGAATAAAATCGAACAAATTAGAAGGATATTTTCGTTATAATTTTAGTTGATTATCTCATAAATAAGTCACATGTGAATTTACAGAAAAGTTAAATCAGCAAGTTCCATCAACTTGAATTAATGAAAAGATAAATATTAGATATTTTCATAAGTATAGAGACTAAATAGAATATGTACAAAAAGTTTAGGATTGACATTTAATAAATTAAAAATTCAGAAACGATATTATAAATTGGATTAAAGTTCAGATATTGCATTAACCAAATTAAAAGTTGAAGGGCGCCTTGCGCATTGAACATAATTACATAGACCATTTGCGTCATTTTTTTCATGTGAAATTGAAGATAAACGCTTGAATATTATAAAAGTTCAAAAGTTATTACAAAAAATAAAAATTACAAACATGTTAGCCGCATGAATTTAGTCAAGTACAATGAAAACGTAAAAAATCAATCTAGAGAGATTATGGAGAGACATTTAAGAACAAATCGATTTTAAAGATAATTTTGAATTTGCTTGAATGATATGGAGTGCTGTGTATATTGGTAAGTATAGAATTTTGCGATAATCATGTAGCGATGGAGAGTATAAAGTTGCATATGTACAGGATTTAAATCGTATTTTTCTAAGTGGAAGAATAAAAATGTAATTATTTCCATATCATTATCTCAAGCAAAGAGACCCCTACTTTTATTCATAATTTGGCAGGAGGGAAGAGAAATGATTTTAAAATCGCAATCCTGTACATTCTATATTCCTCCAAATCCGTCCAAATAGGATTTGAAAGACTTGGCAGGGGTTTGTGTGTAATAAAAATAAACTTATATTTCTCGCTCGTGGTCCGAAAATAAGTAAAACAGTAATTGCGTCCTGATGCTTTATGAATCAATGCTTTCAAATCATTTTTCTCTTTTCTATTGTGATTATATCTATCCTTTATTTTATTCCTTCTGGCCCTGTACCAAATGAAGCAAATTTCCTCCGGAGCTGAGGGCATCTGACGAGATAGATAAAATCAAAGCAGGATTTTATGGACCAAAGTCAAAAATTTAAAATTATTTCAAAATTTAATATATCATAATTTACAAAGAAGACGGGAGAAGAAATCGCGGTAGTGAGAAACAATACACATTAAAGAAAAAGTATGCTTAATTAATTATTAATTGATATTCCAGCATAAGAAGATGATTTAATCAGTTTAGAATTAACATAGAAGGTGAAGAAAAGAGATGAGAGAGAAAAAAATTAGGGTGGTAAAGGCAATTGATATTGTTTCCTAACATACTATTTCGGTCAATTGATAATAAAATGTGTGTACCAAATCAAAGATAGAATGAAAATAGCATCACCCTTCCTTATCTATTGACAAATGTGTAATTTCGTAATTTTATTTCATCTCCGTATTTCTCATTTTAAAACAAGCTCTAATTATCCTATAAGAACCGCATAAAAATCACACGTGTTAGGATCGATTTTTGATTTTGTAATCTTTGTTTAATTTAAAACCCACAACTTAAATACTTTGACTTTTATGTTAATTTCACTCAGTCTTAAACTTTCGGAACATGTAAATCTCGACACATGAGTTTGCCTATGATTTCTCTGGTTATTTTTTTGAAACTTGGATAATATTTTAGATTGAGGTTGATATCACGAAAAACTCAAACTTATACACTTGTGATAAATTTACTGCAAACCAATCCAAATTAGTACATTTATGATAATTTTATCCCAAATTAATATTGATTTATATGTCAACTTGTCGTGTCAATTGATTTATTGTCATATATCATCTAATTTAATAATTTCATAGTAAAATTTAATGAAAGTCAATAAATGATAAAGATGTAATGAGTGCATTGGTTAGGATTTTTGGTAATCAAAAAATTAGTTTAGGGTAAATTTGTCATAGGTATATCGGCTTTGAGATTTTTGGTGATCAATGGTAAATTTTTCATAGATGTACCAATTTAAGGTTTTTCGTAATATTAATCCTTTAAATTTTAATGGGAAAGTGTGAGTTTTTTCCCCCTAATTATGCTTTATCCAAAGGCCTTCGGCTTTTCGTTATTGTATGGGTCCAACTTGGACAGCCCAAGTCCAACTTCTAGAAACGTGCCCAGTCAAAGCTGCGAGGGCCCATTTGTCTCGATTGAAGAAACCAAATAACTGAAATGGCCCACGAAGTCTTTCCATTTTTCTTTTGCCTTTTTAAGTTGAACATTTTTTTTATTAAAAAGTTGTTTAGGGTTGATTCAAGCTGTAAGCAACCTTTTAAGGTGTCCATCATACTAGATGACTCGATTTTTTAAGGTGGTCCATTCATGCCAGATGACCATGTGTTGCCACAATTATCTTTTTGTGAGATATTTCTAGGATCTTCCTAACTTTGAGTTTTATCCTATCTTTATACATGAAAATATCAGGGTTTCATATTGTCTATATAATCCATGACAATTTACTCAAAAAATAATCATGAATCTACAAAAATAAATGGTTAAAACTACTTGTACCTATCTTTTTAAGTGTTCGTCAAAAGGGGAAAAAGGAAGAAAAGAAAAGGATGACAAGTAGGATAGGATCCTCTAATCGCCAAATCTGGCACTTAACAAATAATATTTGTTAAGTCTTTACAATTGCGAATCATAAGATCAAATAACCATTCATGGTGATGCAACATAAAATCATTATTTCTCTTGATAATTCATAGGCATTAGTGTGGAGATCCATAAAACACTCTATAAGCCCTATAAACCAACTAATTATGGGCATTTAACCTGTATAGGTTGTCTTAATCCATAAGTTTTGCATGCTTTTGGTGGGATCAGAACAAATGACCATTGGAGCCGACGGTCTCCTAATACTCCACCCTATTGTGCCAACCAAAAAAAGCTCACGCAAAACTATATAAGTAGAGGGAGATTACTTTAGTGATTATAATAAACTAATAATCTCATCTTATGAGATCTCGATGGAGATTGAAACTATAAATATATCATCTATCCCACTTTTCAAACGTTCTTTTTAATCACGAGTGATGGGTAAATTCTAGAAGGAATGATAACTTATTCCATTGTGAAATTGCAAAAAAAGCAATCAGTGTGAACCCAAAAAATTCTAAAGCATCTCGACAACGACAATTTTCTCTTTTGCCCTATACTTAAACATTCTTTTTAAAAAAAAAAAAAATTGGCCAATGAAAAAACAATAGTAAACGTGTTGAATCCTCCCTTTGTCATTTTTCACGAAGAGAACTCTCCAACCACGAGTACTAGAGTTGGTGGTTGCGACGAAAGGCTCCCAATTTGACGAAGCAGCATTAAAGGATTGTCCAAATGAGAATGCTTTCGCCCAATCATAGAGTGACAACATATACGGATTAACTACAAGCATTGGTAAAATGTACCTCACCAAACTTCTTTATTAATTTAGATAAAGATTTACACAATTCTTCTAAAGTACCGTATAATATTGAATAGAGATATTTCGACTATCTAATTGATCGCTTAATAAGGTAAAAAATTTATACGTTCATTTTGAAATTATTTCAAATCCCTTCTTTAGCTAACGTTTTTTTTAATATATATAAATAATTTGATCTCTTCATATATCATTTTCTTCATTTTAACCTAATGGAAACCGGTGATGATCAACTAGTAATTTATACAAGCAAAGTGAATGTATTAAATAGGGACGATTAGTTTTCAACATGGGTTAGTTCCCATCCTAGAACTAATAATCATATATGAAGGACCGTTTCTTGATCAAACAACCGGGAATCGTCCCATGGTTTTTGAACCCAAGAGGGAATCGCATCATGATTTAGTCCGATTTTGGGTCCACGGAATCGGCTATTAATGAACATCAACAAAAACCCGATATAGTATATACTCAATTTCAGTAAGTCACCCATTAATTGTGGAAGTATAACTAAAATCACCAACCATGATATCTCATCACATTTTCCACATTAAATAGCAAACCCAAATGAGATAAACAATTCACGAAATATTTTGAAGAGAGAGAAAGAGAGAAAGCTCGATGTGGTTGTAATCCATTTGCAAGTGAGTTGACGAGTCTACAATTAGCTGTTACAATGAAGATCAATTAGTGGTTGCAATCCATTTGCAATTGTTTCGAAATCTAAGCAATGAGCGAGCAAGGCTGCGACCTATGGGCATCGAGGGCGATATGGGAGAGAGATGAGAGGAATTATAGCATTTTGAGAGAGAGCATGTGCCAAGAGAGGACTGAGGAGCGATGAATGTGAGAGAGAGATGGAATTAGCAATTAGCATTTTGAAAACATAAAATTTTAAAAATATAGATCAGTTTGGTTTGGATGATCACTTAAAATCGAACTGATACTCATCGATTCTAATTATTGACATCGGAAATCATTTATAATCAATCGGTTTGATCTTATTTAAGTGATTTAGGTTCTTTTGCCTCACCCTTAATATTAACTAAGAGAACTTTAGGAATATATTATATTGATTCGATACATTTCAATAGCGCGTTGACAGTCTGACCCCCAAAAAAAAAGAAGAATAAATCATAAAGTGTAAAATATAAATATCGAGCGACTCGATAAATATTGAAACGAATATATGCCACGGCTATTTTCCCTCCACGCGTGCATGGGGGCAACGACTGTTCTCCAGATTAACCGCCTCCGTCGTTTTTTTTTTTAATCTTTTTTATTTATTTTTCACCGGCCGTTCGCCTTCGTCCGCGCCACTCCTCTGGAGTCTGCACCATCTTCTTCGTCTTCTTCACCGCGGTGACTGTTCACTAGTAATCCAGTGGCTCGTCCGTAAATAAAGCGACGATTCACCCACTCGAGTATCGACTGTACAAAAATACGGATTTACGCAAACTCTATAAATACGGAGGGGATCGCTCCACCGACGCCCTCGACTGAAGAAGGGAGGAAGGCAGGAAGGAAGGAAGGAAGGGAGGGTGGATATCTCTGGTGGGAAACCTCCCACCAGCCTCAGCCACACCATCCATCCGCGCCGAAACGCGCCGCCGCCCCCGGTGGCCGCCCGCCTCGCATGCCGGCGGCGTCCTGACCGATCGATCGTCCACCCCCCCCGGAAGGTCCCCGAGGCGCTCCACCCCCATCGGCGGCGATCATGACGTCCTCCGGCGGCGGCAGGTACATGGCCTACTCGCCGTCCCCTTCCACCGCGCCTCACTCGCCTCACCTCTCCGGCCTCCGCTTCACCTCCTCCGCCCTCGCCGAGCAGGAGAAGTAATCCTTCTCTCTCCTCTCTCTCTCTCTCTCTCTCTCTCTCTCTCTCTCTCTCTCTTTATGAGATTTTGATCGGTGAATCGGTGTGTGTCTGTCTGATGATGCGATTGAGGATCTGGATCGTTTGGTGTGGTCTTGATTAGATGACGTTTTGAACCGCGTTTGTTGATGTTAGGATCGGTGTATTGACTTTAGATCTGGTGACTGGTTCGTCTCTATTGTTGTTTGCATCCGATCAGTGCTTGAGTGCTTGCTTCTGTGGCAGAGACTCACTTGGAAGCTACTTTGTGTCTTCGCTGATCTGCTGATTGAATTGTTCGGAGTTACGTTGTGTGCGAAGGTAGTTTGGTTTGATTGATCTATGCAACCACTCTACTGTTGCCTTTCTGGATAGATTTCACTGAGTGGCAGGTGGATTGTTCAATTTGAGGGCATTTTTGAGGCGTCATTTCTGTAAAATTCCATTTGGTTGGTCTGCTTTTCGTTATACATCGTCCAGAGGATCTACAATGGAAATGGTTCAGTCACAAATTTTTGTGCAGTTCCGGTGGCTGATCTATTTTCTAATTTGATTGTCGTGTGGTTATTTTAGTGATTGGTTTTGCTGCTTCCTGTCATCTGAAATTTTAGTTTTTCAAACCACGCCTGAGTTCTGGATGCATTTGAATGATTAAGTTTCATTCTTCTTGCTTTGATATCTTGATGGCAGGTATCTCAGTGAACTACTAGAAGAACGCCTGAAATTAAGTCCATTTATGACTGTGCTTCCAACTTGCTATCGTTTGTTAAACCAAGGTAAGCTTTACAATTAGCGATGCAGCATTTGCATTGAAAAAACCAGTTGCAATTTTGGGGTTGCTGAAAGCAGCTCCTTTTGTTCTTCTATGCAAGTTAAAGGAACATGCAAGGAGCTAGTTATTCCTCCTGTGCGCATGTTCAACAACTGAGCCCTTTCCTTCTGTGCACATCTAACAGACATTATTGGTTAGGGAAGCTGACTTATTTGACTAGCATTATGTTTACCTTGCATGGAATCTTCAATTGACACAATCTGACTCCCTATCAGCTTCTACCAATGTATGAGTACCCTCAGGTTTCCTTCCGGCTAGTAGTTGTTTGTTGGAACATCACATGCTTTCCCACAGATACATCAAAATTCATGTTATATGACGAACTGTGAAGAGAGTTGTCTTTTTTGGTGAAGGTGTGACCTTTAAAGGTTAAGCTGATATATAAGGTTTTAATACTGCCATTACTGCTATGGGTTAAAGCATTTCTAGGGTTATAACTAATTTTAACTTCTCTTTTCCAGTTCTTCTGAGAACTCGTTTATAACAATATTTCCCCATTTAAGTTGTGAAATGCTGTTTGTCAAGACTAACTTCCTTGATCTCTTTGGACTTGGGGGGGGTTGCAGCTTCTGTTGTGAACTGACAGCATCAATGACACTGTCTAAAGATTTAGATATCTTATCTCGAGCCAGTCCTTGACAATCATTATCTAAGCTGTCATGGATATTCACATAACATTTCTCGTTGGCTCTCAATGAGAGAACTTGTGGCTGTCAAAATGATTAGAGTTCAAGGAGAACAATGCTGAATGACTTTACTGGTGTAGATTAGTTTTCAAAATATCGGGAGTGATTGCATCATGTGGAGTGCATAAGGCTGAGAAGAATATCAATATTTAGATTTCATGGATTGTCGTGGAGCTTAAAACTGCTTTGTGGGATCAGTGGAAAAGCTTGAAACTGACAAGTGAGATGTGATTGAATCCCATATGAGAAATTGTGGACTGGACTGATGGAATTTATTAGAGGGCTGGTTGAATTATGAGGGATTGATCTCCCCCACTGCATATACTTTTTGGAGTGAGAAAATAGTATGAGGTTTTGTGTTTTATCCTTCACAGAAACCAGTTTTCTTTTCTCACCATTGCGATTTTATTGAGAGCCTTCAGGAAGCGAATGATTTTTCGGTAGTCTATATCATAACTATATATCCACAACTATGGCTTGAGTCATGATTTATGTAGAGGCTTCAAAATATGTTTTCTCCCGTTGGTCAGTCAATAATCAAACTGTCAACTATGGTATCTTTCACCTGTAGATTTGGCATTCAGGAAATAACATTCCTGACTTGAACTTTTTAGAATTTGCTTAAGAAAATTTTCTTGATAGGTAAAACAAATGCCTGACTTTACTCCCAAATGGGCAATCCAAGGACTAAACCTTTTTATTCGGCTGACTATCTTCTTCCCTTTTTGAAAGAAGTAGAAGAATGTCTAATAGAATCAAGAAGTCTTCTTTCTGTTTGATCAATATTATTACGGAATAGACGAAGTTTGGATCTCTTTCCGATGTGGGCTTTTTTCCAGGTTTCTCTCTCTTTTTGTTATTTTTTGTGTAGGTCTTCCCAGTATGTTCTTTTGTGCACTTCCAGTGTACTAGGGTTGTACTTCTTTTTTACTTCCTTCAGTTAACTTTACTTAGACAAAAAGATTGTCTTACTCCTTTTGGTCATTGAAAGACAAAAAAAATTTCTTGAAGGAGTTGAGAGTTTACTATTCTACTGACATGGAGACAAATTTAGTTTATGAATTTTGTGCTGACTGCTAACTGATTGTTTAACTCATGCTAACTGGTACGTGTTATTCTTGGAAATTGACATTTTGGAGCAGAAATAATGCGTGTAACTACACTCTTGGAGAATGCATCAGTTTTAGGTCAAAGTGGGCTTGAACATGCTAGCCCCCTGGCTTCAGGAGGGATATTTTCGAATGGAGGAGCAGAATTGAATGGATGGCCATCAAGGTTTCAATCAGAAGTACGATGCTAACCATTAACATAACCTTTCTCCATCTAATTTTACTGTTTATAGAAGCATTCCTGACACTCTTCTCCTTATTCATGCTAACTTATGACCATCTGTTTAAATGCTTGTACTTTGAATTTTTAGTTTCAGTTGGGGTAACGTCATAGGAAATGAAAGGTACTTATATCTTAGCATCTACTTTTAGATCTCGATTTAGAATTAGGTTATTCCATCTTGTTAGATGCCAAGACAAGATGGTTATTTGCTGAGTAGATCAAGAACTTATTACTAATATAACCATGATCTTATCATACTGATATAACCATGCTCTTAACTAACCCTGTGATAATGCAAAACTTGAGAGAACTAGACAAGAGGATTTTATTTTGCTCATTTGTGCCCTGATTTCTTTAATTAACCATCTCATGATGAGTATGATTCCTCAGACCTAGTGAGTTGTCCTTGAGAAAAAAATCATCTGCTTGTCCCTACAAGTTTTAAAAGAGAAGAAACCTAGCATCTGACTATGGAAATGCATTCATCAGTCCAATAACATGATTGCTCATTACGCTGATTCTAAATTTATATATATTTTTGGTTACAATGTCTTTCATTCTATTGTCTGTGGGTTGTGTCAATTTTTGTTTTGGTGGTTATCACCTGCAGTGTGCATTGCAGCATCAATCCTTGCCAAGTATGCTTAGTTGCTTATGAAATCATGTTGCCTTTATGTTTTATTAATATGCTCTTTCCATAATATGAAATGTTCTTCCTCATTGATTACTGGGCCAAGTTAATGGCTCTCAGGGTTTCAGAGTCATGAACCTTATGCATATAATGACACTCTTAAATGCTGACATTGAGTTAATTGCAGCCGACATTAGCACCAAATTGGATGAGTTCTCAGGTTAGCTCATCCGGTCTTCTTGTCAAGAAAACAGTTCGGTTGGATATTCCAGTTGACAAGTTTCCCAGTGTAAGATTAGTTTGCTTTTTTATGTGATTATGAGGTGATCTCTTTTCATCCAGTGCAAGCTAATTGTGATTTAATGCTGCAGTACAACTTTGTTGGGCGGCTCCTTGGCCCTAGGGGAAACTCACTTAAAAGAGTGGAAGCAAGTACTGAGTGCCGCGTTCTTATCAGAGGCCGCGGCAGCATTAAAGATCCTGCCAGGGTATGGTTAGATTGTTCACTGTGAGCTGACGAGTTCATGTTTTATGTATATTTGGGTGCATTTCTTTGAAGTGTGCATGTTTCTGTGAGGTTAGGGGAAGTATGGAGAGAGGTCTTGTGTGTGGTTACTATTATGAACCTCTCTGGATACTGCTAGTGTATAGAAAGTGGGGTAGCAAAGAAATTGCAGGGTGAGTTTGATGCTATGCTTCTTGCTTATGCCTCTTTATGGATTCTCTTTTAACACTTGTGGGCGTTAAAATTGTTTTGGAGTCATTTTCTTTTTTTTCAGTTGATATAAAACTGTCTTTAAAGCGAGTTGAGAACCCAGTGAATGTGGTCTAATACATGACAGACTTAACTCTCTTAATTTAGCAAGCATGGTTTGGAAATATTTTAATTGCTGAGTCTGTACAATAGATGATTATGAAAGTAGAAACTACCAAAAAGAAAAAAAGGAGTGGCGATAGAAAACATTGTAATCATCATTTTGAGGTGCAATTTTCTTTTTTTCTTTTGGAATAGTTTCTTAAGCAATCCTGGCTGCCAAGATAGAGTTTCCAAAGGATGTCAGCCTTGTTAAGTTGTGGCTTGATCTGGCAACTGATTGTTACCATATGCTTTATTGTGGTTCACTTCGAAAGGCAAGAATGACCAGTGGCTCATCAAGTGGGTAAAAAATTTGCATGAGTCTTCTCTGTGCGGCATGGATTGCACTTATCAAAGATGTGTCATATATACTGTCCATTCTTTTGTATTCATGAAAGAAGCAAATAGTCACTTCTTCATTTGGTTCGCTATTAATCATCTTGGTGCTAGGAACTTGTTTACTTTCTTGTTTCCTTCATTTCTTTTGAATTATATGGATCTCTCACTTGTCTTATGAACTCATGCCACTCTCTCCTGCTAATTTTCTTTAAAAGGAAGAAATGATGAGGGGCAAACCAGGATATGAGCATTTGAATGAACCGCTTCACATCCTCATTGAGGCTGAATTACCTGTTGAAATAATTGATGCTCGCTTAATTCAAGCTCGTGACATACTGCAAGATTTGCTTAAGCCAGTGGTAAACTCTTCTGCCTTACTCCCGGCATGCAGTATTCGGCTAAAGCAGTATCATTGATAAAGGGCATTGGGGTTGATCATCTTTACATCTCTTGTTTATGCAGGACGAATCTCAGGATGTCTACAAGAAGCAGCAGTTGCGAGAGCTGGCAATGCTCAATGGCACGCTTCGCGATGAGAGTTCTCCTATGTCAGGTTCTGTGTCCCCGTTCAACACAAGCCTCGGTTTGAAGAGGGCAAAGACTAGGGGGTGATGGATTTTGTTAGCGGGCATTTGGATATTGTGTGAGTTTCTGGCTGTGAGTGGTGGGTGTGATGGTCAACACCTCCAACTGCCCCTGGTCACTGACGCCACAGATTTTCCCAGACTACTCCCCAAATATGATATGTAATGCGTCGCCTGGGATTCGTTGCTTACGCTAAAACCCAGTAACTTGCCCTCAAGTTCTGAGGTTTGGGTCTTTGTGTTGTTTTAGGTAAGTCCTAGTCAAGAACTTGTCGGTCGAGATTGTCGTTAGTATGAGGAGGCTCTCAAGCAGTAACGTGTGATGACAGTTTTGGGAATGTTAATGGGGGTTTTTCTCTGAGAAGGCCGAGGCCTGGATTGTACACAGAGGAAGACAAAAGTGTGATGTTCTCTCGTTAATGTCTGGCTTGGAGTGTTGTAGCTGCGAGCTTAGTCATATTTATATTTTGCTGAAACATATTCTTTATTATTAAAGCTTTGCTGACTGCAATCAATATCCATCTCAGCTCCCTTTCATCCGTCTCCAGTTTTGTACTTACAGTTTATCTGCCTCGGTTGACGCCATTTCCTTTCTTCTCTCTTCTGGAGGTCATTTTCACTCTCTAACCATAGTGAACACATCCCCAGCGCCTAGCAGCATACTCGAGGGACTTTATTGCCAATTTGGGACTTCAATTCCATGTAGTTTGGATTCAAAGACTGAATTGAGAATGCTTCTTTTGCCTTGAATTGAGAAAATGCTTCTTTGCCATATAAATAGAGGAGAATGAAGTACATGATTATAATCGCATGCTGCAAAGGCTCAACGCAATTCTTCTTATCAAGTTTGATAGTTTCAGATTCATCAGCTATACCAGAGATGCTCCTAGTCGTAGCTCTCAAGATTATACGCTCTGAATCACACACTTGCAACTCATGTCATCTCGAAGATTATTATAGAAACCATACATTGCCATGCGATGGGCCTTGTCCCTTCAGCAAGCGTTCTACATCATGGGATTCCGAAGCCGCACAACTCAGACCTTCTCTTCGCCAGCTTCATCATTATCTTCGTCATCCATCTCATCTATGCCGACCCAACGGGTGAAGGCAAACAGAAATTCTTTGAAGTTCACCATCCCATTCTTATCCCAGTCCATCTCTTCTGCAATATGAGGATAAAGAAGAAAACTTAAAACGTGTGGGAATTCGCAACTCCTAAATGAGTAAAATGTGAAATCCCGTTCCCTGCAAGATTAAGACTGCATAGGAAGTTCATTGTAAGACTAAGACTGCATATCACATTCCCATGTGGGTGCATACGGGTGGCTGTGTGTGTTTCTGTGCGCAAGTGCATGAGAGAGAGAGAGAGAGAGAGAGAGAGAGAGAGACCAAATCTTTTCATTGCAATTTGTCCAGAAGAGCGCTCCCCAGATGCAGTTTCATTTATGGCATCAACCATCTCGCTCTTGCTGACATGTCCATCCTTGTTCTTATCCAAGAACACAAAAGCATCCACTAATGTCTCGAACGTGGTTTCCAGGTCAGGCATTCCCATCTTCGATTTCTACAAGTGCTAAGGAATTAAAGAATATGCAGAAAAGACTGTTCAGTGCCAAGACTATGTGAAACAAACAGAATGGGACGTGTAGAACAAATTGTGAGCAGAATCTCAACATATCAAGGGAACTTCTGGTCCTTCCTAAAAGAACTACTTTCTTGTATATTAGTCAGGATACAGCAAGCTGGGCAGTGGGATCGTCCTTGAGAAGATGTACAAGGCAGAGAAGAACGATGAACTCATTGAACTTTATCCCCATGTCATCATTGATGTCACATGCCTCGAAAAGATCGTTGATCTCCTCATCCGAAAAAGAAATCTCCAGCTTATTAAAGCAATGCCTCAGCTCTTCCTTGTCTATTACATGGTTTGAATCCTCATCTATCAATGAAGAGTCGAGACCCTCAGAATCCAAAAGTACCAATTAATCGTTCCCATCAGCAAACGGATGTTGAAGTCTAATGCTTACCGAACTGTTCGAATATAGATTTGCATTTTCGAAAGCTTTTATCGATTTTGGGAAATTTCAGAATTATGCTGTTGAACGACTTCATCTTGCTCCCTCCAGATGCCCTCCTCTGCATTGCTTCGACCATCTTAGCTTCAAGTTTTGTCTCAGGTACCCATGCCTTCTTAGGTGCATCACCTTTTCCAATTACGCCTCCCATTGTAATTGGCAGAAGCTAGTAATTGGATATTCTGCAAGCACAGACCTGCAAATATACGAGAAAATTTATAGGTCAGAGAGAAAACAGTGATCTGACCAATGTCAACACTGGGAAACTATTTGAACCACCCATCAATTAAGTGGCAGAAGTAATATTCTTTCTGCAACAGCACTCCAAGAGTATTTGCAAAGTATAAGGTATTCAGGAATTCCCAATGTTTGATTTCCAACAACTTTCCCCCCAGATTACAAAGACCAGCAAACTAAGTGCATATTGACAGTTGTACCACATAATACTTGGATCCAACTGTCATGTCGAGAAAAAAGCGGTTACTTCTGCAAGTGCTACAGCGTTATCAGAACAATCTCCAACTAACCACATTTTACTGAGCATTTTCTGTTGAAAAGACTGGATGTTAATAAGAAGAGTAACAGATGCGAAGTCAATACAAACATTGTCATGGAAAATAAACAAGAGGTCATTAACATTTCCAACATGAGAATAAATTGTTCTTTTCCTTAACTGGCGAGCATTGTGATCCCATCCATCTCATGGGCACGGGGCACACTACCTTGCATTGCCACTTCAAGCACGATACCAGCCATAACACCAGAATATGAAATGATGCATAAAACTAATCGAGCATCTCAAATCTAGAAGATCCAACAGCGAATGTCTCCACTCTAACGAGCCATTACCATATGAATTGCATCTTGACTTAATAGCCTTAAACGATTTTCTTTCTTTTTAGCTGGGGTAATAGATAGTCTTCTGGAGTCTGCACTGGTAATCAATCTGAATATCCATATTAGGAACATACTTTTTGATGAATTACCTTGCCAACTAGTATCTAGAGAAACATTTCAAAAGCTCAAAACAGTTTGAAGGTGACATAAATCACACTTCAAATAACACGAAGAATGGGAAAAGCCTAAAAGGTGCAATCTGCTGCACCTACAGGAGAAATCGTCAATAAGGGAATAATCGCAAAAACTTCCACCCTGCTTTGATACCATGTCAAAGTCGAACCTCTTTTTAGGGGAAATTCAAATAATTTCTCCAAAAGCGTTAGCTGCTCGATTAATTCGATGCTCCTCGGGGCTCCTCTTTTTCTCTTTTGTGGGTACCCACAGAACAGAAAGATTCAGGGCATCGTAAACACCAACGTGGAAACTTCGCATAAAGAACGGATTACGGGACAAGAATAAGGAACAAGCGCTCACCTGAAAGCGATCAGAAGCGAAGACACGTAACGACCCAGCGAGGCCCTTTCAATTCTCCACGAGATCTTCCCCAGCTTTTACACTACCGATTCTGGAAACCCAACTTCGACAAATTAGCAAATAACGAAAGAAAAGGACCCACAAGAGCAAACGGAACAAATTCCTGCCAAAACGCCGCTCGTCAGCCGAAACAAGAACAAGAACAAGAACACGCAGAGAGAGAGAGAGAGAGAGAGAGCTTGAAGAAACAGGGAGTCCTTTTCCAAAGATAGAAGGAAGGGGGAGAGAGAGAGAGGTGGAAGTTATCGTTGGAAATGAAGGCAAGATGAGTGGAGCACTCACCACGTCCGCTTGTCGCTCTCTCGATCTGAGCGCTCATTGTGGACACAACACTACGATATCTCCTCCCCCCTATTTTGACTTTCGTCCTGCAAATCCGAGGAAAAACAATTCATTTCCGCTCAAATGATCTATGATTAGATCAGAGATGAGGGAGCGAGTCACGTGGGGTCACCCCTTTCGCCCTTTTCAGGAACTGCGCTTGCTCTCTCTCTCTCTCTCTCTCCCCTCGATCCGTTAGTCTTCTCAACCCGACAATCAGGAGATCTCTCTCTGTTCTTTTCCCATGAATGAATGAATGATGGGATCTTCGGAAACTCTTCTTTTATGAGCTCCCCCAATCGATTTAACGTGACGACAGTAACCTCTGTCCTGCATAATGCTGAATGCAACTGTCGGAACTTGGTTCGCCTTTTCCTCGTTCGAGATTTTATAAAGTAGCTACATAGAATTGATCGTAACGTGTTTTATTTCTGCTTTATGCACGATCGACTTTAGTTAGACATGTCTTTTCGATGTTCAGAGGTTAACCTTATTGTTGAAAATGATGATAAGGGGAAAACTGCATGGCCTTTAAGGCTTGTTTGTTTATTTCTGTTTCTGTTCTTTGAAATATGAATTTTTGTTCTTTTATTTGAAAAAAAAAAAAAGAAACGCGTTTATTTACACTTTTATTTTAAGAATAAAAAATTTATTTTTTTTTTTATTCCCGATAACAGATTTGGAACGTAAACAAGAAACAAGAAGTAGAAAAGATTTATTTCTTATTCACGGAAACAATTTCAAGAAACATTTCTATTTTCTTCTCATTTTTCTTCTTCTTTTTTTTTCTTCTTTTTTTTCTTTCCTTTCCTTCTTCCTCCTTTTGGGCGGCCGCCCGGTTTGACCATGGCCGACGACCGGCCGTTGAGAGACGGCGACCTCGTTGGAGTGTCGTAAGCCCCCGGCAAGGCTTGGCCTCGCCTTGGCTAGGCGAGCTCGGCCTCACCGGCCCTCGTCGGTCATGGCCAAGGCCGGCGATTGGCCAAAATGAAGAAATAAGGAAAAAAAAAGAAAAAATATAATAAAAATATAATAAAAATATTGAAAAAATAAAATAAACAAAAAAATTATACAAGTTTACTAAACGCATTTTTATTTCTGGAGTAAATTTTTTTTGTTTATTAAATGCGTTCTTATACTCAAAAATTATTCTTTGGAACATATAAAAAAAAAATATTTGTTCAAAAATTATTAGAAATAGAAACGTTACCAAACGCGCTCTTATCGCCTACTCTAGAGGGGTTCATTTGATGATAGGAAAATTAATAGGCTCATTGCGATGCCTTGTGGAAACTCTATTTCAATGGTTAAGCCTGGGGCTATAAATATTTTTTGCGATATGGAAAGTAATTTTAATTTAATTGGACATAGTTCCTTAACTTTATTGTTATTTGCATTCTATATTGAGATGCAAATTGCAGGTGCTGGAAGGTGGAAATTGAGGGAAATTGATTACGATTTGTTTAGGGGCGGCACCATTTTCATATCCTCTTTAGCTTGACGTGCACATTTTATTATTAATTGATAAAAGTGACCTTCTAGTGTTAGAAAACAAAGTCAATTACCCATTCGTCCTATTTTTATCTCTTCCATAGCTATTCTTCACCTTTTATTTTTATTGTTAACTGACTAAAATATCCATTTACTTTGAAAAAAATTGATCAATCGTAGATTAAACAGGCTTTTTTCTCTCTCGTGTTTTGTTTCCCAATGTCGCTGCTGCTTCTCCCATCTTCTTCCTAAATCATGATCAATTTTATTTTGTAATAGTTTTGAAGTTTGTAATTTTGATGGAGAAAACACCACTTTCCTTCTATTGTTAATTCTTTGACGTAACTTTTATATTCATCTAGCTAGCGATGGGACAGTACTATGCCTAGTTGCCTACCCTGGAACGGGTCAAATTTTCTCCGTCAAGAATGCCCTAGGCATATGGGAGAGGCAATATTTGGGGTAAGACGAAACCAATAAAAACAAAATAGATTTTATGGACTAAAGATATGAACCTCACGTTATTTCCATCTATGTATTGACTCCTGACATCCTCCGTCGCATTGAATTGATTATATTATATTTGTGGGTTCCACTATTGACTTAACATCATTTCTTTCCCTTTTTCTTCTTTTTTTTTTTTCAATTTTACTAAAAGAAAAAACTATCCACATTTGCTCCAAACATTTATTTTTACCCTAGCCCCTTCTTCCACACCCATTATATTTTAATTTTTCCTTCATGTTTATTTTATTTTGAACTTATTCTCCCTCGTTATAATCCAACCGAGCATCGATCGTACATTGGAGTGAAGAAAGGTTAGTTTTATCTACAAATTTTTAATTTTATTTCCATAGATTATCTTTACGATTGTGAATTTTTCAATTTTGATTATTTTATATAAATTTATGAGATTTTACTCAAAAAATTGAATATTGTGGTTGATGTATTCATTATGCACAATTTCTTACACTGTTTATTGTAGTGCAATCACTATGGAAGAAAATATTATATTTTAGTTAAAAGTATCTATTGATAATGAAACTATGAATGGAGAAGATAGTCACCAATCATCTCAATAAGTTCATTTGAAACTTTACTGGATAATCTTCTAACGCAAGAGGATCTATCTTTATGCTCAAGGTTATTTTGTCTCTACAAAAAAGTTAAAGAGAGACATATGTGTTTTTTCTCAGTTATGATAGAAGAAATAATTATCGTGATCAGCATCATATTTCTGTTGCATATCAGAGAAGAAAAATTGAATCTCGTTTAATTAACTATTCTTTTGACGTCCTTTGCTATTAAAAGAGGAGCGGATAATGGTCCCTCAAATATTTGAATGCATCACACAATAATTAATTAATGATGCATCACACGATGAATAATTAAAAATTAAACTATTAGATTCAATGATAAAATGAAAGTTGAGCAATTAAAATATACGAACCACGTCATCATAAGATATATTAAAGTTAAAATTAAACGAAGTGTGTACTAAAACTAGTAGATGGTTGTTTTCACTATTACTCGTGCTTTAGTAACTTTTTGAATAATAGATTCCTAGTAATAAAAAAGAAGTATACAACTCATCAACAAAATAATTATTTTTTTTTGTCGGAAATACAATAATAAATTAGTTATCTACCAAATAAAATATTTGAAGTGCACCAGTTTTGTCATAAATGGAGAAAGAAAAGAAACAAAGAAGAAGAAAATGAGGTAAGCCATAATTTAAAAATCAAGAGTGAGCTCCATATTTAACTTAATAAATGTTGTTTGAGAGGAGCATAAATAATTGCATTTCTAGTAAAATTAAAACAGAAGAAATAATCTTAAATTAGAAGTGTGAAATGTAAGGAATAATATAATCAATTCAATAAAAATAATAGAGTGTTGGGACTCAATAAAATGGTAAAAATAGTGCGAGCCTACAAATATCACAACACGTAATCGACCATAGTTTTAGAAGAAGATGAGAGAAGGAGCAATGGTAGCGGGAACAAAACACGAGAAAGGAAAAATAAGTATGCTTAATTAACTAGTAACTGATTTTTTAAAGAATAAATGGAAGTTTCAATTAGTTGGAAAAAAAAAATATAGAGAAGACGAAGAAAAGAGATGCGAAAGAAAAAAATTTAGGGTGAAAAGGTGACCCATTTTGTTTCCTAACATAAAAGGTTATTCGGTCAATTAATAATAAAAAAAGCACGTACCTAATTAAAGAGAGAGTCAAAATAGACGTGCTCTTTACGGATTATTCAATTATTAATAATTACATTTCATTATCCTTATCGATATAGGCTGCTCTTACGATGGCACTAGAGATTAAGGAAAAAAAGAAGAGATGATCTCATCCATAAATAAAAATAGGAAAGGAAGTTATCGCGTTCTTATTGGATCACGAAAAATTCCTGGTTTGGTCATGAGAAAAACAGGAAATCTGCTCGAAAAAATTGCCAAAGTATTCGCAATATATAATAATAATAATAATAATAATAATAATAATAATAATAATCTCTGGGAGGAAGAGGAATCCCCGAAGCGAGTCGGACAATAGGGGCAACCAATCACACGTGGCGTGCGATCACGGCGAGGCTCCCCATCCATCCTCTTATACTCCTCCACATCCGCCCCCGTCTCGTCCTCCGCTCGTCTTCTGCCTCCTCACTCTTTCCCCGATTCCTCAAAGTCGTCCTCCTCCTTCTCCTCCTGTTGCCCCCGATTCGCAGCCCGATCGCGAACCCTAGACCCCCGCACCCGCCCCCGCTCCCCCTCCGTCCAGGTTCATCCCCTCTCCCTCTCTCTCTCTCTCTCTCTTTCCGTCCATCGTCGCTCTCGAGAGCGGAACCGCCTCTGTCGGGCGCTCGTGTTGGGCGTGCTCGCTTGCGGAATTCCGCGCCGTACCGTCCTTTTCCGGCCGTAATCGTTGTTTGATCGTCTGGGTTTTTTTGCGTCCGCGCCTCCTCGATCGCGTTTCTTTTCTCCTTTCGCTCTTTTGTTTCATCGATTCGTGTGTATTTCATCGGGTGTCTGCTAGGTTTTTTTTTAGGGGGCGGTGGGTCGGGTCGGCTTTGGCATCTGAGTGATGCAATGATGGTAATATTGTTTCGGTGTTTCGGTGTCTCTCCTCACGTGTGAAAATTCGGTCCTTTTTTTTTTTTTTTTTTTTTTTTTGGAGGTTTACGTGTCGGTGCATCAGTCCGAACCCCAGTAGTTCTGGTCTGATGATGGAATTAACGAAAACCGAGGATTGAGAATATTGATTCGCGCTAGTTTTCGTTTCTGATCGTGTTTGATGTTCGCGGAGCAGTTGGCTTACGAGGGCTTGTCTACAGTTGGTTAATTAATGACACGGGGTTCTGATATTCTGTCTGTGCATAAACAAGTGAGGGCAACGATTCCGTGGACACGACAATACTTCCAACTGTCGTGAAGTGGCAATCACTTCGCTTTTGCGCGGAATAGAAATTCGCAGCTGATAAATCCTGGCCATGATTGGTTTGGACGGTATGCTTAAGATTTTTTTTTTGGAATTCATCAGTTTAACTTGGCCAGAATTTATGATTTCAGGAAGTAGAGGCTTCAGGAGCTCTTGAATTTGGGATGGCTTCGAAGCGGATTAACAAGGAGTTGAAGGACCTGCAGAAGGACCCTCCTGTTTCTTGCAGTGCTGGTTTGTGCTTTTAGCTGTTTACTACTTATCTTTGATTGATTACAACGAGAAGCTGTTAGTTCTCACTTCTTAAATCTTGAATGGTTTGTACATATTTTATGATAATCTATTCAGAGACATATCTATCTGTGTGGGCTTTTTTTTTGTTTGGGATGTGATGGTGTACAAATCACCAATATGAATGCATGCTAGTGTTTGCACATGGAGCCTTGTCATTGTGCATGGTTAGGTATGCACTAGTTAGCACCTCCTTTTTACGTGATGTGAGGATGTATACTACTCACCACCTTTTGTTTTAGGTTATGATATCAGGTCTAAGCTTCTCTTTTTCGTTGTTGAAATCAAACAGATGGGAAGCTTTTGGGCTAATTTTGAAAGGCAATTTGTTATTATTTCGCATCTCATTATTTTTTTCTTCCTGTACTCAGGTCCTGTTGCTGATGATATGTTCCATTGGCAAGCAACGATTATGGGCCCTACAGACAGCCCATTTGCTGGGGGTGTGTTCCTTGTGTCCATTCACTTCCCACCCGATTATCCATTCAAGCCTCCCAAGGTAACTTTACCCTCATATCTCTTATGAACTATGCCGTGACTTGTTATCGCATTGTCATGCATTTCTCTCAACAATTACTCTTATTGTGGCACTGTAATTGGAATCTGCCAACTGATGATGCCTATTCGTTTGAGTTTTATGTAACACTTCTGGATGATAATGCGTGCGTATGCTTGACAGGTTTCCTTTAGGACAAAAGTTTTCCACCCCAATATTAACAGCAATGGTAGCATTTGTCTCGATATTCTCAAGGAGCAATGGAGCCCTGCCCTTACAATATCAAAGGTAGTCGTCCTGTCGATTAGCATTATTTGATATGGATATCTTTTGGCGACTGTCTTCTTTGTTCTCACTTGAGAAACTGGGAATACTTTTGAGAGTCGCTTATTTCTTGCTAGGCGCTGGCACAAATTCAAAGTGCTTTTTTATGTGATTCGGGTTGATTGCCCTTTCTGATTGCATATTTTGCGAGTGCAGGTTCTTCTTTCAATATGCTCTCTCCTGACTGATCCGAACCCAGATGATCCTCTGGTTCCAGAGATCGCACACATGTACAAGACGGACAGGGCAAAGTATGAGAGCACTGCTCGATCCTGGACTCAGAAGTATGCGATGGGATAGGGCTCTCTTTGGTTATGATAGGCTCTCTTTGGTTATGATATATTGATATGCATTATCTTGCCGGCTGTTAGTAATTTTAATAAATAAATAGAAACCAGTGCGTCCGCAATTAAGAAACTTTTTAGTTTGGTTGGTTTCATATTGTCCCTTTGGGGTAGAAAAAAGTATATGTGGATTCCTTGGAACTAAGGTGCTATCGAGTCCGTGTCTTTATATAAGTATATTTAGTCGGGGTGTTTTACCTTCTAGCTTTGATTGTCTTGCTTATGGATGTGAATGGTTACGATGTGTCTCCCTCTTAATCTGCAAAATACAAGTGATGAGTTATTACAAGCTCCTGCTAAAATAGTTGTTTGTGTAATGAGTACTCAATGCATTTTTAGTTGGTAGAGGGGTGGTGACCATTAGTGACCCATTAGTTGGCGCGAGTTTCCTAACGGAAAATGAACTTGTTTTCGTTACCAGTTCTTTCTCTCGAAGTTCTTATGGTCCAATTCTCTTATAAAGTATCTACTTGAACTCGTGTTTAAATTTGATTTTTTTCTAATAAAATAACATACAAACTTTAGTGTGAATTTCAATTATAGCAAAATCTTTATCTGCACGTTATAAAGCACCAATTTTATTTATTTTTTATTGGTATCCAGATTTGGGGTAAAATCCAACTTTATGGATGGTTCTCGTTTTGGTGCTATAACTTAACTTTTCCAATCACTTAGATGCTATTTTGGTGGAGAAATGATCACGTAAGTATTTTCGGCAACAAATTTGGGCCACGAGTCTCGAAATTTTAATATTTATTTGGCTTTCTTATGAAGAAGTAATCCCGACGTGGACGATGACCTCGCATTAAGACTTTCTCTCTCTCTCTCTCTGTAATCCTAGATTAGAGATTGCTTGGCTCGAAGGTAAGTCCTCAGCAAGTCGGGATTCAATTTTCATGGCGACCAACTAACTCTAAATCGACCTCAGAAGCGGTTTGTACACCTCCAGCTCCATCTTCTACCGTAAGCGCAACCCGTTCCCCTGCCTCCCGGTCTCCCCCTTGACATCACCGTCTTTATCTCCGACCGCCATGAGCTCTGACGCTTCCTCGATTTCCTCGCCTCCCACCTCTCCGTCACGGTCATCCGCAAGGGCGCCGTCGACACTACTGCTGATCAGCCGTCCCTCGTTCCCTTAATCTGAACATAATTTGCTATATTTCATTTTCCCAGCATCTAAACCATCCTCATAATTCCATTGTAAATATTGAAACTCTGATGAGACAAAACCACACAAATGAAGTAGCGACCTCTGTTGCAAATTTCAGTTATTAATTTTGCCTCAAATCTGCAGCTGTGAGGTTAGGGTTTGAGGAAGAGGTTGAATTTTCCCCCAAATGATTTATTGTGAGGTTGGAATTCCATGAAGAGGCTGAATTTGTAGCATTTATATGTTAAATGACGTCATTTATGTTAATTAATGCCGACTCAATATGCCACGGAGCCACATTGGTTGGAAACAATATTATAATATTGTCACATTGGATTTTCGACGTTCCAAATCAAAATTGATATTCTAGTAATCATTTTTTTTTCTTAACTAAGTGGCACTAGAGTGATTTGTCAAAAAGTTTTGGTATTAAAATGGGTGTTGTACGTAAGTTACCATCATTTTAGTTTTCTTTTCCCTCAAATCTTGCTATCAACAGGTTTTCATCTATCGATATTATAAAAATGCAACGTGTCATTTTACACGCACTTGGTGAGTCCCAGCAGTATTGATGTGGAAGAATTGCACATTATTTAATTATTTTCCAATTAGGGATACCAATCCCTAGTGAGTGGCTCCCGATTCCAAAATACGAAGCACCCATCCCAACCATGCTTAACCCTAATTATTATAACTTTTGTAAAGTTAACTCCATTTTATTAAAATTTCAGAAAATCACGAAAAGAATTATACATAAACTTATAGATGGACATCGATGAAACTTTCAAATATCTAAAATTAGGAGTGATCAAAGTCCTGCGAACTACATAATCTTACGGAAGCAAAATATCGAGAAATGAAAACCGCTCGGATCAAATTGTTAACGCGATAACAAATTTCATCTCGGACCGTGATATATAATATGCACGTATCAAATGCCCACGCCGTGATAAGCGAAGAAATTAATTTCCGGATAAGTAACGATAATAAAAAAAAGAAAGAAAGAAGAGAACCCATAGTTTCACGTTGGAATAAGATATGAATTACAGACGGAGATCCGTCAATGTCATGCGGCATCGCTGCAACCCCATCGACGGACAAAAGATAATTTGGCTGTCTCTTCGTCTCTCTGTGGATTTGTCGGGTTTCATTTCACCGTCAACTTGCTGATGTCTCTCACTATATAAATTACTGATAGATAATTGCCTTCCTTTTTCTCTCTCTCTCTCTTTCTCTCTCTCCTCTTCGCGAATCCCCGTCCCGAATTCTGCTTTCAGATATTACGCAACTCCCGTATTTCTTCTGGAAGATTTCCGGTTTCCAGATCGATCGCCCAGCCCCGTCGCACCGCCCCCCGCCCCTCTCTCTCTCCAATCCGCGCCGAGGTGAATCGCGTAGGTTTCTCTCTCTCTCTCTTTCTTCCTTCGATTCGATTTCGCCCCTCGCTCGCCAATCGGTTCCGCTTCTTCGGGTTTCTCGTTGTCGTCGTCTCGCGGTTTCCCTGCCGCGGTGTGGGGGTGGTTTTGCTCCTTGCCGCGGGCGGTCGGTTCGGGTTCGTTGCGGCGCGTGTTGCTGCTGTTGACATCGTCGTCGGGATTGAGGTTATGGTCGGGATTAGGTTGCTCGTTCGTTCGCTGTTCGTGTGGAGCGCGGCGGGACCTTGCGGGCTTCCTCGGGAGTGATGTGGAGGCTTGGGCTGAGTTGGGAGAGCGTGTGGAAGGGTGTCGTCGGATGGTTGTTTAACTGCTGCGCTGCTGTCCTGCTGTTGAAATAGCATAATTTGATTGCTTCGGCATTTGCGTCTCTAGAGAGGGTGGACGATCGGTTCTATACGGTTACACGAACGCCTTGTTGCACTTCTCTCCTCCTTATACGGGTGATGAGTATGATTGGCGTGCGATTTGCCGTTTGTTGCTTTCTTTTGTGGTTCCGGGTCACAAGGGAAGATGAGGTCAGGAGCATAGATCAGTGTATATGGTTTCATGTAGCTTATGTTTCCTTACGGTATCGATTGTGCTGCCATTTTTCGCGTCATAGAGCTGGTGAACGTGCTTTTCATTCCTTTCATTTTTTTTTTCATTTTTTTTTCTGGGGTTCAGATGTTCTTTGCCCTCCCCTTCTTGTTTTTCCCTTGTGCACTCCGTATCTTATGGGAAACTGCGTAGAAATGTCTACATGATCTTGTTGAATGGAGCTTTCTCTGTTTGTTTTCGGTAATCTTATGTCAATGTGCTTGTCAGTAGGTTCATTGTTGTGATAAAGATGTCCAATTTCCACGGGGAGGATGGTGAGTATGTAGCAGATGACTTTGAAGGAGAAGATGGCAATGAAGAGCTCCATGGCAGAGAATCGGTAGACCCAGAATCTGATGTTGATGAAATAGACACTCCGGTTAGTAATCCGTTCTGTTATCCTTCCAGTTGTATCCAAGGCTTGGTTCATTTTAATTTGTGTTTCGAGCATTTTGAAATGTTTTTTAGTTCGACCTTTACATAGCAGTGGCTCCTTTTTGCCCTCTCTCTGTCTCTCCCTCCCTCTCCTGTTTTATTTACTGGGTATTTCTCTTATGCAGAGTAATAGATTTACCGATACTACTGCTGATCAAGCAAGAAGAGGAAGAGATATTCAGGGAATTCCTTGGGAAAGGCTTAGCATCACCAGGGAGAAGTACCGGCAGACTAGGCTAGAACAATATAAGAATTATGAAAATGTTCCTCAGTCTGGAGAGAAATCGGGGAAGGTAAAAAGTTTGTTTTGCAATCTTTTCCTCTCTTTTTGACATCAATGTTGATCAAAAAGGAAATAAAAGGGATTGCAGGTGTATTTGTTGGATCAATTTAAGTCTACATTCATTTGAGGTGTGTGTCTACTTTACAGGATTGCACAGTTACAGAAAAAGGTAACTCATTTTATGAGTTTAGACGGAACTCAAGATCTGTCAAATCTACTATTCTTCATTTCCAGGTAAGTGGAGGGTGGTTTTGCATCCTATAGTTGTTGGTTGTCTGCATATTACTTTAAGTTTTTAAAGGTGGGGGGCCCCTGGAGTGTCTATGTCAGGTTCTGAAGTTTGAATTGATATCCACACATTGAAATAAATTGGCCACTTCGGCCCATAGTATTGCAATCAATAGTGGGTTTCTTTTTTTGATTGGGCAAGTCAAAAGTTTTTACAGTTGTGCGGTGTGTAGGACTGATCATATCTTCATCTTTTCTGGTCATTGTAGTTGAGGAATTTGGTTTGGGCAACATCAAAGCACGATGTTTACTTGATGTCAAACTATTCTGTCGTCCATTGGTCTTCATTGACGGGCAAGAAGTCTGAAGTTCTTAATCTTGCAGGACATGTGGCACCAAATGAGGTGGTTACTTTTCATATATCATTCTATCGAGGTGTATGTTTATTGTGAGCTACTGATTAACGAGATAAGTCTTGTTCTCAGAAACATCCTGGAAGCTTGTTGGAAGGATTTACGCAGACTCAAGTCAGTACTCTAGCAGTAAAGGATAGATTTCTAGTTGCAGGCGGGTTTCAGGGAGAGCTCATATGCAAGGTAAATTCTTTAACAGTGGATTTGGATTGGGTAAAAAATTCTCTGTATATTTAGATGATTGCATATAAACATATTGAGATTGAGGGTCCTTCATGAAATATCCAATTATTAGCCTTAAACATTTTAATCAGTAAGTTTTCTTCATGGACGCTCTCAGATGTGATCCTCATGCTTTTCCTTTTTGTAAAGATCTCGATGACCGCTTAATTCATCTTTCCTTATTTCAGATATATTGTCTTTTTAAGCGGGATAATTGAGGAATTACCTTGGCTGCAATTATATGATTTTATTATGTGCCGTTAGTTAAACATTGGCATATCTATCGCTAAAGATTTTTTCACTTATCCTGTTGTGTGCAGTTTTTAGATCGACCTGGAATTAGCTTCTGTTCCAGGACAACCTATGATGATAATGCCATCACAAATGCGGTTGAGATATACGTCAGCCCCAGGTTCAGTGTTGCTTCCTCAATCATCTTTCCCTCTTCAAATTAGTTCCGTCAAATATGATGCTAATTCCTTTTATTTAATTTTCAGTGGTGGAATTCACTTTATAGCATCGAACAATGACTGTGGAGTCAGAGACTTTGATATGGAAAACTTTGAGCTGTCTAAACATTTTCGTTTCCCTTGGCCTGTGAATGTAAGGATCTTGCATTTTCCTTCTTTGGTGATTTGAGAAATGGTTTTAGTTTGACAATTCTTGTTGGTCTCTTTGTCTGAGAGTGGGTATCCGTGTACTTATTTATTTGGTTGCAGCATACTTCTTTGAGTCCAGATGGGAAGCTTCTTGTCATAGTTGGCGATGATCCTGAGGGTATTTTGGTTGATGCAAAAACTGGAAAAGTAATATCCTCTTCCGCATCTTGTCTGCTTAGTTCGTTTAGTCACATTTATCTTTTGATTATTCTTTATACTTACCAGAGTACTCATTCTTTGCAGACAATCATGCCGTTGCGCGGGCATTTGGATTTCTCCTTTGCATCGGAGTGGCACCCAGATGGTGTCACTTTTGCTACGGGAAACCAGGACAAAACTTGTAGGATTTGGGACATACGAAACTTATCTAAGTCAATCGCTGTTTTGAAAGGCAACCTTGGAGCCATACGGTCTATCCGCTATACATCCGATGGCCGGTATATGGCGATAGCAGAACCTGCAGATTTTGTCCATGTCTACGACACGAAAACGGGGTACAAGAAAGAGCAGGAGATAGACTTCTTCGGCGAGATATCCGGCATGTCGTTCAGTCCCGACACAGAATCGCTCTTCATTGGAGTGTGGGACCGAACATATGGTAGCCTCCTCGAGTATGGCCGGCGACGGAACTTCTCGTACCTCGACTGCCTCGTCTGAATAGAATGTGCGGTCACTGTTAATAATTTTCTTTCGACTGTGCAGCTTTTTGGGTGATAAATGTGTGAGTACGTGGACAGAGCATGGTGCACAGGGGAGTTCCATTTTGTGTGGGTGAAATGTTTGTATATATGGGTCGAGTAGAATCTTGATGTCTTATATGATTTTAGTTGGCACAGAAATTTTCACGTTCATAGCAGGCTCTCCCTCCTGCGGAACACCTCTTCCAAATGGCATAACTTCCGTTGTCATAGCTTTGAGTATAATCTAATATAATATATAATCTAGAGAGTATTTCTAAAAAAAAAATCACCTCTTCTGAGGACACATGTAGACTCTTTATGAGTAGAAATTTGTTGCAATTTCCACAAAAATACATTACCAAAGCGCCAGTTGAGTACATGTGTGCTATTCTCCGTGAAGCATTTATCGTCCAACACTACATCTTAATCACTTGTCTTTTATCATAGTTAAATCACATTCGACCGCTCAAATTTTCTCAAAAAATGTGCATTTATGTTAAAGAGCAAATGACTGTGTATATTCTTAACGTTGCTTATTTAATTATTTGCTATAATTATTCGTTTTAAGATAAAGTAACTTATCTTGAACATTTATTCCTGTGCAACATGCAGATTCACGTCTAATATATTCTTAACGTTGCTCATTTAATTATTTATTATAATTATTCGTTTTAAGATAAAGTAACTTATTTTTAACATTTATTCCTGCGCAACGTGTGGATTCATGTCTAATGTATAAATTATTTTATCGACGATTTGATTGTGAGACCAAAGAACTAAAGCATGGACATGGCTGGACATGGAAGATGTCGATGATTATAGTGTTTCCATCCGCCCATCAAATTTACAGGGTCTCAAATTAGCTCCAGTCTTTTCTATGGAGAAGAACTCGGTAAGCTTCTGAAGAAATAACGAGTTCTTTTCTATGACCATGTGTAAAGACTTCCACATGATTAAGAAGACAATATCCAACGGAGACAATATAAGAATTAGATCACAACGCTAATCAGAAAGCCTAGTTCCTTAGTGCCGGGGGTGTCACCGAGTCAAGTTAAGTTGAATTGAAATAGTGCCAACTTCGAGCTCACCTCGACCCATCGAAATATTTTGTCAAGCTCCATGGTCATCGATTTATAAAGGAACCTGTGTTCAAGCTCAAGGTCCAATAGAAAGTTTGAATAATGGAGGTTTTTTTTTTTTTTTTTTTTCTTAATGATCAAAAGAAAATTGTATTCATTACTCAAAATGATGCAAAAGTACATAATTTTCATGACAAAACAAATTGAAACAAAGCATAAATACTGAAAAACAAAGCCAAATCCAAAATGCGAGGAGAATTGATGGAGTAATTGTAAAGTTAAGCACAAACTCGTTCCACATGAACAAATCTATCAAGCAAAATTGACAACCGATCATTGGATCTCGTGTTTTTATCAGTGATGAGCATACGTTAAAAATTCATTCTTCAATAATTACGACGTTATCAGTAAGCGGTGCACGCCTAGATTCGACTTCCTCTACATCATCAATGTACGAAAACAACCATAATAGATTAAATAAACACATATTTAACATGTGGAGAAGTAAATCTTCATAATTCAACAAAATACCAAAACCCCTACGATCGTCATGGAGATTAGAGGTAGAGAAGATTTGTAATTTTTAGAAGATTTGTGCTCATAAGAACAAAATCTCTATTAAACTCAGGAGTCTATTCAACAAAGTATGAGTGAGCTCAAATCATACTCGATAAAATGCTTGAGTAGCTCGACCTTAAGCTTGAACTTGATCGATGGTCAAGGTCAAAGTACTCGCCATTAGCTTAACTCAATTTAGCCTAGGCTGACCCAAAAAAAATTTCCTCACCCTAGAGGTGCTAGATGTATATATACCTTCCATAACTCCTTAGATCTAACTTATCTTTTCTTTTTTTTCATTGTTAATTTTACCTTCGGGTGGAAAAGATGAACTGAGACGGTCTGGCTGCCTTTGCATTTCCCCATTGATAAACGGTGGCTGGCTCTCAGACGCCAAGTGGAACACAAAAATCTCTCATCCGAAGAGGACCAATGGAATCCGTCCACGTCACCTCCCAAAATCTATCTCTCTCTCCAATTTCCATCCGCACAACCGCTCTCTCGCTCTCCTCTACCTTTTAACCATCATATCCATCCAATCCCCTCCACTCCCACCTCTCCCCCCTCCACCGCTTCCACCGCAACCTCCGCACCGACGATGGCCGCCGCTTCCCCCGCCGTCTTGTCCCTCGCCGCCGGCGCCACCTCCAGGCGCCACGCCGGCGGCCTCTCTCCGGCCAGCATCTCCTTCCAAGGCCTCAGGCCCCTCGCCAACAGGGCCACCAGGGCTTCCTCCTCCTCCTCCGCCGCCGCGGCTGCGCCGAGGAGGTCGGGGGCGGTAAGGGCGGAGCTGAGCGCGCCGGTGGTGATAAGCCTGAGCACGGGGCTGTCGCTGTTCCTGGGGAGGTTCGTGTTCTTCAACTTCCAGAGGGAGAACGTGGCGAAGCAGGTGCCGGAGCAGAACGGGAAGACCCACTTCGAGGCCGGGGACGTGAGGGCCCAGGAGTACGTGAGCCTCCTCAAGTCCAACGACCCCGTCGGCTTCAACATCGTCGACGTCCTCGCCTGGGGCTCCATCGGCCACATCGTCGCCTACTACATCCTCGCCACCACCAGCAACGGCTACGACCCCAAGTTCTTCGGTTGACCCGATCCTGAAAGTCGTCCAGAACCCCGTTGTCTGTATAGCTCCTTCTCTCTTTTGTCATCGGCTTGTAGTTGCTCTCTAAATTAGCTCTGCTTTCTTCGACTCCCCCTCGTCGGTTCCTTCTGTCGAATCCTCCGTGTGAAGGTCTGCCATTCTTTTCCTGCGATTCCGTTCTTGATATTAAGGTCCAGAAATGATTCCGTGAGTTGGATCCTGATTCGCTTTCGGATCGATTTTGTGCCGGCCAAGTATGAATTCACGATGAGATCATCAGACAGGTTTTTGCGAGATCCAGTTGGCATGTGTCTCGTAATCAGTGGGGACAACATATACCTACGAACCTGTGTAGAAGTTTCATCACAGTTAGGTTTCCTTTTGATAATAATTTATAATAAATAAATAAAAACTATGCAAAAGCACATGTTGAGAATTGACATATCTGTCGGCCAAGAGAGAAATTTCTGAAGCATATGAACGTTGACAAATTAACTGAACCAAAATAGCATATTCATTGAAATAAGAGTTGTTTTTCAAAAACATAATACTTACGTCGCTAAATGTCTAATAGACTTTGCATTAAATTAAATCAAATTTCTTTGTTCGACGCAAAGGTTTAAATTCATATCCTAAGATGATCAAATTTTCATCGCCTATCTTTCTTTTTATATGCCGTTTTCGCTTACCTCATAATAAGTGACATGAGTAACTTATTTTTATGATTAAAAATAATTTTTTTTTTATTTTTTTGTGTGTGGAATAATTGAAGAGCGACGCTTTTTCGTAGAAATTTTTTTAGGCATCCGTGAATAATACAGGACGACGGGATGGAACGAGAATAGTCAAAGCAGAGACTGGTAATCGATCCGATTTTGTGCGGTCAAAAAGGTTGGTTTGGGAATCCCATGCTTTGAGTTTGATTTGTATGTTGGACCAAAGAAGGAGAAGCGGTAAAGGAATTGAATTGCTCACTTGACTAACATGCTCATATATCCATGACGATACATTATGTGAGAAATATAATTTTGGTGATAAAGCCTTGTGTTTTTTCATGTTCCGAAATAAAATAAAAATTATAAAATAATATCATTCTAGATTTTACGAGAATATTTATGTGAACAAAACCTTTGCGGAGAAATTCTTAGATTTTCAAACTTAACTAGACTTTTAAAGGCTATAGTTTTGGTAATCAAGAATTGCGCATGCACCACCACAGCCACGAGTAGATTGCTGAAATCATGTATGTGCACGAGTATTAGATAAATGCGTTGGACATGGTCTCGACATGGTGTCTTCGTCCGATGAAGTGGACTCCTATCTTATGGATCCAATGGGGTTGTTAGGCTTTTTGAAGGTGTGAAAAATTAATTTAGGAAGATAATACACAACAGAACTATACAGTTTGTTTGTTATAGATGCTAATCGGATCTCCGATTCGAAATCACTAATCTGATTGACTCTATCCATATTCGATATGTACATGATCTTGAAGCAAAATTGAGTGCGACTGCACTTAGCTTCACCTACGCCTCAAAAATTTGATTAGTAATATCAAAATATATGGAATAACTCTCAAATATGTCAAACCCTCATTGAAAAGATAAAGAAGATTCAATACATGTTCCTATCGCTTTCTTCTTAATCACATACTTATGAACGGATGCTAAAAAAATCAAAAAGTACTTAGGAGTTGGTATGACCAGAAGGGTCCGATTTAATTTGGCTAGTAATTTAGGGCACATTTGTTCGTGGAAAATGAACGATTTAAAGAATATTCCTCTAAAAATGACCGTTTTTATCGCTCGCAAAATTGCATGAATGAAAAACATTCCCATCATTCACAAAAATATTTAAACATGAACTATTGTCGGTAACTAAAATATTTTTTTTTATAAAGATAGTTATTTTTAGGGAAATATTTTCTAAATCATTTGTCTTCCATGAAATAAATGAGTCCTAAATGGAGACAAAGGGTTCCGAGATTCTCCCTTCATATGACTTCCCAAGTTAGGCATGTAAATGAATGTGAAACTAAGGGGTAAATATGGATATTGGCTAAGAAACTGACGTTTCAAAGTCGAAACCGCGTGGAACAAAGTACAATTAGAGGGTAAGAACTTAGAATCATGGCCAATTTCTGGTCCTCCTCCTTCTGGTATTTTTTTTTTTCTGTTGGTGATTGATATCTTAATTCCCTTTAAATTAGGATTACCACAGTAGTCTTATATGCTAATTGCACATCACATACCATGAGACGGATTCCTTTTTTTTTTTTTTTTTTTTTAATTTATTAATGAAGAGCCTCGCTGATTGTTTATTAGGCTCGGCACCATTATCAAAAAAGATGTGCGGTTCACAAGGCATCACGGAGAACTTTTTGAGTTTAAATATTTTTTAAAAGTTAACGAACTTTTCAAGTAAAATTAATTTGAGGAAAGTGCGGCATGCCCTGAAGGCAATTCTTTATTAATCCCTAAAATAATCGTTTTCTACTAGTGAGCAAAATCACCAAACAGAGGATGATTGCCTCGCAAGTCACGACTCCTTTTTGATTGGACTCTCTCTCTCTCTCTCTCTCTCTCTCTTAATTTTTTTTTATTTATTTATTTATTTATTGGTAATTGTCGTTTCTCCTTGTTTTGGGAGATAGCAAAGGAGAGTGGTCAAAGTAAAAAGGGGAGGAGGAGGGCTGCGTATTTATGGGAACAGGAGATTCTGAGAGGGGGAAACGGAATTGAGAGGCCAAAGCGGGGAAGATAGAACGTGAGGGTCAATTTATTTTCCCTTCCTCGACAGCAGTTTTAGAGATCGAAATTGCGCAGAGAAGGCACCTTTCAACACTGCAACCCTTACCTCTGTCCTTCTCCTCCTTCTCCTTCGTCTTCACCATAACCCTCGTCTTCATCTTCTTCTTCTTCTTCTTCTTCTTAGCTTCTTCTCATGTGGGTTTTTTTTCCTGGCGCGGTCGCCTACTTCAAAATCTCTCTCTCTCTCTCTCTCTCTCTCTCTCTCTTGATCACGTTGGATTTGATCCGGAGATTTAGGTGAATGTGAGCTGGTTTGCCGTTTGGGTTTCGGCGATATCTTCTTCTGGGGGTCATCTTGGAGGCCAACACATTCGAAAGGGTATGTTCCTTACCAGCTAAGCGACCTCTTCTTGATCTCGTGATCTCTTTCCTATTTCCTTCTCCCTCCCCCTCTCTCTCTCTCTCTCTGTTGTCGGCTGATCGATTTAAGGGTCTTCTTTTCTCTGGGTGACCTAGTTTGCTGTACCTTCATTAAGTATATTCTCTGAATAATCAATTCTCTTGTTTGCTACAATATCTCACATAGAGAGAGAGAGAGAGAGAGAGAGAGAGAGAGAGAATCAGAGCTGAAGCTTCAGTTTTTCTATATATAGCTGGTTTCTTAGCTCCTCACTTCTCTGGCTTCTTTCTCTCTCAAGTCTCCAATGGAGGAAGATCTTCACCGAGAGACTAAGCTGATGGCGAGCAGCGGTGTACTCTACATCAAGCTGAACATCCAGAAAGCTCAGTGCAGCAGTGAAAAAGACGGTGGTAGCAGTTATGAGGAAGAAGACGACCACGTGGAGTATCCGGCGGCATCTGAGTCGACTTCTCCGGTATGCATGTTTTGCAGGAAAGGATTTAGCTCAGGGAAAGCTTTGGGCGGTCACATGAGAATTCACGCTCAGTCCACCAAAGAGCCTCTGCGCAAGAAGATTCACGGACGGAAGATCAAGAGAAGCGGTACCAAGAACAACAGCCGGCGGAGCTCGGCCACGATGGCGGGAGGTCAGGATGATCACCAGACTTGTGTGATTTGTGGCAAGAGTTTCCCTTCGATAAAGTCCTTGTACGGGCACATGAGATCGCATCCTGAGAGGGAATGGAGGGGAATTCAGCCTCCTTCAGCCGCTGCGGCCAAACAAAGCTCACCATCCACTGTCTCGGATTCGGTGGTTGTTCGGAAGGCAGACGATGATCAGATTGGTTCTGATGATGATGCTAAGGAGAGGAGCTCAGGTGCTGTAGATCTATCAAAGTCCGTCCCAGGATGGGGGGTCACCGCTAAAAGAGGCAAGAAAGCCGGTACACCCTCCGTCGCAGGCTCAGGCTCAGGATCAGGATCGGGGTCGAGGTCCGGTTCGGGTGAGGGTGTGGGTTTAGACGCACAGGTGCAAGAAGCTCTTGTGATGCTTGCTGATGGGAATCCACCGAGTAAAGTCTCGCCATTGATTAGGCCCAGAATCGACGCAACAACTGATGACAAGGATGAGCATAGGATGGAGGAGAATTGCAAAGCGAATTGCTGCATAGATTCTTATTCTGGCATTGAAGCTAGAAACTGCAGTGCAATAGCAGAAAACAAAGAAGTGGAGGCCTTTTCAGAAACTGAGTTAAAACCTAAAAAGCCTGTAAATATGATGATGAACCGTGTTAAAGAAGAACGGGTACAACGTTCCTACTATAAACTTGGCAGCGAGTTGAAGAAGAGTAGAAGGATCAAAAGGTTCAGGGACTTGGAAGAACTACACGCTGATTACGATGTCCAGAATAGAATCGTCGATCCTGCGACACCTGGTAGGTTCAAGTGCAGTATTTGCAACAAGTCCTTTTCAAGCCACCAAGCCTTGGGTGGTCACAAGTCCAGCCACAGCAAGCCCACCAAGAACAGTCAAACTATCAGAAGAGATCGTGAAACAGTGTCGGCGGAGTTCTCAGCAGTGCCTGGGAGTTACAGGCTTGATGCAGACTTGAGTACCCCGTTGAGCCAAGTGGCTAATTCGCCCAGCGCAATCGGCGAGATGAGCAGCAAAGTGTTGGATTTCGACCTCAATGAGCTCCCACCCATGGAAGATGATAAGGAAAGGGTTGTTGGTCTTGGTGCTGATTCTGGACATTGCAGTGGGTGAACCATGCAGTGGAGCTGGTTTTTGTACATTCCCTCTGACAAATTGGATTTAGCAATAATCGACTGCTACAAACTTTGATGCTCCTAGGAAGTGTAGAAAAAGTCTTTCAGGTCATCAGTAGGAAATCAAGTTTTGAGCTTTTTCTGATAGTTTTTACTTTTTTTTGTCCGTTTCTTCTCGGTGATGGCTTCTGATATTAGGAAAAATTCGGGGTCTTTGAGGAACCCTCTTGGTTCTTTCTTTGTTTTCTCAAAGTGGGGTCTCTCTCCTGGTCATATCGAATATGCCACTTTCATGTTTTTATCTTTCTCGACCTTCATGCTAGGCTTGACTGCACAGCCAGGGGGGAAAGATCCAAACTGACCCGCCAGCGTCGATGACAACGACGATGAGAAAGTTTATGCAGAACAGAATAGAAATTTATGTATCTAACACTAGCTTACTAAATGTTTTTGGTGTTATTCACTGTTGATGCTTGAAAAATCAATTGAAGAATTTGCAAGAGGCAAGAGATAAAGCAATGAGAAGTGGAGGCCCCAGACAGAGGTGATGTCGTGCTGGGAGGAAAAAGATGGGATCGAAGTCAACCGCCAATGGGAATGGACGTGTTTGTAGTTGAGTGAAGCCCAAGAAGTGCAACTTTTTCTAGGTGCTTAGGTTTTTGTGAGTTTCTCACTTTTTGTCGAGAGCACTTCGGTAGGGTAGGGGCAAGAAATACAGGAGAGAGTTTCACCCCTTTCCAATCCATTCTCCCTCAAATAACTACTGGTGGGGCCAGCTGAAAAGGTCTTTGCACACTGACAGGGATTTTTTTTTTTTTTTTTTTTTTTGAGCATCCACTGACAGGGATTTGAAGAATTGTTTTTTCTTCATCGGGAAAAGCACTTCTCTATGGGGTGATCTTGTGACTCGGAGGGGGAGTTGGATGGAAGGAACCACGTTTCGCCCAGGAAAAAATAAGTGAATATAGTAATCGAAATGGGTTTTGTCAGCTCCATTTTCTATTGTATTCTAATCCTCTCTCGAAAGGGTCAAGCTTTTGATGTTTCGAATCGAGTTGATGCAGTTGGTGCCTACTCATATGACCAGCTCAAGAGAGAGAACGAGGACAAATAACGGAAACCCGCTTAACGCGGTCAGACTCAGAACCGGAGCCATCCCTTGATGTTGAGCGAACTGCTCCCGAGTTTTCCAAAAGCAGAAGAAACCACTTTGCAGTCGAGGGAATAGAAACAAAGATAGAAATTGAGGTAAAAAAAGAAGGAAAAAGGAAGGATAACCGGGAGATGATGATGCTCTGATATGAAAGATCCAAAGCATGCAACCATCCATGGTTTACAGCATTGCAGCAGCTCTTTGCATGCACACCGTACTCGCATTCATGCGATCCTAAGAAGTCAGTTGAATGGTAGATTATGTGGGGGTGTATGATGCATGTGTGCTGTCAAAGATGGGAGCCTAAGAGTGATGGCTCACCTGTTTTCTGGGCATATTCTCGTGACTACCAGAAAGTGGCCTTGCAGCGTACTATAGCCCCACAAAAAAAAAAAAAAAAAAAGGAAAGAAGTCCGCCTTTCCCGTTGCAAGAATGCAACGATAAAAAAAAAAAGGATAGTACGCTGAAATGTCAACTAATATTAATTTGGCTTCCGGGACAGCGAGATCACCCTCGCACGCCTCAATTTTTTGGACTACTCATGCGCATTGGGCACCATAAAACCGTGGCGCTAGGCCACTAGCGTCACGGTTCAAGTGGTACCTAGCAAGGCCATGTAAATAAGACTGGACTCGAAGTCGAATTCCTGAAATAGAAAAAAAGAAAATGCTTGGCAACATTATTCATGTAGAGAAGTATATCGGACCCATCATGCCCATGTGCGACGATTTCCTTCTTGGCAAACATCCAGTAGCACTTTGAACTGCTTCGATACAAATCGATATATACTTTATTAAGACTGAATCTCTTTTCTGACATCGGTACTTAAGGAATCTCCTTAGGGTTTTCTTTTTGTCCGTCTTCAATGTGAACTCTCAGTTCTCAGAAGCAATGTTCTTGCATTGAGACGCATGATATTGACATTTGCTTGTAGAATTCGAGTTCCTTGTGTTCAATTGCAATTTGACCATAAACGGCGGCAGAGAGGACAGGACTCAGTCATCAGTTGTTTTGCAAGTTTATATTCGATGACGCCTGAGGTGACTTTTGAGCTCGAGGAATGAGTGCTACTTTTGATTTATGTTATGTTTGGTCAATGTTTTTATGGACACCGGTGAGAGACCTTGGAGACACATGAAACACACGAAAGGCACGCCTTGTTCGAAGTTTGCATGGATGAGACAATCACCTAATCGAACTCTAATCCCGTTCACTCATCTAACGATGAATGTAATAATTATTACCTACACCAGTAGTGAATTTACCATTATTCCAAATATATTACTATAGAAAGTCCCATCTAATTCGGGATCATAGAAGGTCGAAATCAAACTTTCTACGTTACAAAAAAAAGGTTTTCCCGCTTTCTCCACAAAAATAGCAAAATAAATTATTGGTAATTTTTACGCCTCATCAATATTTACGTATAGTTCATTCACATTTAAAAAATATTTCTTATTTTAGCATAACAATATAATTGAAAGTCTTTACCATATTAGTTAGTAAATAAAAAAAATTATTTTCTAGATGCACTTTAGAAATAGTATAATATTTATGAGACATAATTCATATTACGTTTGTGAATTTTTATTTTTACGCTAATTAGTTGCTTTGAAATCATAATCAAATTTTATACTAAAATATTTCATCTTCTATTTAAATTAAATTTTTGCATGACAGTCCGTGTAAATACATCTAGTTTTGAAAAGGGTTTAAGTCAATTATAAAAACAGAACGTAATAAATCTGTCATACATACTTTTTCACCTAATAAAACATGAAGCATCTCTCTAGAAAGCAATGAAAAGAATGTAGTGGCGAAGCGCTTCTTGATTCCAAAATTAGCAAGCTAATTGGCAAGACGATTTCCTTCCCAATTTTAACTTAAAGTGAGAGTTTGATAGTTTTATGACATCTTCAAACAAAGCAAGGCCAGGATTATCAATGATAAGTTATGAACCAACAAAATTAGTGATGGCTTTAGATTAGAGTCAATCTCAATGACAATTTTGTGAATACTAAGTTGTTTTGCGAAGTTGAGTCCCAATCATAATGTCCAAAGTTCTGCTCATATCGATGAATATATTCCTACGAATGTGGCAACATCACCAAACCAGTTACTCCCTTTCGTTTATAAATAAACCCCATAATCCAACAAGTCTTGAATTGCCTTTAGAGAAAAATCGAGGTAGATAAGTTTTGCCACGTAGGTGGTGCGCATCTCTCTCTCTATGCGATGGACGACGCTTGCAACCAGGGTAGCAACGTCACAAGCCAGGCTCGCAAGTGACCCTGACACTCAGCCATGGCCGTGTCATCATCATCCGACTAGATTTGGTTGCCATTTGGAGATTGAGGTGGGTGAACCTAGATCTGATGTTCTTCAAAACTAAGTTTGAATGAGCGGCGCCAACGCTTGTGGCCATCATCTGGAACTTTGGCCATATCTGGTCAACTCAATCAAAGCCGGCAACTTCACCAGTGGCAGTAGTGGGGGAGACGCAGAGGGCGTATGTGAGGGAGAGGGCAAGTGAACTTCTCAAACGTGCAGGTGAGGAAGCTGAAGGGAGAGAGGAAGGGAGCGAGAGAGAGAGGCCATTGTTACTGCAGAAAGCAAGCATAGAAAAGTTAACGGAGGAGATAGGTTAAAAGAGAATCTAAAAAGTGAGCCCTCACTTGAACATATGATGAGAAATGAATAGAATGACGTACGACCTACATGACCATCATCTGCATCTTTGGCCAAATATGGTCGACTCAGTCAAAGCCGACAACTCCACCAACGGCAATAGTGAGGGAGACCCAGAGGGCATGTAGATGAGGGAGCTAATGGGAGAAGGAAAGAGATAGAGACGCCACTGTTATTGCAGAGAGCAGGCAGAGAGAAGTTAATGGAGGAGAGAGGTTAAAATAGAATCTAAAATGTGAGCCCCCCACTTGGACACATGGTGAGCTAGGGGTGATCGGTTCCCGGTTCGGTCCGGTTCCAAGGTGGAACCGGGAACCGGACCGGGAGAACCGGTTCCCAATTTTGGGAACCGTGGACCGGACCGTTTGGTCCTAGGACCAGGAACCGGACAGGACCATCGGTTCCGGTCCGGTCAGTCCGGTCAACAAATCGGCATTTTCCTTTTTCACTAAAAGAAAAACCATGCTCCAGGACCGTCAATCCAATTCGGTTTCGGGCGTTAAAAAAAACTACTCACACATGTTTCCATGCGCCACTTGCAAAATATTCACACTTCACTTGCGTGAATATCAATCACAATTTATGTGTTTCACGCTTAATTTTAAGCATAAAAGCCATGAACAATTTGATTAAAGGTTGTGCTTAGTTTAGGTTTTATAGGCAATCTCTCTTCTATACTTTGAATGTTTAGTCGATATTAGATTCTTTGAGGCTTGAAGTGCCTTGTTGTTTGCAAGTGAGGGGAGCAAGAGAGAGAGTGTGAGCATGAGGAACTCCTAGAGCCTTGTCTCACATCGAGTAGAAAATTAAACTAACAAGTAACAACAAAGCTTTGGTGATCTCTTAGAAGATTGTTACCTCAATTGCAATTGTAATTGCAATAAGTTTCATATATAATATTCATATATTATATGTGTTTATATATTATATGTATATAAATTATATATAAAAAATTGGTCGGTTCCGGTCGGTCAGTTCCCACCTTGGAACCGGGAACCAGACCAACCGGCCGCCGGTTCCAAGATTAGGAACCGGGAACCGGACCGCCGACCGTGGGAACCGCCCAAAACCGGCCGGTCCGGTCCGGTCCGGTCCGGTCCCAGTTCGGGCGGTTTCCGTTGCACACCCCTATGGTGAGCAATGGATAGAGTGACGCACAACTTACATAGCAAGATTGACTTATCCGATCTTTTCCCACTATGACGCCCAAAATCCCAAGTCACTTTTCGGCCGGAAAGCTCCAACGGTAACACCGATAAATAGACCATCAAGCCTGAGATAACTGGGATTGCAACCGCTTCAGGCGAAGCAAAATCCCTCAGCACAAGTCACAGAATTCTCACGTATCTTTAAATTTGTTCACCACTGCATTTCTCACACTGAATGAAGATCCAAAAAACTAAAAAACTTGAAATTGATCATAAATTGCAATGTACATAAACTGACATCAACCATAAGTTCAGGAGCACCTTAGCCACCTCCTAAACCCACCCATAACACTGCGAAAATGCCCAACTGGCGAATTACAGAAAAAAGGGAAAAGAACCTAAAAGCAAAAAAGACAAAAGAAGGTGACATGCGCGGGAAAGGAGGAAAAAAACTAGATAAGCTAAATAAGAAAAGAACAAAATTTGATGTTAGGCAACTTCCATATGAATGCTTAAGATACACAAGGGCTTGCTAACTGTAGGTTCAAGTTGGAACAACCTCCCCGACTTGGGGCGAGATCTGCAAGATGAACCACCAAAAGACCAGCACAAACAAAACTAGTTGTATAACGAAACAAGAGGACACCTTGCACGCTCCTCTCTGCAACTTCCAAACTTCTCCAGCAACTTCAATGTCTTCACATGCTTTCACTAGATCATCCGCTTGCTTCTTTAGCGCAGCAGCTTTGCTTTCTGCTTCACTTTCACTTGCACGCTGATCATCTCCCTCATTTAAAAGCATTAGACTCTGCGCATCAACTTTCAGCTTCTGTATCGTCCTAGCTATTGCCAGGTACTCCACCTCAGCTTCAATCTTTTGCTTGAAGAGACCCTCAAGCTCCGTCTCCATCTCCCTGCATTCTTCTCGCTGCAACTCCAAGGTGCTTTCTGGTTCTTCCTTCACTGACTTGTGACTGTTTGTAGAATCTTCTAGCTCAGAAACCCTAGATTCCTTCACCTTGAGCTCAGCCCTGGTTTCCTCTAATTTTGCCTCTAAGATTTTCACATTCTCTGTCAAGCTCAGTATCTGGATTTCCAACTTACCTGAAGCATTCTGGTTGAAATGCTTCAAGTCGGACTGCTCTTGAAGGACAGTGCCACCATTAGAGGTGCCATTGCTTGCTAAAACAGGGTCCCCACCTATCTCTGAGAACTTCTGAACTTCTGAAAAAGCATAGAAAAGAATTTGTTAAAAACAACCTCTATGTTAAAACTAAAACCTGTCAACTCTGACATGTCTCAGGACCAATTTTTTTAACTCACTTAGCGATTGAGTTTCTCTCGTTTCTAAGGAGCATATGCTTTCTTAGTCTTTGCTAAATTCTAATCTCCCAAATATCAAATGCCAAAATAGACATATAGTTTCATGAAGCACACCACTCTTGCTCAAAGACATCGTGTAAGTCTAGGTTATGAAATCTATCAGCACATTTGATAAAAGCAGACCAATAGATCCTTCTTCAAGCCTGCCATGAGGCAGAACAACATTAAAACAAAGAAACTAGCTAAATGAATCATCTACCATCAAATAACATAAAAAATCAGGCATCCCAGAGAACATTATCTACCAGATATTGGAAAAGATGGGTAGATCAGACATAAATTAAATTATGATTTTTGCTGCTTTTCATTTTTTGTATCATTTGTATATCATCACAACAATGTAGAGCACATAGATAGCCCATGTATCAGAAACTTCAAGGAAGAAACAACTATACCCAGTTGCATAACAAAATTATAAAGGACATTACATGGATTGAAGTGCAGACATCAGAGTTTATCCTAGCTGTAAGATATCTAATAAAACCGTCACTGGAATTGAGATCTCAATCAAAGAGAAAGATATCAAAAATATGGAAAATGGATGATCCCATCTGCACAGACCATGACTGACAACTTTTGGATCGTTTCTCTCCGAGCAAGAGGTGGAACATAATTCTATACAAATTCATGCTTAGGCACCTGCACATCACTATTCATTGTAAGCTCTTTTACATTCTGAAAAGAAATGAGCTCCTTTTCCAAATTCTCTACACTACACTTTCAAACCTGGGCACAGAGAGAGGTTAGAATTAGGTAAGGAAACAGTGCTAACATATTTTTCATCTACTCGTAATGTTAAAAAGTGGGAAAAAAATAAAAAAGAAAGGCATTCTGTCGTCATGAAGATTCTGGCTATAGGTTCATTATATTGAAAAGTCACAGTAGATACGAAGAAGTTACCGTATGTCATGAGAACTGAAAATCCACAGGAACGTGTTAGTTAAAGTTTGTGAAGAAGCAGAGTGGTTGGTGACATATGGAGGTAAAGGCATCATACGAGTGTCGATTGAAACAACGGGATATTCACCTTGTTCAAGTGCTTCCTGTAGAGATTGTAGGGCATTGATAGACTCAATTAAAGTACTATGATCTGCAGAGGATCGATTGCTTTTATGTTTCTCCTCCCCTGCCTCCCAAGACAAGTCCACAGCTGAATCATCTTGTGAGAAATCCTCAGCTTCCCCAACATTTTCAGTGGGATAACCAGTCTGAATTTCCTCACTGAAGTGATCACCCATGTGGGCTTCATCACTATTTGCTGAGTAATAGTTCATTGCCCTTCCGCTCTTCTGACCATTACTGGCATAAGCACCCTGCATAAAAACAGAGCTTGAGCTTCTTAAGTCAGATTCCACGCTGGAATGAGAGTTTTCCTTCTTGATTTTGACCCTTTCTCCTCTAGGCTTCTTACTGAGTTCAATTCGACCCTTATTCTGTTGAGCATGTTGAGATGAACCACCTTGACTCTTTCCACTCAAATTCTTAATTCTGTTCCTTTCCCGGACATACCCAAAGGCCGCACTGAAGTCGTGTTTAGCCTTTGGAGCACTAGCAGCTGTAGATGATTTGCTACTTCGATCCTCACTGTTGTCAGAATCAGCACCAGCTGTAAAAGCAGGTGCAGCTGCAAAATTGGATTCCAAAGTAGAAGCATGCACTGCAGGGCCATCGGCATGACCCAGACCCAGGTTTCTTGTCATACTTGTCGATCCAACCGAACCCTCACTATCTTTCATAACCTCGACAGAAGCCCGTTCAACAGAAAAACGCGAAGAATTGTTCTGGTTTCCTAAACCATTTAAACCTCGCTTCAAAATCTTGCTAGAGTCTAACTGAGCACTCCCATCCTTGACAAAGTCTCTCCTGATTCTTCTCCATTTCTTCAATCCATAACCTTTCCTCGTCGAGGAACTCCCTCCACTAGGAGACTGAGCTGTCGAGGGCGGCGAAGTATTTGGTTCCGCGATTTCTTTGCCTTTCTCGATCGAATCAGGAGCCAGCACACGGTCATCACAATTCTCATCCGTCCCCGATTCATCTAAATCAATGTTGTCGCAGGACCCATTACTCCTAATGTCGCTACGATCCAAACCAGGCGCTCTTTCCGGCGAAACTTCGCAATCGCCCAGAGATTCGAGGGCCGAGCTCTCTCCGTGCGAATCCATTTCCCCCCGCAAGCTCACCGATTCCCAAATCCAACCACCGAAATTCCAAACAGATCAAAATCGAGAAAAACAACTATCATTCCAGCTCATGGCCAAAAATTCTAGCAAAAAAAAGGTCCCCGAGCGATCAACGACCGTTTTCGAGAACGAGCGGATCGCAGCAGAATTCCGCGCGATCTGAATCGAACCCGACCTCCCACCAGCTACCGATTGAGGCGGGACAATTGCAAGCCCGGAACGAATTACGAAGGATGGGTGGATCGCTTTATTCGCCAGGAGTTGTATCGAGACCCAGCTCAACCTAATGAAACAATCGAAAGGACGAACGTACCTTCATCTCCATAAATGAAGCTCGAGAACGAAGACGATCATCACGAGCTCAACGATGGAAATGACAAAATCGAAAGGGCATGGAAACCCTAAACTTCTGTGGGATTGGCGGATTTATAGCCATGGAAATAATTGGGGGCGACCGGAAAAAAATCGATGATAATAATAACAATAAATGATAAATGGTAAATTCTATAGTAGTGAGTCTAGTGACTCCCGAGAGTACGAGAAACATACAAAAACAAACAAATAAATAAATAAAAAAGAAGAGAAAAGTAAATTTTGGAAAGGAGAACGTGGGGTGACGCGGGGGAGGGCCCACGTGCAGGTGGTGGGCCACGCATGCTAAAAAATGGGTGGGCCGCAGGTGGCTGTCTGTCTACAGGACTGGAACTGACTCGAACTTTTCGGCGCGTGCCTCCAGGCTCCAGGTGAAAACTGCAATTACTTCGGACAATCTTTGTGGTATTATTAATTTCTCCGACTGGACTATAAGTAATTGTCCAGCTCTCTTAACTATGTCATCGTAGAGCGTATCTATGTACATCTGACATTATTATTATTATTATTATTATTATTATTATTATTATTATTATTATTATTATTATTATATGTTTTCAGAGATAACACTTGAATATTAACTCATCCTTATTATTGTGATTTGATATTTCGATATTCCTGATCTAATTTTGTGTCACCGATAATATATAATTGACAGGGTTAGCAATTTGGCTTTGTTGGATAAGATTTGAATTGAGGTCGGTAATGCTGGATTAATCTAGCACAACTTTCTTTAGCAATCCCCTCCTCCCATTCATCCTTTGTTTAACCAAACAACTAGAGCAATATAAATTTATGAGGTACTGTTACAGTAGGATCAACATAAGCACTTGTTTTGATTCAAAAGTTTTTTTTTCCCAATAAAAAAAACTCTCAAGATGATATATTTGAAATGAGATGATTGTAGAGTTGGGCTTTTGCCTGGTAATCATTTGAACCACTAGAAAGTAGCTATCGAACATGAAGAAAAGCACGAGCATTAAACAAGCAAATCTTGCATTGCATAGATTAAATCCACTAGACCAACATATTCAAAAAAATAAATAAATTGTAGGACTTAATAGGTTAACAGGGACCCAATAGCTTAATGTACAACCCACACTAAATCCCACCGAAAACGTGCTCAAATAATTTTTAAACAGCAATGGGTTCCATCTAGCACAGTACTCACGGACCAAATTTATACGATATTTTCTCCATATGAAACAGATGCAGATCAATCATACTTCGAATTTAGCAACCGCATCATAGTGTGCATAACTATGGTAGAGAACTTTGATGAAGATTTCAATGCCATACTCTCGGCCATTTTAAACTATGATCCTCGGGCTCCCCGAAACTTTCTCCTTCATGAAAACTGGAATGGGCATCCTAACAAGTGGATAGCAAAGTGGCGATCTCACTGGAATTGAGAAATCTCGATCGGAAGCTAAGTACAAATCTAGCCGGTTGAGAAGTTAGCAAACGTGCGAGGCTTGCAATGTAAGAGAAGGGAAGTCACTGAAGTAGGACAGGCGAGCACGCAAGAAGTTCAGGCTCTCTTCTCCATATACGAGTTTGTGTCGTCCAGCTACATGTGTAAAAAAAAACCGATGCGGGTACTTGATTAATAGGAAGATAGAAGGGCCAAATCTGACAGATCAAGCACATGTTTTATCAAAGTGCAGAGGTGTTCCTAGAAACAGCTCCCAATTGAAATTCCCCACACAGAAAATGACACACATTGATGCTGAATGGCCATGAAAAATGTAGATTTAAAGACAAACTTCTGAAGAGGCTGGAAAGTACAAATTGGGATAATCACAGATCTGTCCCGTTCGAAAAGATAGAGCCAACCCCAAATTGGAAAATCTCCAACCAGACGCACCCCTTAGTATCTGTCCTCGCCTCGTAACAAATTCATCTGCAACCTGTCAACATCATCATTATTTTCTTTAAGAAAGTTTGGGTAGAACTTCATTTGGAAACGTCTTCTGTATACATATATTCAATTTGCACGAGAAAGACAGTTGCTCTGTAGACAATGACGCGGATGCAAACTGACAAGACAAGCAAATCAAGTCCCACATCATTTGATCCTTGAATTTATCAGATCCGAGTTCTGGAAGTATCGGCCATTATATCAACGGTGGTTCTTGAAGCTAAGAGTTGTTGCGGCACCATTGCGAGGGCAAGCTCAGTTTCACCATGTCTAAGTGATGTCTTATTCATACTGCACGTAACTTGCCAAAATTTTTAGAACGCAGATCAGACTTGTCTAGAGGCATTCCTGAAAAGATAAAATCGGAAAAGAAACCGTCCTACTTTAGCTCTAAGCTCGTCCGCAGGGTGATTTCTAAGGCTTTCACTGGGAGATAGCTTTTACCAAGAACCACAAATCGAAACAGACATTTAACAAGCAGAGCTATACCTGTCCCAATGAAACACATGCACGGCATGGCAAATTTTTACCAAACTGATTTTTTTTTTTTTTTTTGTCTTGACATTCAAGACTCAACATAACAAACATTTGTTGCTAATATTCATATCAGAAATTATTTACAAGTATTGGTAAGTCCTTGAGATGCACAATGTGGCGGACCGAGAACTTTGGGTTGGGATGACCGGTAAGATTTGCTTGAAATTTCTAGAGCATCTTAATTAATTATTAGAATGTCCACTTAAATGCCCCACCGAAACCACTGAAAAAAAGGTCCACAGCGGCAGAAGCAAAAGATAAACGATTTGTGTTGCACTAGCCAGCAAACACTAGTCAGCAGAATGAAGCAAATAGCGCACAAAAGATTAAAGAGATGGCAATGAAACCGGATACAATTTACATATACCTTCTTATTTTATTCAAAAGGAAATTGATCGACTTAAGTTAAAATGCAAGGCAAATCACGTACTTCAGCCTATTCTGAAATTTGGAACCAGTTTTTCATTTTTCAAACAGCATAAATAAAATCAGCTGAAGACCAGACATCAGTTTTTTGCATACTTTCATAAATGAACAACTTTCCCAACTTTTCCAGGTAGCCATCTCTTGAATTTACCACTAAAACCAAAAGAAATGAACATTTAAACACACAAAATGCCCCGACCATGGCCACCATCCATGCTAATGACCACAAATGCCAGTGTAAGCAAAAACTATAAACCATGCCAACACCACTGGATAAACTAGATACCGATGTTTATCGTCTCCATTAGCTGCCCAAGACGGCAGGATGAAGATATCAAATCAACCTTCCCTTGCCTTCGCTAAACTGCCACCCACATATTAATTTGACCAGGAACCTTCATGTCGCTTTATTAACCCATCCTGGTCACCAAAAGGTCCGAGTCATCAGCCACCACTCAAACAGGCGCTTGATGGAGTAGCCATAGACGAGCAATCTTTCAAGCCCTTTCTTAATGGTGGCCAAGCAGCTCATTGAAAGTTGACATGCATTTCCTCCCCAACTATGGCAAATATCTCACTGACTCTGTTGAGATAAATGAAAACAATCAGGAACTATAAGTAGGGAATGCAAACAAATCTCAGTCATTTGGTGTATCCTTCCATGTAAACTTCTCTTCGCACAATTTTGCTATTGGATCCATCATACACAGCTCGCATGTCACTTTGATTGAAGTATTCATCAGTGCCAACAGACTTTCATTTCATTTCTTGACAATTTACAAACAATTAAATATACAAAAAACATGACCAGACTTACCTATGAGTGTCTACGTTCACCTCAGCAAGCCAAGTTGTTAAGTAGACCTGCAATATTAGATGATATTGTGATTAAACTCTTATGCGAAGGAAAAGTGAATATGACTACTGCTGCTAAATGGGATTATTTATCGTACAGCCAAGTCAATTTCAGTTTTATCTTTGTATAATGGTGAAACATCATGGATTCAGAATGGTTTCTCAAAAGCTTTGTGACAGCTCAAGTCTCCCTTCACTAAAATGGTAAGTCTCTCAATCCTACGAACTAAGGACACTAAGAGGCAACTAGGACAAATCCACCATACAAGTACCTAGTGACCTCTTTTAAAGCTAACGTAGCAGCTGTAAGGCTTGCAAACTTGCACACAAGAAAAAACAGGAGTACTGAAAGGAAATACTACTTCAGATGATAATATGATGGCATTTGCAGACCAGCAAACTCATACAGAGTTGTGAGAATGTTGCAAAAAAGATTTTTTTATGTAATCAATCTCACGGGACTATTACCTGCAAAATCTCACGGCTTAACTGAGCCCCGCCTTGTTCAGGAGGGATATCTGACATACAGCCCTTCAATCTAGGAGGCATTAGCTCACACTTGTTTGTCAGCAAGTGGCATTGGGACAAATTTTCAAACTCTCCTGGATAAAGCTCCAGAGACCAGCTGGTTTGGTCAGATTGCAGCACTTCACATCCCACGATAAGAAATTCCTTTGTGAGCAAGCGCTTAAGAGTTGAAGATGCCAGAATTGCAGGCAAGGAAGAACAATAAAGATCAGATACTCTCCTCGTAGTGATTTTGAGCAGCCAAAGAAACGGCATAGCTCACCTTCAAACTTAACTCCAACTCAAACATCTCCACAAGCTCTTGTGCCAGATTCTCTGAAATCATTTAGCATCGTGATCATCAAATATATTGCCAGAAAGAAAAAATAAATTTGTTTTCAGTTGATCAGAAAGTCTTTCCCGATTGGTTTTAATGAAAATCAGACGGCTTTTTTCACCCATATACTAAGAAAAACGTCCATTGTCCTCTCAAAGAAAAAGTATTTAATTAAAAATTCTCGATAATTCTTTTGTATTTATTTTTTTGTTAGAACATCAAAATCCTGTTTAATATTTGTCATAGGCAATCGGTCAAAGCCTAGACAAAGGTGGAGAGAAGGAATACATGAGGTAGCCAACAGCCGGAACTCCCTTTTCCTTTAGTTGAATTCTTATGAAATGAATGCTACACAGAAAAGAATCCTGTATTTCAAATGGCAAATCCAATGTTTGTAAAGCTGACAAAAAAGGAGTGTAGCACCAATGCACCAAAAATATTCTAAATAAGCACCTTCCTCAAATAAACCTTTTCAGAACCTAAAATAGGTCTTACATATTACTATTCCTTGAAGGTCCTTGTCATGTAAGAATTATTCTCATGGAAATAAATAGGTTAATGCCTGATTCCATTCAAGTCTAGACCATCCTGCACATCAACCATGAAACTAGCTCTGCATGGCAAGTGACAAAAGATGAGTTTTGGATAAACTAAAAACACTATGTGTACGTTGACAATGCAAAGCAAAATTTAGAATCTTGAATAATCCAGTCCAGGGCACAAAAGCTTCTTGCACAGTCTATGGAATACATAGACGAAAAGTTTGAACATACCAAATGAAGAGATTGACCAAAAAGTGAATACAGGGATTCCGCCACCATCACCAGCATCATTTGTATCCTCTGAGCCAACAGAAAATTGAACAAGTTGACTATTGCTGGCTCCTTTCAAAAAACATCTCATGGATCTACTAGCACTGACCATATAAGTTACTGCAGCAACCTGTAAACAGAGAATGAAATAACTTATAAGCTCAGCGAAGTTATTATTATACTTCCATTCCACCGGTTCATCATATTTACATCAATACGTTGTAACATAATACTGGTCTTTTGACATAAATTTTCAGTTGGACTATTAGCAGCACTTGTAGACTCTATAGAACCTACAGACTGGAAAAGCATAGTTTCGTTTGTAATCTTCTTCTTCTTCTTCTTCTTCTTCTTTTTTCCTTTTTTGGAAACCATGTGTGCATAACTTGAAAAAGGGTTGGAATTTGAATGAACTGCTTGAAGGGTGACATTTGAAGGATAGGGAGCACAACTAAGAAAAAGCAAAGTCACCAGTTCCATCTCATTACATTTCAAAACAAAAATAGCACCACTCCCACTTGAATAAGAATGTAATAATGCACACTAGGCCTATATTTAGTTTCCTTATGCTTAATCCAAGTATCAAGAGCAACTCACATAGAAATTCAAAAAAGAATTGATCTGTATCAAGTCATAATCTATATCGGATTCCTAAAGTTATTAAAATACACCAAGCATCATGAAGAAAATGTCCTGTTTGATTGAAGTGTGCTTTTAGTGTAAGATGGTCCAATGGAAGTTTATTTCTATCTTTTTAGCTCATGGAAATTTTACTACTGCAACTGTGTGAAGTTAGACATGAAAGAGCGACAAAGTGTGTATTCTCCCAAGAAACAGGGTTTCTGTCAGAGGTTTTCAGAATTTATGTAATTCCCTGACATTTCAGCTTGGCAACATTAGTTAAGGTTCTTACCATATCCTTGTATGCCGATAGAAGTTTGTTCTTGTGAAGCTCCTGAAACAATGAAGACGTTAATGAAACACCTTATTCAGACTTGTTAATCCGGTCAGACCAATACTAAAAGAAATGCAGAAGCGTTAATCAAGAGGGAGTATCCACCACTCTCATTAAGCTCATTTCAGCCTTCAATTTGAAGCAAAAGACATATTTTTCTGCTGAAAGCACTACAACAGAAAACAAAGGACACGCATATAAACTGAAATTTTTAGTTTCCAAATTGATATAACCCACTACAACTGCAGTGTCCACATCTGATCTGATTCACGCATCACCACTGACGGTCCTATGCGAAAGTGTTCTGTCAATGTCCATGCTGACGGTTATCTTATCAAACTCTTTTACCTCCACAAAGTTCCAATTTTAACGGATGAATTACTTTCTTCAGATTTACAAACCCATTGCTAACCCACAACTACATCCATCGCAGTCGAATTGAGCTAATCTACCTGTTGCTTAAACAATTTTAGACAGGCTCTGTCCCGAATATCTGGCATGTCCTTCAGAACACCCAACTCCATTGAGGGCACATATCTAACCCATGACAAATAAAAAAGCAAGGTCAGTAAAAAACTCCAACGAATAGACAAGGAAAAGAATTTCTAGGACGAAACCGATTATCAGAAAGTAAAAGCTAGCTGCATCAAATGTCAAAACTAACGAACAACGCGCTCGAAAAGAATGGAGAACAAAAGAGAGGCGCTACGACAGAACAAACAATAGAGCTAAACTATCAGAAGACAAAGAAAAAGGTACAAAGAAACAAGCCAAATCCCGATTGAGGCAGAAACTCCTCAGATTGGTTAAGAAAGATCGGAGGGATCACCACCTCCGAGAGAGATGCGCGTTGACGAGAGAAGTGGCGTGAGACCTTCCGGCCGACGAAGCGGAGGCCCACTGCTGCCTGCACGAGGCCAGCTTGGACCACTGGTTCCTCAAATTTCGCTGCGCGGCCGGCCTCCAGAGCCGCGCCGCCGATGCCGGCAGCGGCGACGCGGCCGGGGACGGGTTTCCCGGGGTTCTCGGTTTCGAAGGAGGAGTCGCCGCCGCCGCGTCGGAGTTGGCGTCGTCGCCGGGGGTTTCGGGTCGGTCGTCCATTGAGGCTGTCGCTTAGGGACACCTCGGGCTCGGGGCGATGCGGAAGGCGAGAGGATCTTCCTGCAAATCAGAACAAAACGGGTTTCGCCTTTGAGCCTTTCCTTCAACCGCGGCCCGGATCACTTGGACAACGGTCCGGCCCAAAATCGATTCCGTATCCAATTCGTACCCGGCCCAATCCAGATTGACAAGACACATCCATCTTTAACCTCCATTTAAGAAAAACCCTTGTCCGCCCATCTAGCCCGTTTTAAACTCTTTTGATGTCTATATGTTAGCTGTATAAAAACTTCATCAAATTGAAACAAGTAAATTAAGGCAATAAAAAATTAGTAAATAATGCAAAAGATATATAAAAGACCTGCAGATTGATATATTTATTAAGAACTCTTGATAAAAGAGAGTTTGATTAGCTAACCATTGACATGCAAATAACATTTGCTTGTAAGAATTGTTCAAACGTGCGACAATGTATTCTTGAAACATTTGAGCGTATTAGTGTCTGTATTTCGTCGAGATAGCAGCGCCATCGACTGCCTATCCCTCCACCATCACTATTTCCATAGCAGCCCCCTCTCCTTCAATCTCTATCCTTTTGTCAGTATCTCACTCTCTCTAAAATCGACGTCGGAGCGGAGCTTGATGCCGTGTCGAGCGAACTTCCCAAGGCCTTTCCGACAAAGCGAAATCCCTCTATATCAAGTGAATTCAAAATGAGATAACTGCAGAGTTTGAGCTTTACCCGTTAACAGCCCAAATCGCTGCAACCTAATCTTTATAAACATAGAGCAAAGCACCAGCGTTGAATGAGCCAATATTGTACTGCATCGAAGAAACCCACCAGACGACGCATCTTAAAAACTTGCGCGACCCACACTCACTATTACTTAAAAAAAGCATAAGAATCTCCATACAATTTCTGAATTGCGATTGGATCCGTCACCGGCACAAATCGCGGATTGAATATCCGCCATATTTTCTCGCATGAACCAGATGCAAACCGACCACCGCCGGGGAAAAGTGTAATGTTTCGTGAACCGAAATCTCACACGTTGGATTGCATATTATTGCCAATTGAAGCCGGCGACGCATCATAGCATAGGGCATTGACGTAGATTTCAGTGCCATAATTTCGGCCAAACTCCAAGTGCTAAGTACGAATCTAGCTAGGCTGGTTAGGAAGTTAAACAAGCGTGCGATGCGGTCAATCCCTGGGTGGGGAAGCTCACTGTGGTAAGACGTGCGAGCACAAGCAATTAAGCCGTACATGAGGCTATCTCATCTCGGCTACGATTGCGTCAAGATCGCCTTCTGGAAACCCCATTTGGGTACTTGATCGATAGGAGTATCATAGACTGTCACGTTAAAAGACAAAAGACGACCTATCAAGTGCCGGATTGTTCGCAGGATCAGATCTCCATTCAAAATTTCTCACATAAGAAATAATCACGTGATGCTACATTACCGTCAGAAGAGTATGAAGAAATCAAAAGGTAAAAATTGAAATTATTATAGATCCATCCAATTCGAAGAATTCGGAGTATATAATCAAATCCACATGTTAAAATATCACTAGTCATTTGTTCATAGATTTACACGCTTTTTATATACATGTGACATCCACATTTATTTTTTTCAAATTTTTGGATTGAATTTTTTAATATGATATTAAAATCGTGTGCCCTCATCACATAAGATAATATTTAATAATCGTACGAGCATGATCAACCTCCGAGCACGAGGCACCTTCGTCTCTTCTTCCTCGGTTGCCCCTTTTCTAAGGGAATCTGAAAAAGGGTACATAGATTTTGGAGTGATGGGACAATGTTGACTTTCTTTGATAACTCCACAAATCAAAGAGATAACTTAAAAGTCCGGGAATTAGGCAGATGGGCCCTGCGCACGTGGAACTCTGGGCTCGTTCAAACGGTTGCTAAGCGAGTCTCCCCGGATTCCGGTGCTGTACCTTTCAACTTCATCCCAATCCCTCCCTCCCAAATCCTCATTTTTCTGATGGTAGCTCTCGGGTCATTGTCACAGAAAGAGACGCAGCGAGAGAGAGAGATGGTGAGAAGGACTATTTCCAGTTGGATGCAAGAGTATCTAGAAGTATAAGAAAACCTACGAAGCAAGAGACAGAGAGACAGAGAGACAGAGATGAGGGCCTTCCTGCTTGTGCCGATGCACGCATGGAGGCGTTGACTAAAAGCAGCAATGACAGCTCACTCGACTGTTTCTCCACGCAATTAAATCAGGACAAAGACGAAGGAGAACAGAATACGAATCCCCCGAAACAATGTCGATGCCATGTGGGAGTGACAAGTTGCGTTTTTTTCTTATTCTCTTTTGTGTAATGAATAAGTGCAAAGACCGGCGAAAAGATCAGAGAGTTTTGCTGGGCAGTCCGATAGAACCATTAGAAAGAGCAGCATTCAGATTCACTGACACAAACTGAATTTCTGTCGCCTTAGTTTCGTCGGCAAAGATCAGTTGTGTATTAATTATGTAGGATATTGGATGAACTGGTGAATTGACCGCATTACATGAAAATGGAAAGTTGCAGATCTAGACAGAGGGAATAAGGCAGAGCCTGGAATTTCTTCTCACTATTCAACAGTGCTGCTATTGCTACAACTTTACAACAATTGCTCCTTTTCCTCTCATCTCCAGGGTTCTTTCTTTTTTATGGACAAGAACAATCGACGCATTGTGGAAAAACTATAAACGAAAACACGTAAGTTAGCAAAACTTCCCCGGGGAACAGGAGTCAAATGCCACACGAGAACAAAGCATTCAGGACTCCCCGAATTAAGACTCGTCGATCCAATAATTCGCCATTCACAGAATATGAGTGAACGAAAATCCCTTCTACGTTGCTCTCTTTCTCTCCCCCCCACAATATCCTTCCGACTTCTCCATCTCATCGATGTTCTGCTTCTATTTACAGTACGCGGCACGCGAAGCTTCGATAGTAACCTCATTGCCAATTTCGGAACCGAAGCTCGCCAGTCCTAACTGAACACAAGTCAGGGGCCATGAACCTAAGGTTCTTTTTCCCGAGATTCATCGATTACCGAGTCTTTCAGTGAAAGGCCATCGAGGATATCGCTCTCTGAATCAACCTGAAGCTCCTTAAACATTGCCATCACCTGAATCATGGTCGGTCTCCGGTAAGGCCTATCATCAAGGCACTCAAATGCGATTCTCAAATAATGGTACAGCTCAACCTCCCCTGATTTATGCTCCATCAGTTCCGGGTCCAGTATCTCGTTAACTCTCTTCTCTCTCTGAAGCTGCTTAGCCCATCCGACGAGGTTATTATCGTCACCGAAGACGGAGGAGTCGATTGGCCTTTTGCCAGAAAGAAGTTCCAGAAGTATTACGCCATAACTGTACACATCTCCTTTCGCAGTGCAACGGAAACTCTGATAATACTCTGGGGGAACATATCCCGGAGTTCCTGCAAGGGTGCTCACACTGAGATGGGTGTCTAGAGCGTTCACCAAGCGAGCCATGCCGAAATCAGAAACTCTAGCTTCGAAGTTCTCGTCCAGAAGGACGTTGCTCGACTTCATGTCCCGGTGGATGATGTGAGGAATGCAACTGTGGTGAAGAAAGGCTAGGCCTCTCGCCGACCCGATGGCAATCTTCTTTCTTGCGGGCCAATCAAGTTTCGAGGCACCTCCTCCCCTAGACCGATCATGAAGAACCGACTCGAGGCTTCCCCATTTCATGTACTCATACACAAGGAGCCTCTCCTCGCCGACCTTGCAATAACCCATCAATGGAACCAGATTGCGGTGCTTGATCTTCCCTATGGTTTCCATTTCTGCCATGAACTCTCTATCGCCCTGACCCGTCACTTGAATAAGCTTCTTTATGGCAACGACATTCCCGTCCTTTAGTTTAGCCTTGTAAACCTCGCCAAACCCTCCTGAACCGATGAGGCTTTCCGCGCTGAAACCATTTGTAGCTTCAAGTAAATGTGCGAAAGTGAGCTTACGCAGAGGCTTCTCGAATGTGGCGACGTTGATGCTCAACGGCTCGTGGACACTGGAGACCTTCCAGCTGCCGCTGCCTGAAGTGGGGAGGCTCTCTATGTACTTCTCTCTCTGTTCCTCGACCTTCTGGCTCCGCTTGACACGGTAAAGCGCGACAGTGAGGCCAAAGATTAATGTGAGGAAGAATGTGATGCCTATGACCATCCCAGCCTCAAAAGACTGCTTCTTATCCCCATTATCATTCTTCGGCGGGCGGCTCGGCCTGCTCCCGGATGAACAGGGTGGTAAAGGGACCCCACAAAGACCACTGTTGTTTGCATATCTGGACGGCTGGAATGTCGTGAGCTGACCTCCGGAAGGGATAAGGCCACTTAGGTTATTGTTGGACACGTCAAGATCATTGAGAAAATTGAGAGAACCCAATGAACCAGGAACAGCCCCTGTGAGATGATTGTGTGAAAGATCGAGAACTCCTATATTCTTCAAACCTCCGAAACTGTCGGGAATTTGTCCTGTAAAATTGTTGTGTCCCAAGTTGAGAACTTGCAAGAAGCCCATGGAGCCGTAATTTTCCGGGATTGTCCCTGACAGGAAATTGTAGGACAGGTCGAGGTAGATCATGCTCCCATTGCTACCGAAGGTGTAAACCGTCACGCCCGTATAGATCCTAGTCGTTGGACAAGAATGAATCATCGGAAAACTCTCCAATCTATCCTTACGCATCCCCTCAAACTCCACCAATCCTCCAGCACCTCTGCACTCTGTACCGCCCTCGTTCCTCACGAACGCAAATTGCTTGCCAGAGACACTGCCCGGCATTATCAGGCCGGACTGGTCAGCGAGATTAGGTGGGACCGGACCTGTGAGGTCATTGCTGTTCAAGTCAAGCCAAATTAGGCTCCGGCAGTTCGTGAGCTCCGGAATCTGTCCAGTGAGCGAGTTGTTGCCCAGTTGGAGGATCGCGAGGCTCACAAGATTCCCGACCTCTGCTGGTATTTCTCCTGTGAGACGGTTGCTTGAAAGTGATACCCAGATCATGTTAGTGCAACTGGCGATGGATTTCGGAATGCTTCCAGAGATAAAGTTGTTGTTCAGGATCAAAGTCTCCAGGTTTCCTCCATTTGCGCAAATGCCTTCGGGAATTTCGCCGGTTAGGTTATTTGCCCACATAACCAAGTCCAAGAGATTCGGCAAATCCCAAATTTCTTGCGGGATTGCACCATCAAGGTCGTTGAAGCTCAGATCTATGGTTTTCAGGTTCTTGCAGTTTCCGAGCTGCCGAGGAACGTTCCCTGAAAGGTAGTTATTTGGAAGCAGTAACTTCTCCAGGGGCGAGGACGAATTGTTTGAGCAAAATCCATCAGGAACATTTCCTGTAAGAAAGTTTGAGCTGAGGTCGAGCACCTGGAGCTGAGTGCACTGATACAGAGACGCCGGCACGGGCCCGGTTATATTGTTTAACGGCAAGTAAAGAAGCTTGAGGCTCGTGATGTTTCCAATCACCGTGCCAAGAAAATCTCCATCCAGTTGATTGCTCCCGAGGTTGAGACTCACGAGAGAAGAGCACGAAGTGAACGCCGGCGGCAACCCTCCAATGAGATTGTTCGAAGAAAGGTCGAGTTCTTGCAAAGTCCCACAAGCCTGCGCCAACTCAGGTGGGATTTGCCCCACAAATTGGTTGTGTGACAGATACAGCCGTTCCAAATTCTTGAAACCTCCTAGCAGAGCACCAGGAACCATGTCCTGCAGCTCATTGTGAGACAAGTCAATTGCCAGCAAGAGACGGCAGTTCTTGAGGCTCGCTGGGAAGCTGGTGCCGGAGAAACCATTGTGTGAGAGATTGACCACGGTGAGGTTCCCGCAGCTGCCGAAGTCGAGATCAGAGAATTTTCCCGAGAAATTGTTCTGAGAAAGATCCAAGAACTTGAGTGATGCTGGGGAATTGGCCACAAACTTGGGAGGCAGAGTACCAGTCAAATTATTACTCGACAGATCGAGATAAGACAAATTCTTGCAAGAGTAAGGAGTGACATCGAACTTCCCAATGAGCTTGTTGTGGGACAAATTCAGCAGATTCAAGTTCTGGCAGTTCGTGAGAGTGTAATTGAAGAGGCCAAAATCAGAGATTTGATTGGAAGAGAGATCAAGCTGAAGCAGAGAAGGCCCAATATGGAGAGACCCACCAGGAATCGAATTGTGCGAGAGGTTGACGTAAGCGAGCCTGGCGCAAGAAGCCAAGAACGAATTGGCCGGCCAAGGGTCGGTGAAGTTGTTGGAGGACAAGTCAACGCTCTCGAGGAGGCAAGAACCGCCGCCACCGCTGGTGCCAGCGACGGAGAGATCGCCGGCAGAGAAGGAGTTGTTGCTCAGGTCGATGGACCGAAGGCCTTGAAGCGCAGCCAGATCGCGGAGGCGGAGGGAGCCGATGAGGCCGGCGCCGCTGAGATTGACGGCGGAGACCCGGCTGTCGGAGGAGCAAGAGATGCCGTTCCACGAGCAGGGAGGGGACGATGTCGTCACCCAGCTGGACAAGAACCCTTTCGGGTCGGACTGGACAGAGGACTTCTTGAAAGAGAGCAAGCCGGATACGTCGTCGTTGGTGGCCAGTCGTCTCCTAGCTTCAGCAACTGCGATGAGGAGGTGAAGCAGAAGAAAGAAAACGAAGCGTGAAGAGCCACTGACGATTCTCCTCCATTCTCTACTCATTTTTCTTTGTTCTTTTTCTCTGGGTCTTGTTTTGTTTCTTTAGATGTTCATGACAGAAGCGCCAGCTTAAACCTCAGGCCCAGAGAAAGCAAAGCAAAGCATGCTTCTTCCTCTACTTGATTTTTACCTCCGCTTCATGATGTTAGGATCTCTTCTGAATCTGCTCGACCGGGGTTGATTTCTCCGCATTGTCGACTCTATCGAAGAGGAAATAAGACAAGGAAAATCAATAATTGGAAAGAGAATAAAGAATACTACAGGAGAAAGGAAGAGAAAGAAGAACAGAGGAGGAAAAAAGATCTAGAGAGAGAAAGGATCGAGTCAAAGACTCAAAGTGGAAGCATAAAGTGAGGAAGAGAGAGAGAGAGTGGGGGTGATTGAGTGGAGGAGATGTGAAATGGGCAGTTAAGAAAAGTACAAGAAAAGAAGAAACAAGACAGACAGCGCAACTGACTCGCGGAGGAAGACGAACAGAAGAAAGAGAGTTACCTCGAAGAGAGAGGGACAGAAGACGCAGATTGCTGATACGATGTTCAGAAATGTCGGACCCCTGCGTGCGACTCCCCCACCCCTCCCTGCCTAGCTAGCCCTCCTCCGTACTTTCTTTATCCCAGATTAGAAAGAGAGCGACGGGAGATCATCGCAGCAAAAACGAAGACAAAAAGAGCTCCAGCGCCCGCCCACGCCGAGCAAGGGAGCGGCCCGGCCCCCTTCCTCTTTTTTTATCTCTCGATCGGACAGCAGCGGAATAGCCCGAGTGCGGGGAGTTGACTGTTCTCGGCCAGCTCCCAAATTTCAGCCGCACGGTGAAACTGGGAGAGTGACGGAGAGGTGAAGAAGGGGAAAAGGGGGAGAATGAGCTTTTCTTGGGAAGGATTAGGAGGAGTAATAGAAGGAAAGGGGGAGGTGCCTTGAGCTGGTGAAAAAGCTTACACAGAGAGGGAGAGAGAATAGAATACAGGGGCCAAGTTGAAGCTGGTGCCTTTGAGTTCTTGAACAGGAGGAGAGAGAGAGAAAGAGAGAGATTTGTGGGGGTGATGATGGAGTGCTTTTTCTCCTCCTCTTTTGTTTGCACTTAGTTTTTGGCCAGCTTTAATTAATTTAGCTTTCTCAAATTAAGGGAGGGGGTGGGGGGGGTCCAGTCAAACTTTGGATTTGATTCGTTTCTCTTCCTCCAAAAACTCCCTCCTTTTTTCTATAATTTTCAATTTTCAATTCTTCATTAAATTTTTAATTTAATTTTTTGGTGTTTTGATGCTTCCTTTGGGGAGCAAACAGGACGAATGACCCGGGCTTGTGTACGTCTCCTCCTCCCGCTCTTGACTCCCCTCCGCCTTGATTTTAATATCTCCCTCCTTCCCTTGATTAGTTCCGCTTGCCTCGCCACGAAACGACATTCCCCAAAAAACCATCGTAAGCATTTGAACAAAAACGATAATTAATATTATTTTCATGCGTAAATAAGACATCGATCTATCAATCGTCTATTTATCATTTGACTATGTAGTCTCTCCTTGTGTATATATATTTTGAGTCCTAAATGATATAAAAAACGCAAGATACCAATTATATTTAGCGTGTCAAGTTACTCTACCACCACCGGATGAATATAGTACCACGGCATTTGTGTATTTTTGTCAACTTAATCAGAAGACAAACGCTCGGGCATTATGAGCGTTTATTTGTTCATGTTTGCTTTATCAAGTGATGTCACATAGTCTAGTCTCGTAGAAAATGTTTAGGTCTTGTTTGGTAACCGGTCAAATAGTGACTATTTACGTTCTTTTATTCCTTCGAATAAGAAAAATAATAGATTTATGTTTGATAGCATCACCTAATTTTCTTGTTAATAAATTTGTTATCGAGAATAGATTTGGAACGAAATCAATAAATTAAAAAAAGTTATTTTTTTATTCTAAAAAACAACTCAAGAATCAAGCAATTTTCTTTTCTTTTTCTTTTCTTCTTCTTCGTCCTCTAGCCAATCATTGGCCTCCCAAACAAGAGTCGACAACCTCACTAGAGCCTCGTCAACCTGAGCCTTGCTATGGCAAGACAATGCCAACCCGGAGCGGCTAAGCGAGGCTCTCCCAAGGTTAGTGACCAGCTAAAGGAAAAAGAATAAAAAAAAATTATAAAAAAATTATTTAAAAATTAAAAAACCTAAGTCACAAAAAAAAAAAAATCAAGAATCTTATCAAGTGCATTTTTATTCATAGAATATGAATTATATGCAATTAATAAACTCTTTCGAATTTATGGTATACCGGAATACATGAATTTATGGTATACCGGAATACATAATTTGGAAAAAAAAAAACTATTTATGAGTAGAAATTATTCTCAATAATAAAATGATTACTCAACAGGTTCTTAGTAGAGCTATTGTATTTGCTTTATCTAATTTATGGTATACCGGAATACATGAATTCTTATTTAGTCCATAGAAAATAAATAAAAACTATCATCGTCTATTATCCTATACCTAGAGATCTCAAGTTCTAAATGAAGCATGGTGAATGTACTCACGGTGTGTTTGGTTCAAAATTTTGAAAACCCATTGAGGAAATATAAATTGCATTTGGTAAAAAGTCCATTGTAAAACAACTTTAGGCAAATAATGTTTGGTAAAAAAAATTGCAAAGGCTGTAGTTGTAATTTTTCTTTTATTTATTAATAAAATAAAATCTTCAACTAGCTTGGATGAAGGGTTTACGCCGCTAGTGAACCAAATCTAGCATCGACAACACTTGACAAAGCCTAAGGCCGCCCAACTCAAGCAATCGTCGCCTTGGGTAATGCGACCTTGGGTGGCCCTTGTTGGGGTCACACAACCCCAATGAGGCGTGGGGTCGCATGACTCGAGCAGCCAACGCTTGGGTGGTAGTGTGACCTCCAGCCCGAGGTTGCATGACTAATGCTTGTGCGATCACATGGCCTCAGGCGGCTATCACGTGGGTTGCAAAACCTCACCGACCCTTTATTGGTCTCTCGTTGGCCCTTTGTTAGTCAGATTTGATCTCGTCAACCTTGCAATAAATATGAATAGTAGCAACGAACGGAAAAATTGGAAAATTAAGGATTTTCTAAAGAAAAAACTTATTTAATCATAATTTTAGCATTTTGTAAATGTTAGAAACCAAAGACCGGTCCCTAATTTCCTCGGGCTTTCAATTTTTTTAAGCTCAGCATTTGGTCGAACGCTACTTTGAAAGGCTTTTCAAACATACTAATGTTTTCCCAAGCCAAAAGTCCATTAGTTACATCAGACCAAACGCTCTCCACTCATTACCATGTGATTATTTTGTTGCACATTGAATTAGTACGACCTTAAATTTTAATTTTTTTCCCCCTCTTTTTTGCCACCTAGGAAAACGCCGTGACATAAAATCTCGTACGGGAAAAAAATAAATGTAATTACCAAGTGGATGTTGCGCACGCACGAACTTGTGTAGCGTGAGAGAATAAAAGCACGAAATTCTTCTCTTTTTTTCTCTCCTTTCCTTTTGAATTCAATGCTCCATTTACTTACCGACATGATTGGCATTGATTTCTTCGATTGGTGGACTTTTCGTGTCCCCTTCTCATCGAGAAATCCTCCGTCCGATCCTTGCGAATTGTGATTTGAACCCGCAGCTCTCGATGCTCGTCGTGACCGCCGGGTGAAAATTGGTGGGGGAAAGTTCCTCCCCCCATCAAAACGTGCGACGACAATTCGCGCTTTTAGCGACATTTGCATGAAAAGGATTTCTTTTCAGATTTCGGGGCCTCCGAGGGAGAGAGAGAGGGGGGGCAGATATCTCAAGAGTCGCCCCCGCAATTATTTTATTTGTTTTTCGGAGTTTGTCCTTTCTAGATTTGTTGTTTCCTATACGTGCTCCTCGGACAGTCCACTCCCCTTCTATCTTTTGGGAACCCAAAAGAAAAAAAAAAAAAAAAAGATGCATGGAAAATGTCGCATGCAGAAAAAGAAGAAGAAGAATATATAATTAGGAATCGCGATGCGAAAACTTTGCGGAAGTAAGGCCGGAAATACTGAGTATATTACCACAATAATTTAATTAACTTTGTTAATTACTTTTGAGTGCTAAAGGAATTAACTAAGAAAGGAGGCCCTAGACTAATGTAAATCCCGCAAGCCAAATGTATCGACCATGAGATGGTAATAAAATTGTATTAAGGGTCTATTTACTTCGCGGGGAATAAATATTTCAAAAAATATACTTTTTTAAAAATGATCTCTTATTTTGCTTGAAATTATTAATTAATGAATAACACGCTTGTTATTGACATTAATTTATGTCTAATCATTTTCTTCGATGGCAAAAAAGTTCTTCATTTATTCGATTTTTTAAACGAAATAAGAGACCGTCTTGTGAAAAATATTTTCTAGACTATCCATTTTTCATGAAATAAAATGAGCCTGAATTAATGAGTTCACGCAATCGAAGCATTTTAAATGCACAAAATATACAATGATTATTGAAGTGCTATTCTTTTCATTATATGCCATAATAGAAATACATCTTGCCATTTTAAGGCAAGAAAAAGAGCTCTAGAATATGATCAATTTGCCGTGACATGTCTCCAAATGGAGGCACTCTCACTCAGCAATTTTTCTCCATAGAACGTCCCCATCAAGTATAGGGCCAAAATCAATTTAATGATCTGAGCAACATTGGGCGATCGAGAACTTCTGCCAGCATTGAAATTGGTAGGTGAGATTATGGATGACCGATCCTTGGCTCCCTCCCGAGAGTGGAAGAATCTCAAAACGCCACGACACCTTCGATTAGTTGGTGAAGACCAGTTGTGATTACGCCAAAATTTCCCCCTATCCCGTCCTAAAGAAATCGCAAGCTCGGGGAGACAAATGCAAGCGTGCGTTTGAATCTCACATCATGCGATAACGAAAGAATAACAGAAATAATAAAAGCAAAGAAAATTATTGCGACCCCCCCTTTGAAGATGAGCCAGCAATTTCCTCTTTTTAATTACATTGTCGGCCTTATTTGATGATGTATGCCATCAACATCCTCGCGCCCAACAGTCTTTGACGGGTGACGAGCTGATCTAGACCGCTCATAACCCAACAGTTCTCGTGGGGGACTATGGTCCTTTTTTCTTTTTTCTTTTCCAGAATAAAATACATGTATATCTTTTTATTTTTGAGTTAATATCACAAAAAATCTCAAACCGACACTCCTCTCACAAATTTATCGTTAATTAATATTTTGATCTCAAAAAGACAAATTGGTACATTTATAATAAATTTACCATTCACTAGTCTTCGTTATATTTTATTATCAAATCGCTGAATTGGATAACATGTGACAATTAGTGGTATACCAATAATGGTTCACGTGTGTACTTGTTTTATAATTTTTCATGATATTAATTAAATTTGTTGGATGATATATTTGTTACGAATATACCAATTTAGATTTTCTTACAGTCAAAAAGTTAACTTTAGGTAAATTTATGATAGGTATATCGATTTGAAATTTTTGGGTATCAAAAAATTAGTTTTTGGTAAATTCATTACTGTTAAAGATAAATTTATCACAAATATATTAATTTTGGATTCTTTGTTGTATTAATCCTTTGTTTTTTCTATTGACACGCTTTTATTTTTCGGATGTTGAAAAATGGAAACGGACAACGCAAGTGAGGATGGTTTCCCAAGGTAATTGTCTCCGGACGACCTAAATTCAGAGCATCATAAGATCTGGGATTTGAATCGAAAAAGATCATCCCTTTTTGAAAATATGAATTTCGAGTTTCAACGACTAACGAAAGTACGTACGAAGATTTTACGGGCGCTATACCTTTTTTTTTCCCCTCCTTTCGCGAGTAGATCGTAGTGGGGAAGTCAAGTCTTCTTATTTTATAGTAGGGCAAAATTGAAATACTTTTAAAAAATTGCAATAGAATAATAATGTAAGAGAAAGGGTCATTTTCTTGTATATATTTATTTTTTTAATTTTTGAGGAGCGGAGTGAATGTGGACAAATTGGTGCGGGTAAGAGTGGGGGCACATTTGTCAGGACGCACACCGCACGAGCGCATCCTATTCTCTCTCTCTCCCCTCCGTTAGATTCGCACCTTTGCCTCCTCCCTCAAGCCACACACTCCACCCCATATATATTTTGCCGGAAAATAATAATAATTTAAATATACAAAAAAATGAAGAAGAAGAATTGGCCCACGATGCTTGACATATAAAAAGGGGAAAATGCGACAATCGAAGGGTCTTCCAAACGTGTTTCGTACGGCTTTGAAATTGTACTCATTTTTTTAAATCTATTTGATAAACACTTCATGATTACGAAATCATCGAAACTACCTCTCGGTATGCAACGATTTCAAACTTTCACAAATTGTCGATAACAATTTGAGGGTCTTCCGAACGTGCTTGGTACGGCTTTGAAATTGCTTTCGTTTTTTCAAATCTATTTGATGAACACCCATAGATTCTGGACCGACGAAATTGCTTCCAATAATTTCAAGACACAACGACTTCAAACGTTCACAAATCGTTGATAACAACTCTACTGTGATGTCATGGGTTCCTTTTCGGCATCACGGGTTTTCTTTTTGTCATCACGACACACGCAGTAATCTTGAAGCAATTTTTACTCAGGCACATAGTATAATCTATAGCCGCGGTGTGAACCTTCTGAAAGATATGTGCACGGCCACGACACAATTCCATTCGCACCAAACAGGGTTGGATACTCCGCGGGGTTGGTGTGAAGCTCTTCGATCCCCCAAGTAATCCTTCTTTTTTGGGGTTGGCAGCCCCTCCCTCCCTCCCTCTGGTATAGGTGCAAATAGCGTAGGTGGTGGGAGTAATTCCGCCTAAGCTTTCGCTAGGCTTGATGCGTGCCCATCGATTTGCGGAGCGCATGGATACGTTGCCTCGCTAGTCACCCGTGAAAATACGCCTGTTACTTGAACCACTTTCGATCGTTAATTTTATAATGTTTATTCGATTTATATTTGTCTTATGTTTCCTGGAAAACAGTAAGTCGGAGGATTTTATATGACAAGAGGTTTACCTCTGGGGAACAAGCCGGAATCCTCGGAAGGAAAGCAGCCCGATTTCAGGACGGACCGTCCGTCCATTCAGAAAAAAATAAGCATAAGATAACACAAAATGTTTCGTTTCGTTTCGTTTTTTTTTTTTTTTTGGGGGGCATTTATATATATATATATATATATTGCTTCATTTAATGTTTTTGGGTTGCTTTGATTTGAAAAATGTCGAAAATTAATAATGAACAAAAAGGCGTGTTCCCGCGGTGAGCCCCGCACCCGCACCCAAAAATACATTAAACATCGTGAAGTGGGGCCCCCGCTCCTTTTGGGCGCACGAGCGTCTCAAACAGTGCGTCGTCGTCACGAGTCCTCTTTTACCCCCTTTCCTTCCCCCGAATTTTCTATTCTTTTTCTTCTTCTTTTTTTGCTTTTTTTTTTAAAAAAATATTTCCGAAAAAATCGTTTTCTTAGATTTTACTGCATACAGCGAAGCTCGTGACTCGTGCGCACAGCGTGTCGCCCCCGGAATAAAAAAAAATCGGATTTCGAATTTGGGATGAGAGCGTGCGGCTTCTCCTCTTGTTGCCAAGAATATTTTCAATTTTATTCTTTCCTTTTCTCTCTCTCTCTCTTTATGTTTCTTTCTTACTATTTTCGGTGAGTATTTCCCTTTCTCTGCTTTATTTCTTTTCCTCGATTGCAGTTTGTTTCCTTTTCGATTCGGGGAAGGAGGAGTGACTTTAGGTTGATCGAAGAGATGGTCCCCTCCCTTCCCCGGGGCAGAATTCTCACGGTATTCCTCGTTTGAAGTTAACTTCCGGAATGCGTTTTCACGGGTCAACTTGAGATTCGTGTTTCATCGATGGGTTTTTGAAAAACAAATTTCGAGATTCTCTGCCTTCTATCCAATATCAAGCGTTTCTGAATTTCTTTTCCGTGATTACTACGATAGAGATTCCAAATTATAACTTACTATTGAAAACGGGTTTTATGGGCTCGGGGTGAATTTGCGTGGGGTGCTGGAATTTGGAATCGAAAATCAGACCATATTATATATATTTTTTATCTAGAAAATTATTATTTTCCAGGAGAAAATATGTAATTGTGCACATCCAATTTGTATATCCATAAGAGACTAATCGGGGGAGGGGAGACTAAAGGGCATTCTTTTTCTCCGAAAAGTGCGGGAACGGCAAGTATGAAGAGTCTAACTAGAACAGTGACGTAAAGAAAAACTCGGATGGCATGGCAACAGTGACCCTTTACCGCTATATGCGATAAATCAAAACGACTTCCGTCCGCAGTCGATAGGATTCAACTAATCATCGTTCGATATAATAGAATAAGAATAAAAGGGATAACGAGGGACGAACGTAAGACAATATAAATATCGAAATCTTCTTGATATGGTGCTGATCTTCAAAGCTCGAGTAAATTGACCGATAAAAAAAGGGGGGCGGGGGACGATTTGACCGAAGACTTTTTCGGGCGGGCGAAAACGACGGAGGAGGAGGGACGCAAGGTGCGAAGAAGAAGCAAAACATGCAAAGGCGGGCGGGGCGGGCGGGGGGCAGCTGGCGAACGGGGCCCCCACCGCCCCTCCTTCCTCCCCCACCCCGTCTCGACTTTGACTTTTGGTGGCGTTTCTCGGGTTCGGGTGTCTTTCTCTTTCGTTAGGTCTTTTTTTTTAGGTGGTGTGGTTTGGTGAGTCGAGCGCCCCTCCGGCGCACTTTCTTTTTCGAATTTGCCACGCCCTTTTTCTGGACAGTTCACGGGAAATTAGCGCCAAATTTGCTGGACGCATCGAGACTAATGCATTGAATTAATGCGGCAACTCCGTAGACAGATACCCGTGCGAGGATGTCCCTTCAACATCCGGGACTGGGGGAGTTCCCACCGTGTACGGCGTAGGAATTAGGTTTTAAGATTGATATTACAAAAATTCTAACATAACATATTTATGATAAATTTTCTAAAAAATAATTTTTAACTATAAAAAAAGACTAAATTGATATACCTTTGATAAATTTTAATAAATTTATTTTCTATGAATTTCGGTTAAATTTTAATATTGAATTGCTGAATTAGATGACATGTTATAATTGATTGATGTATTGATTTGAGATTTTACTCTCCGTTTATTACAATTATCGGTTTTTTTGTTATTAAATTAATTATTTAACACAAATTTACTAATTTGGAGTTTTTAATGGTTAAAAAATTAATTTGGATTAAATTTATGGTAAGCATATCAATTTGTATTTTTCGTAGTATTAATCATAGATTTTATGAACAATTGATAGTATTGCACATGTGCGAGCCTACTTTCGTAAATTATTGTAAGGGGTGGGATTGATTTGGGTTTCGAGAAATTGCTTTAATGAGATTTTAATGCTGATTTATTTTTATTTACATCTTAACTGGTGATTATGACTAGTCCCTGACCCGACCCCCTCCCGGTCGGGCACTGAAGATATGGCGGGCACATAGGGGGATCATTCGCGCACTGCTCCCCTGGTAAGCCACACGTGTGGTGCTGTTTTTGATTCATTGGTTATTCCAAGGCTACCTTTTTTTTTATGTTGGATTTGGGGAATTTGGAGGGCCATAAACAAACTTTTTGTAAATATAGAAAATAAATTCTAGTGCTCTCTTCGTTCCTCGAGTAGGTGACCCATAAGCACAGCGAGACCAGCAATTTTTTCTTGCTGTTTTTCTTCTTTGACCGAAATCTCTTCAACAAATTGAGTGGCTGTTTAACTTACTCTCCTCCTTTTCAAAATAATTTTACTTTTTGCCAATATGAGACGCCTTATCTCTTCAAAATACATAGATATTTCTGACTGAGAGAGCCAAGTAGTGTGTTTTGTTCATATAGAAAATTCAAATATGCATTATCAATTACTCATGAACTGAAGTAATTGATATGATCGTTATAGTGGCATTAGCCGTAATAGAGACATAAATGAACTTTTTGATGTCAATCAATACAAATCATGAGGAAGCCAAACTTCCAAATTAAGCAATATGAATGAATGATAAGTCAAGTTAATCTAAACTCCATGTCAAAATCTTGTCAAAATCTTATGTGTCCGAAATGGTATTCAACAAATTTATTAAAAGAAAAATCAATGAAAAGGGAGTATGAAGCAACATATGATAAATTGAGGTGATTATTTTCTTGACCCACCACAAGAAAAAATCAAACAATTCGATCTCACATTCAAATATACTTTCAGTTTGAAAAGAGTTTGCCCCCAAGCTGGCAGCATTTTGTTTCCCCATTATTTAACTCGTCCTGCAATAATAGCACCAAAAGTAATATTATTTTTTTAACCATCCTCAAATCATGGGAAATCTCTTTTTGTTTTCAATTGGGTCCCTGAGCTTGACTCTTATCATTTTCTTTGCTCGATACCTACCCAGCCTATTTAATGACCTTTTCTTTTTGGGGACCGAAACTATTGTAATTTTGACTTTAAGGTTTCAATTCTTTGTTTCCCTTTGACATTGCGGGCCGTCCGGTTTATGATTGATAGCAATGGATAAGAACAGTTTATATATCCAGTTGGATAGCATAGCAAGTTAGCAACAAGACGTTAAAATTAAAAAATTAAAAATCTATCTATTTACCATCCGGGTATTTATACTTCATTTTTCTGACTTATCCTTTCTCTAAGCTTACTCCACAAGTCCATAAACTTATCGTATTTACAACTGCGTCCTTCAAGGATGGTAAATACAACATAGGTTAAGTCTCATATCCTAGGAAAAAAATGCGGTGATCATGACCACGACCCAACTAATAATGGAGCAAATCCGAGCAATGATCAGCCTCACTATCATTAGTGCAGTTCACTATTTTGGAGGGGGCAATCATTGCTAAATACTAAATAATTTATCAAATTGAAGTATTCGCATATGTTGTCAAGATGTTGATTTCGTTAAAATTGGATCGTGGTCCCTTTTATGTTTAATAACTTAGGTCTCGGAGGTGTTTCTTTTCGTAAAACATGTTATAATCTTGGCAAGAACATGGATTTACTTCGTGGAGGAACATTTTGCTAATTTGCGTGATGAGTGGAGACAAGAAAAGTAAAAATAGTTTAGGAATTAATTAAATGTTTATAGGATACGTGAAACGATGATCTACGAAACTACTAAATGATGATCTCAACTATTATGAGTTATCATTCTGGTCCATCTCGTGATGATATACTACTGTGATCATCTTAATTATAGTGTAGGCTAGTTATCATTAATCATTTGACCATAAAGATCTGTTTGTTTCCCAAAAAATTGACTATCCAAAAGTATAATCCTTATTATGCATCATTCAAATCACTTCCGAAATACGACCGAACTCCGATACTTAGGCTGGGATTCCGCCCTTGCTCGAGTCCTAGGCCACCGATCCTAGATCCGTATGGTTGGGCTTGCGACTCGAAACCTAACCCTAGGTCCTTAGGGGGTGCATGACAACCTCTGATTTCTGTTTTAGAAACAATTTTTCTATTCCAGACTTGTTTCTGGAATAGAAATCCGTTTGATAAACTAAATACATTTTTCTATTTCTAAACTTATTATGTTTTTCTATTTTTGGAACAAAAATCAGAAATAGAAATTTTTCTTATTATTCGTCAACCAATCCTTCATTTGTTGCCGTCGACCACCGTCCGTCCGTCGCCAGCCGCCTGCCGGCTCCCGTCGCTGCCGCCGCCACTGCCGTCGGTCGCCAACTACCATCGCTACTAGTCATCGGCTGCCGGTCGCTGCTGCCGCCGCCGCCGCCGTCCATCATCGTTATTCGCCAGTCCGTCGCCGTCTGAAATGAATAAATTTTGTGTCATTATCAAATGAATTTCTATTTTTAGAGTAGAAATTTTGTGTCGTTATCAAATGGTTATTTTTGCTTAAAAACTCTTCTAGAAATAGAAATAGAAAAATCTATTTCTGTTCCAAAAACTATTTCTAGAATAGAATGGTTGTCATGCGCGCCCTAAGCGACCGAATCCAAGATATGGGGCTGAACTCAAAACTCTCTAAAATGCGTGTTTTATAATTCTTTTTTAACAAACTAAAAATGATGAATTTCATATTATCTACAATATACAGCCAAACATATGAATCATTGTTCTTGAAAACAAGTTCTTTTAAAATATGTTCCAGCAATTTTTTTTTCCCGGAAAACAAACAAAACCTATGTATTAAAACAAAAGATGATATTTCATTTTGCTCTATGTAATAGAGTAAGTGACGTTTTCTATTGTTTGTTGCTTGTTTGTGAATAGAAATTTCACTAGAATGGTTGGATTGGAACCGGTTTGTGTTCTAGCCAAAAATTGATTTATAGAAGAGAAATCGATTTTTCTATTTCTATTTATAAATGAGTTTCTCAGCAAAAATACCCGTTTAATAACGACACAAAATTTCTACTATAGAAATAAAAATTTGTTTGATAACAACATAAAATTTATTCCTTTCGGACGTCAGCCGGCTAGTAGACGGCAACAAGCAACCGGCGGATGGCGGGCGGCGAGCGGTAGCCGACAGGCGGCGACCAGGCGAACAATGGGCGACCCGGTCGGCGGTGACAAATGGATGGCTGGTTCATAGCAAGGACGAATGATAAGATGAATTTTTATTTCTCATTATGTTTCAAAAATGGAAAAGTATAAAATTTTTACTTATGATTTTCATTACAAATCTATTTCTTGAATAAAAAACTATTTCAGAAATAGAAAAATGAAATAATTATATCAAATAGATTTTTATTCAAAAAACAAGATTGGAATAGAAAAATTGTTTTTTGAACATAAATTGTAATTTGTCATGCACCCCTAAGAATGCAGAGTACAAGTAATGATACATAGGTTGACATAACAGCTCAAATAACGGACCATGCGCGAATTTGAGATTAATCAAGACTTTTCCCAGAATTAGTGGATAAATCTGATTTTGACGTGGCGACTTGCCATTGATGTTGAGTAACTGGGATAAAATGATATAATTTTCTTTTATTGTAAAGGGATTGGGAACGGGCGAGACTAATTCCAACGTCATGGGGCAAAGTATACGTGACCCTAATTATTGATATTTCAAGACATATATAATGCTTTTTCTTTACAAATCGAAATGTGTGAACTAACCAAATGCACATTATGTTACATGCCCGGCTCCTCGATCTCGGTTCATATTCAGCTTTATTTTACGCAAATCATTTTAATTTAATGATTACTGCGTTCTATAAGAAAAAACCACTCACCCCAATATGCTTTTTCGAGATTCTTTACATGGCTTGTAGCCTTGCGCATTAGAAATGGTGTTCAATTCAGACTTGACAACTTTTGAATTCTGAAAGTAATTAATTATGTTGGGTGCAAAGTAGGCATCGTTTATTTCGTTAAAAAAATTATTTATAAAGATAATCTCGATTTTCCAATTTTAAGAAAAATCAAGTCTCAAAAGATAAAAAGTTCCACGGATCTCCGATTCTCCAATGGGCTCTAAGTCTACGGTACTATGCTTTGGAGACTCATCTATAAATTAACCTCAGGCCTACCGGATCACGTGCGCATTTCCACACTGCACAAACGACCCGAAAGTGCGGGAAAGTCCAAAAAGCTCGAAAACCCGAACCGGATCGCACTGAACCGGCTCGAATATTCGGCGCTTGACTCTTGAGTATGACCGGGCCGGTATTCTAACGTGTGACATAATTTTCACTCAGGCCGATCCGGGTCTTAATATGCTCGGCCCCGAATTGCCCCGGCCCCTTTTTTTCAAATAAATAAAAATATATCTAGTTTGGAAAATTTTAAAGGCTAGTCATTTGTCATTTCTTCACCTTAATAAAAGTTATACAAATAATAAATTAACTATTAGACTTTGAACGAGCCACAAATATTGTGTTATTTTAAAGGTGAGGAGTGCGAATTTTATTTATTTTTATGAAATTTATACATTTTTTAAAATTGTTTTTATGTTAGCTATTCGTCGGTCATATATTAGAGTTTTGAAGTTTAATTCGGGTTAAAGCCCAAACCAAGTAATTAAGGTTTGGATTTTTCGAGCTAGGGCAACAAATTGAGCCGAGAAAGTCGAGCCTAATTTGTTAGGCCTTAGCCTACATAGTCTTCACAACCTTTCAGAAAAGTGTTTAAAAAGTTTTAAATATATTGTATTGCTGTTAATTTAATCATAAATCTTTTGACCTAATATCATTCTGGCTAATTTTGGGAAAATATTGATGACATGGACGCCCATTGGCCTACATGGTACCGTTGGTGTTGACATTGACAAATTTAATAATATCCTAGCATTTTTTTGTTTTTCATTTTTTTTTGTTTTCTTATATATATATATATATATATATATTTTTTTTTTCCCTTTATTCTTTCTTTTGCTAGTGATTGCCACCGGCCATGGTAGGGTGAGTAGGCCTCATTGGGGCGAGGGTTTCCGTCGCTTGCTATAGGCGAGGCCTAGCTAGGCGAGGGTTGGCTTTGCCATTGTCTTGGGTAAGGCCAACCAACGGCAACTCTCGCCTGACCTAGGCTAGCTCAGACTGTCATGGCCGATGCTAGGTATCGCTTGTGGTTTGTCATTGACAAAAGGAATAAGAAATGAAATAATAATAATAATAAAAGTAGAAAACATTCAAATATTCTTAGAAATTGTCCACATTAGTGCGGTGGCACGTGTTCATGTTAAAAATATATGGCTAAAATTAACTAGAATGACTAAATTGACATTAGGTCAAAAGGTTTAGAATTAAATTGGTGTAATAAAAAAGTTTATGACTAAATTGGCACCGATGTAATAGATCTAAGACATTTTCAACACTTTTCTCATAACCTTATCTTATCTTCGGAAAAAATCTTGCTTGAACTTGAATCAATATGCGTAAATCGATCTCAGTTGTTAATCAGTCAAGTCTCACATATTCTCACATGTTCTAATGGTTTTGGTTACGCGTGGTTCATGGATCCAAGTCTAAACAAGAATTACTCGTCTTTAGCCCCTGAATCATTGAAAGATTATTTTATGTTACAAATTTATCATGTGGCAGTGACATGTACAAAAATGCTATCAAGAAAAGAAAAATCTCAAATTCAAACAGGATGCAATTTTTCACGCGACCAGTATTACAGGACAGTCGCATAACTCTGACCAGTATTGTAGTGTTTTAGAATACCTACGTTTAAAGTTAGTGTCGTGCTGTGAAACGACTATAGTAACCCTTCAATAAATCAAACATATTTTACGTATTGTCGTTGATTTTATAGTGAAAAGACACCGATCATCAGCACTTTTGACATTCCAAACTTATTTTTCTTTCCTCCTTTAACGTGCCCATCAGACAACAATTGCTCTCCTCCTCTACTTCTACATTCCATAATTGCATGTATTTGCTCTATGCATGGTTTTAATGAAGTTTTGCATATCTTAACATCTTACTCTTCTAAAAATCACATAACGGTAGTCATGCACGTGTCACGGGCTGACCGAGGGTCTTTAATGTGTCACGCCCGTGGTCGAGAAACCTCTTGTACATGCTTTCTTTCGAGCCGTGACACACGCATGGTGCTCAAAAACTAATTACTAATTTGGAAAACTTATTTTGAGGAAAATTTTAAAATTAAGGAAAACATCTTTCGATAAGTCATTTTTCAGGAAAATGCTTTCATTTTTCAGGATATTTCTAACTTTAAGAATGCATATTTTCTTTGATCATAAATGGTTTTTTTCTTTTTTTATTTATCAAAATCATAAATTGTTTTCCGTTGACTAGTTATTCATCAGTATACCAAACACATGAAAGTTTAGAAAATTAATTGGTAGAATTTTTTTGCACTAAAACCGATATATCTTACTTTAGAGGAAACTTCATGATAAAATAATATATATTATTTTCCGTTAACTAATCATTTTTAGCACATCAAATGCGTGAAGGTTTAAAAGAATAATCCATGAAAAATACTTCACTTAAACAAACACACCCCTTAGACAAAAAAAAAGAAAAAACATATGCACCCTTAATATGAATTTATATTCAAAAAGGGCTCGATTAACGACTGTTCTCCCAAGATTAGTTAAAATTATTGTTGTCATATTTTGAAAATAAAAAATTAACATGTTTTGAAAGAGTGAAATGCTTTGGATAAATAGAGAAAATTCTTATAAAGGGTATGAAGTGGACCTTATTTCAAATAAGGGCCCGAAGTGCCATTATTTTCTCAAAAAATGGCTTAAAGTGGTTATATCTATTTCGAATAATAGCCTAATTTTCCGACGGTCAATGGTATTTTCTTCATTTACCATTTTCTCTTTTCTATTTCCTTTTTTCTCACCCTTTTTTCTAGTTCTTCTTCTTCACCGGTGGCTGGCCAGCCACTAGCGATACTCACAGAGGGTTGGGCGAGGGCCACCCATGTTGGTCACACCCACATCAGTCACAAGCGAGGGTTGCCTTGCTCGACTCTTGCCCTGGGGCCGCCCCTCTTGGCCATCTGCAAGGTCGGTCCTCGCCAGCCCCAAAGAAGGCTAGCCCTTTCTAGCTCTAGCGAGGGTGGCCTCATGTCGGAAAAGAAAAAAGGAAAAAACAGAAAAAGAAAAGAAATTTTGGATGAAAATGCTTTTCACCGGTTAAAATCTCTAACCAATTGTGACTGGAAATGTCGGGTCATTATTTGAAAGAACCCAAACTTTTTAGGCTTTTATTTGAAATAAGGTTTATTTCGAATCTTTATTTAAAAAAAAATGATGATATTTTTTATTTTTTTGAAATTTTTCTAGATAAATATATATAACTTTTTTTGTTTCCAAACTGTGATAAATAAAGCTTGGCAAGTGTTGTGCGACGGCACACTTATCAAGACTGTTCTTCTGGGAAAGGACCCGGAAAGGCCACCCCCCCTTGCAGCAAAACTTCCCACTCGGCGCGGATTACGTTGCAGACCATGTCAGCGGCGGCACAGAAACCATGGTCGACTCTTCTCCTTCTCCGCTGCTTCCCGCCGCCAATTTTGATAACACGAACACTCCCCCTCGCTTTGTCATCGCCTTTTTCAGCCAACTTTTTCATCCATTAAATAAGTGAATCCCAAAGGCTTATCCGCGTTCCATACTGACAGCGCCATAGCAGTCCAGACGTGCTCCACCAATTCCCCTTCTGGGTTCTCTTCACTGGCTCACCGTGTAAGCCCCCCCGTTCTTTCTTTTCTCTTTTTCTATTCTTTCTTATTCTGTATTGTTATCTCCTTAGCTTCGCTCAGCATTCGAGTTCATTAATATTTTCCGTACTCCTTCGTGGATCCTTGCTGATTTTTCGCTTTGTTAGTAGCATCGGATTCTTTGTTAGAAAGGAAGAATTTCTTTAAAATTGCGTGTGCGAGAGTTCTGTTCGGTGGAGTTTAAAACAGAGTCAAATCTTGATGGTTTTGTTTAATCGGAACCTGAGGATGGGTTAGAAGCGTTAGTTGGCCTCTCTGATATGGTATTATAAAGAACAAAAAAAAAATGTGATCTTTTGACCAGATTAATATTGCGATGGAGAGTTCCATAGAGCAAATGCATGAATCTAGTCGTTCCTTGTCGCCTTTTATTAGTTTACGGGGATGGATCGTTAAGCCTCGAATTAAACAAGTGTCTGTACTTTGTCTGTTTCATTCCTGCGTTTTCTAGTCGGGTTCACGGGTGGTCTCTTGATTTGTTTTCGTCGTGGGGAAGCACTATTTTTATTTTTTTTTTTTTTTTGGTTTTTCCAGAAGTTTTCTGTGGCGTCATGATATGATTTCAGTCTACCTCGGCTTACTGCTCAACTCCCAACTTACGTGGGACGTTGACTCCGGATAATTAAAAAACAAGATTGATACTGTTACTCGTTATCTTGTCCCGGTTTAGCTCGAGCCACTCGCCCTAAAGAAAATTAGGAGGAATTTACCGGTTGAACATGCTCACGAGAGACCGAGCGACGGTGTCATCCATGGATAGATGCCTTAGGATATACTCCCGTGGTGATGAGTTTGCAACCGCATCTGATAACGCTCATCAAACAGATGGCAAGGGATTCCAGTGTCATTATCGTTGACTTTGTAGTTCATTTATTCTGTTCTATTGATGTTAGCTAACTGCCTGATTGCTGTCTTCCAAAACTTGAATTCGATAAATCTCATTAACAAATGTGAGTATTGCGAGTTGTGGCTGTGCAGAAACTCGTGTTACTGAAAAAGTGATTCTTGAAAATTCTGACAAATGCTTCAGAGATCATATGGCAATTAGCTGTCGCGTTCTCGAGGGGTCAACATATGAACCTTACCTATTACGTGGCAAATGATGTGGGATTTACAGAAAAGGATGCAATAATTAATGAGATAGGTTTGATGGTAGTACTGAACTAGTTCAATGGCCACGACCAATAAGAAATAAAAATAAAAGTTCAATGGCTTTTGGGGTGAAATCATCCTCTAAACACTTAAAGTTGAACGAATAATCCCTTCAATGGCTCTGAAATTTCTTGATTCGTGCGGTACAATACAGATATAATAATCAAAAACGTCATCACTAGCATAAATGTACTTAGTGTTTGTTGCAGCTGCAACTTCTATGCAGATCTCATGGCGTAAGCTTAGGTGTGCATTAGCTATTTTCCTCATCTCCTCCAGGAAACATAACGTCCAATGCATTAGTCTGCAGAATGTGCAAATGTACAAGTCGTTTGAGGTCATGAACGCATCACATAGGTATTCCTATAGATTGATGCATGATGTAGGCAGTCTGGTAATGGATATTCTACTGGTGCGATAAAGAGGAACGCGACTGTTCCACCATAGGTCCATATCTTTTTGGCTTTCTGCTGAGGGAATTCAGTGAAAGCTATAGTGGATTGTTGGTGTTTTTCTCGACTATCGGCTTTCTGTTCAGGGGATTCAGTGAAATATATTTGGATCGTCGATTTCCTAGAACTAACCAACCAATAGTGCAGGATAACACAATGGCTTCTCTGGCAACAGCCGAAGTCTGCGACTCAAACGCGTCAGTCGTAGCAAGCGGCGACCTGCGCGTGCTGCATCCTGTATTCCAGATATATGGTCAGAAGAAAACGTTCTCGGGTCCTGTTGTCACTGTCAAGGTATTTGAGGACAACGTCCTGGTTCGGGAGCTGCTCGAAACCAGAGGTGAAGGGAGAGTTTTGGTCATCGATGGCGGAGGAAGCTTGAGATGTGCACTGGTGGGTGGGAACATGGGACAGTTGGCTCAGAACATGGGATGGGCTGGGATTGTTGTGAATGGCTGCATTAGAGACGTGGACGAGATCAATGAGTGCGGGATTGGCGTTAGGGCCTTGGCTTCGAATCCCCTGAAATCGAGCAAGAAAAGGGTCGGGGAAAAGCATGTCCCTGTCTACGTCGCCGGCACGCTGATCCGCGATGGCGAATGGTTGTATGCAGATAGTGATGGGGTTATCGTCGCCAAAACCGAACTGTCTGTTTGAAGCTTAAAGAGACCATTTTCAAGGGAGCATGATTCGACAAGAAATTTAACTTTGCCAATTTGTTATCTTCTCTCATTGATTCCGCATTTGGGAGTGGTCAAAGCCGATGGGCAAGAACTTCAAGTTTGTTGTTACGTGCTGAATGTTGCGAAACACTCCCAATGAGAGCTGGAATAAAACGAAAATGAAGTTTGTCCACATTTGTTTATTTGTACGAATCACACTGCTTTTGTTTTATATACAAATATCAACCAGTTGACATTCTCCAAGGCCTACAAGAATTTGACCCTTTATCCAGCAAGTTAACAAAGTTACTAAATAAAAGAGATGGAACATAGAAGCGAACGCATGAGCCGTATACAGGATCCAAGTAGACAAGTTTGGCGCCAAAGCTCAAAATCCATTAAGTTAACATATAGAATCACTACTCTTACCAAAAAAAAAAACATATAGAATCACTACAAGACGCTAAAAGCTATACCAGAACATCATCTCAAGGCAACACCAAAGGTCAAAACATGCCTGTAAATTATGAAAATCTTTTAGCAAGGTTCCCCATTTCACTATCGTTAGCCCCAGGAACTACGAAAATGCCCAGGAGGACCGAACAACCCAAGCAAATAGTGAGAGAACCTTAGTAAAGTGCAAATGTATAAAGATTTCTATCAGATTTCGATTTCATCTCCCTGATCCCATCTTCTATGCGGTATGGGCCTTGGTTGAAACATACTCGATATGCGTTAGCCATGATTGCTTGCGTCATGCACAAGCCTAGACTTTGACAGTACGCCACAAATCAAGCACAATGCCGGGACAGATGGAGAACCATAATCAATCGGTCCAAGAGAAACAAGGAATATTTCAAACGAAAGGGGTCCTTCCTCCCCTCCTACTGTGTCTGTCATAAGCGGTGTTGAATTTGTCAATTAGTTCGTTCATTGTGCTGCAAAGAGAAGAAGAATTATCTGAGTTTCTGAAATGAATCCTCACAATGTTGGGAGCAAACACACACATTGACAAGTTAATATCAATCCAATCATTATCAATTTGTCTGTGCACCTTAGAAAGCACACAAACCAGAATTAAGTAAATTCACAAAAGAAAGCTCTTAATTTTGTTACTTTCCCAAAAGCTTAGCTGACCTGTACCCAAGGTTTATCATGTTCCTAGGCTTCCTACGGACAGACTAACTTGAAACCTTGTGAAAAATGCATTGTGTTGCTAAAGGCTAAACATTGGAGAAGGTTTTCCAACACCATATCTGCTAGGAGCAATTTCTAACAAGTAGATTGCACAAAAAGTCAAATATTAGGGAGATGTCATCCACGTCAAATTGTTCCTGATGAAAATTCCAACTTATAGAATCTTCCAGATTCAGCTAATAACTTGTATCACTACATAAGCTTTCAGGCATATGACATGTATGGTTTGATTTATATACACAATCCTCCTGTCCGAACAAAGCCTTATCACCCAGAAGATGGTCCAGCACAGTATTTCCTCTGAAATCGTGACTCCCAAACATACTCATTATGAGTCCAAAGTAAGTAATTCAAAAGTTTGTTCATACCTTGAGCAGTTGGTGAGCATGGCCAGGTAAGTAATCAGCAACGTATCATTGTACTCCTGGAAGATTAGCAAATTGGAGAAGATTTTAGGGAAGAAAGTGAAAATAAAACCACTCAGCAACTAACATATAAAAAGTAATTTAAAAAGGAAAATAGAAAACCTCAACTTCAGGGCATGTTAAACTAAGCAGAAAACTTACCATCAAAAAGTCGTCCTGAAATTTCCCTGATTCAATAGCTGGCAATCTTCTGAGAAGACTAGATACTTGTCTCAGCAGAGAATTTTCACAAGGAATCTCACCTGCAAGTGCAATCAGTACATACTCTAAGCTGTACTAGTCATACCCATAGACAGTAGATACACGTCTTCTATGCAGAAATCCACTTTACATTGAAGCAACAGAAGCCACATTTCAGAGGATACATAGGATATGGAGATGGTAGCAATTGGTTCGTCTGTTTTTCCATGTGTGCAAGAAATATTCTGGTAGGGCATAAACTTGGCTAATGAGAAAGTCATTAGAATACTCGTCATCTCTTTCAAATTACATTCATTCATTCTCTTGTCACATTCAATAGTAGGTGGGCTGCAACTTTGTGGAGGGGGGCCCCTCAAACTTCTTTAACACTACATACCTTTCTGCATTGCAAGAAGGTAGTGATGAAGCACTCTAACTCGGCTATTCAGCATCTTGATGGCACTGTGAATTCCCGTGAGGTGAGCAGCCACTGCAGAAGAACACATGCCAAAAAAGATGTGGGATTTAGTTCTTTTTTCCTTCAGTGAAATAAGAGAGAAAGCGTGAGTGCTATTATCATGCTTATTTGTACTCTTATCCACAGAGAAGCCCTCTCTTTCTCCTCCGCCTTATAACTTTTGCTCTCGGTTTTTGGGAGGGAGGGGAGTCGTGGTGTGTATCGTGCAGATGATGTTAGATAATGGACCGGGCGATGAGTCCTTACACTGAGTTGCCGCTGTACCTCCATCAGATGGCTTTAGATGAGCTACATGATCGACCGATATCCTTTCTGCTTCTACCGTCTTTAAACAAAGGAACAAACAATTCAATTATCCTCGGTCAGAACAAGTAGAAAAATATCTGATGCACAACAACATAAACAGACATACCTCAATGGTGTAGCTAGCTCGGACAAATATAAGTTGTGGAATCCCATCTATGACATGCAGCTCTATGGTTGTGTAGATAACCATCCAATATACAGGAAAAATCATCTAGTGTTGTTAGTTGTGAGAAATAAATCAACTAAAAAGTTTCGGTAAACATTAGAGTAGCAAGAAATGTTCTTAGATAGTCTGCCACGAAAACAGCAGAAGCAAATGTTCCGAAAAATGGTCCTTAAGGCATGGTATCAAAACTCTCCCAGAACAATTATTATTATTTTTTTTTAAAGAAATCTAAGAATATCCTAGACTCCTGACTGTGATAAAAACCTGCCTCTTTCATGTATAAAATGCTACTAAAACACTAAATACCGAGAAGGCAAAGAGGAAATATATCCTCTGGCCAATGCACCTGAACACTCACATGGTGAGAATGGGGAATGGCAGACATTACGTTGGTGAGAAATGAGAATAGATTTCCCCTACCGATAACAAGACAATCAATGAAATTTCAGAAAAGGACATAAAAGTCACTTACCACTTTCGTAGATAGTAACAGGTAGATCCTTCTGGGCATGATTAATTGAAGGATTGAGAAGAACATAGACAGGGCTTTCATTGATATCCATTAACTGCCATATATATCTTATCAGCCTTATGAATTGACACTTGCGAAACACTAGTGAAAGTGCATCCAACCATCATCATTTTGTAATCTAGACACCCAACACACGATAAACAGAGAAACTTGAATCTGTCTGTGGAGAACATTTCCTTGGACAGGGGTTGCAGCTCGCAAGCGAGCTTCGTCTACTGACTTGAAAAGGGGTCCCACCACAAAAAATAAATAAAAGATAAAAGATGGATAAGTATCACATGAAATATCCACCATTCAGGATACCACCAAAATGCACTACATACTACGACTGGAGAATTTGAAGTCTACAACTTCAGACTCGAACCATCACTAGAAATACTCCATGACAGCGACTTTCCAACCTTATTTCCTTAAAATGCTAGAGCGAACACTGAGAAAGACACTCTCTATGTCAAACTCAAAGGCTCAAACACAAGGATCAATACAAAACGCGAAGATCACTATCAACTAGAGGACTACAAAATCATTACTCACAGCTTTGTGAATGTGCATATCGGATTCCTCGGCATCGCTCCCCGTTGAATACCATCCGAGCACATAGAAATTCGGAAAGACCTTCTTATCTGTCGCCGATTAATATACAAAAAGAAAAAAAAAATCAGAAAATACTAAGCTCGAAACCCTAACCCTTCCGTCCGCACAACCGAAGCAAACAATCCCAAACATCATCCGTCGACAATCATAAACAGATGCGGGAAACGAAAGTTAGGGAGGGGATGAGGGAGGGTGGACTCAACAGAGCTCCTGCTTCTTGTCGAGGAAGGCGCGGTCGAGCGAGTGGGTGGCGGGGTCGTAGAGGAGCTCGAAGCTGTTGAAAATCTCGACGGTGCGGCCCCGCTGGACCCCGATCACGCACCCGTACACCCTCGGGGGATCGGCCGCCGCCGGGGCCGGCGGGGCGAACGGATCGGCGGCGGCGGGGGCGCAGTGGTGCGCGGAGGGTGGCGGGTGGAGCTGGGACTTGACGCGGGTGTAGTGGTCGGAGATGTTGAGGATCACCAGCGGGTGGAGCTTGAACGTGAGGCCGCTGCTGGACGACGCCATCGGAACGGCCCCCACTCTTGCCGGCGGGAGGATGCACAGTCTCTCGGGTCGGTGCTCTTTCGGGCTGAGTGCGACGGATGCGTCGTGCTTTGTCGATTCTCCGACTGATGTTCAATGTCACGGGTGGTGGAGGTCGCTTGAGCTGGGCCCGGTTGGAACTTGGGCCTTCCGAGCTAGGTGAGCCGCGGTTTTGTTTTTGGGCCGAAAAGCCCATTGCGCGATTGCCACGCTTTCGCGATGAACGGGAAGGGGGCGAAGAGAATGAGCGAATAAAAACTTGCCGACGTGGACGCCGAACAAATCTATCCTCGAAACCGTCCAAAAAATTCATGTCGGAATTTTCCAGTCACTCAAAATAGATGAAGCTGATAGAAATACTTGGTCGCATTTTCTTGAACGAATTTTAGGTTATAATTACCCCGTTCCGAATTTTCTAAGACACATTTCTTGTTGGATAATTATCATTCCATTGTATAATACTAATTTAATTTTAAACTTTTTAATTTGAACAATTTAGTTATAAACCTTTTAACAATTTCTCACTATAGTTTGTATGGGCAATTTTTTGATATAGTCGGCGCTAACTTAAGCAATTTTTTGTATTGTTGGAATTTTTTCTGATCTTTTTTCTTCTTTCTTCCTTTGTTGACTGACAAGCCGAATTAGCACACGTACAATAGATTTATGAAGTTTTTAGTAAACTTTGCCATTTCTTTTTAACAAGTTTTCAAAGTGTCAATATATTCGTTTGTTTTCTTTGTGTGTGTGTGTGTGTGTGTGTATAAATTTGTCTTTGTGGGTGAGATTTTTTCAAAGAAAAAGATCGGCTGAGCTTTGATTTCTCTCGACCCGAAAGCGACTCCACCTCCGAGTCCCCACCACGAGTGGTAAGCACTGAGCAGTTGCACCGGAGCACCGAACTTCTTGTTGATTTTCTTTCCATTTGTCCTCTTCAAAATGGATAATTACTTTTGTCTGTTTGTTCGTCTGCGCTTGTCCCGGACTGGATTATCCGCCTGTAGTTCAAGGAAAAGAAGGAAGATCTCCTGGAAGGTAGCTCGGCCATTCCTCGCTTGTGGTGGTTCCATCGCTAGTCAAATTGGGGCCGCCGAAAAAAGAATAAGCCAGAACGGCGTTTCGTGCCGCGTTTGATCTCTTCGGCAGACAATGGCGTGGTGCTTCACGTAAGAAAATAATGAAAGTTCAACGTGTCGAATACAAACGTTTTTCTCGAGTGCCCGCGCTCGTCGGAACGTGGATTCACGACAGCCAATCCCGCCCCGAACTCATATAATAAGAGCCTATCTTAAATTCGAGATTGAATTTTAATAAAGTATATGAAAAATTACTATTCACCTGCTAATTTTGATAATGAGTGGGAAAAGAACCATCCATATTGGTTTTAATACCTGTTTTGCGATTTTCATTAGGTGCACTGCTAGTGTGTGATAAAATATAATTTCTTCCTTCTTTTCTTTTTTTGTCAGTAAATATGATTTCTTTAAAATTATTTTTTTCCAGCAACTATGGATGATTCCACTGTTTGATGGGTGTCATCGGTCCGGGTTTCCACGATAACACCCAAACTTATTGGAACATGCTTGGTGCATATGTATTTGCAACGTCAATTGTATAGTACATGTTAAATATAAAGGAACTGAGTCTTCTCAATCAGCAGTTACTATAAATTCAGCAGAGAATATTGATAAAGGAAGAGGAAGAACATGTGTGGAAAAACAAAAGACAGAGAAGCAACAAAGAGATGGTGATCAACGGTGAAGAACTCGTGATGAAGACAAACATGGATTGACATCAATGAAGAAGAAGCCTGAAATAAAGATTGACATGGATTGCCGAGTTATAACAGATCTAAACCAACACATGTACGGTCATTCAGCTGAAAGTGAGAAAACAAATGTAGAAACAATTAGTTGTATTCTGTTTTCTTTGATGAGCTTTATTCAGTTTTTCTGTTCTGTTAAGAAGTCTTCTTCTTCCTCGACAAAGAAGAAGAATACTGAGAAGATCAAGCGGAGAAAGTAAGAGTGAGAGAAATCATCCATGGATGCTCTGCACCAAATAGCAGATACATGTTGAGATAGAGAGATAGAAACAGGGGAGGAAGAACAGAGGATTTGTATTCATAGTTGTTCAATAATACACAGAAAGCTTTGTAGTACAATCTTATTGAAGTAAAGTGATTCGAGTGTTTCATTCACTGATTCTTCTGTATCTAGAGTCATTTTCTTCACCTTCATCTTCATTTCCACAGTACAAATTCAAGATTACTGCTCATTTCATTTAAAGAAAATTGGTGAATTATAAAAGGCGATGAGAATGTTTTTGAGAAGCGTTATTGAAAGAAAGACAATATATAATCAAATTGAATGGAAGCTACTTTTATGCTTGTTTTTCTATCTATTGCCTGAATTAAAAGAACTTGATTCCAAAAACTCAAAAATTTAAATTCAGGTATTTTTTTTTTTTTTTTTACATCTTCTAGCTTCGATTCTAAAGTATCTATTCTTTATTTGGGAAAAGTACGATGAGATGTCCCACGTTCGAATGGCCGTGAAAATTTGCATCCCGGTTCGTTTTTGTCCCCCTCTCCTATTTGGTCTGAGAGCAGATTGGGTCCCTGGGAGCGTGACGGAACATAAATGGAAAAAATTGCACGAAACAAGAAAAATCCGAAAAAATTCAGAGCAGAAAAATTATGAAAAAAAGGGGAAAAATTACCACCAGCCACTTAAAAATGGACACGCGTACATGCAATACCAGCCAGAATAATAGAGAAGCCTGTGTCGCTCCCCTACCCCTCTAAAATCTTCTGAAAAACCGAGGGGAGGAAGCAGAAATCTCATGGTCCAATCCTGAAATCCCGTCGTGTCGCTTCCTTCGCCATTGGACCGAACCGCCCATGTCTGCCGGTGCTTTCACCGTGTCCTCGCCGTCGTGGCGTCCGATTCCGGTCCCGAGGTCCGTCCATGGAGGCAGAGCGGCGGCGAGAGTGGCGGCTCCCAGGGCGGCCCTGGTCGAGGCGAGGCCTCGGGGTCAGCCGGAGGCCAGGGACGGCGGCGGAGGAGGAGGAGGAGGCAGGGGCGGCGCGGTCGTGCCGGTGCTGAGCGTTGACCGAGCTGAGGACATCCAAGCCGAGGCTCGAGCCATGGCCCGCGCCGCCGATGCCACCGTTTACTCTTCCGAGCTCCTCTCTCGCCGATATGGCTCTCGCCCTATCAAGGTCTCTCTCTACCGATGACTAAGCTGTAATTTATGCTGGATGTTATGTGCTTATGAGCGTATTTTGTGAGCTTACGCGCGTAGCTTTTAAGTTTCGTGGGAGAGATTAAATCCTGGTTCGTTTGGTTGATTGAGTGGAATTGAATTTCGCTAGGCGGTGGGGAGAACGCTGGAGATATTGGTCTCGCTAGGTTCTTTCGGGATTAAGCTGTTGGTGGATCAAAGCAATGGACAGATTGATCAGAATAAGAGGAAGCGAGGTGCTGAATTGAGAAGGATTTTTACGAGATTGGGGCCGACCTTCGTTAAAATAGGACAGGGGCTGTCGACGAGGCCCGATCTCTGCCCTCCCGAGTACTTGGAGGAGCTCTCTGAACTTCAGGTACTGCTTCATCTCTGGACATGTGCATCTGTGTGCTCCGAGATTGCACTTAATGTCATACAGACGTGTTACTGTGGCACTGCTCGAGTCCTTATAAGAATCGATTGACCTGAATTCTATGCGTGCATGAGTAATGCATTAATATCAATTCAGATGTGAAGATTGCATTAGAATCGAGAGGTTATACAGACGTGTTACTGTGGCACTGCTCGAGTCCTTATAAGAATCGATTGACCTGAATTCTATGCGTGCATGAGTAATGCATTAATATCAATTCAGATGTGAAGATTGCATTAGAATCGAGAGGGCATTTTTGTTTACATTGTTAGCATATTATTTTGTTGAGTTCGTACATCTCAAATCATTAAAGTGGAGTTTCTACATCTCGTTTGTTTGTATGATAATATAGGATAATAGAGGAAGACTATGGAGAGATAGAGCAAGTTTGCTAATGATTTATTGCCTTTATTTTTACCACAACAGGATGCTCTGCCCACATTCCCAGATACCGAAGCATTTGCCTGCATTGAGAAAGAGTTGGGGCTGACCCTTGATTCGATTTTCTCGTCTATATCCCCTTCTCCAATAGCTGCAGCAAGTTTAGGGCAAGTTTACAAAGCGCGGCTGCGATATTCTAATCAGTTAGTTGCTGTAAAAGTGCAAAGACCAGGTATTGAAGAAGCTATAGGACTCGACTTCTACCTGATAAGAGGTCTTGGAATTCTCATCAATAAATACGTTGACATAATTACCAGTGATGTTGTTGCTCTTATTGATGAATTTGCTCGAAGAGTTTTTCAGGAGCTCAACTACGTGCAGGTTAGCTTCCTTATGAACCTAGGGTATAGATAGATGCTCGCACTACCATTCAAATTTAGCCTTTAACTCGAAGGTGTACTTGCTTCTTAAGATGTATAGTTAGTTCAAAAGATCTCTTTGCGATTGTGTGATTTGGTAAGCCCTTCTATAAGATTTTGTTGGGCTTGATTGTTAATTTTGACAGGTGTCTGCAGGAGGGGCAGAATGCAAGGAGGTTTAAGAAGTTGTACGCTGACAAGGCAGATGTCCTTGTCCCTGATATTTTTTGGGATTATACAAGTGGCAAAGTATTAACAATGGACTGGGTGGATGGAGTGAAACTAAATGAGCAGGAAGCAATTGAGAGACAAGGTTTAAAAGTTCTGGATTTGGTGAATGCAGGCATTCAGTGCAGTCTGAGACAGCTGCTTGAGTATGGATATTTTCATGCAGATCCTCATCCTGGTAATCTTTTGGCGACACCTGATGGTAAACTTGCTTTTCTTGATTTTGGGATGATGAGTGAGACCCCGGAGGACGCAAGGTTGGCTATAATCGGTCATGTGGTTCATCTTGTTAATCGGGATTATGAAGCTATGGCTCGTGACTACTATGCTCTAGATTTTCTCGCACCTGATGTGGATGTAGCCCCAATTGTGCCGGCTCTTCGGAACTTTTTTGATGATGCGCTTAATGCAACTGTCAGTGAATTGAACTTCAAAACCTTAGTTGATGGCTTGGGCGCTGTTTTGTATCAGTATCCTTTCAATGGTGAGTTGTGCCTCTATTGATTTTTCTGCATCTGCATTCTGCTTTTAATGGACCTTGAACTCAAGCTGTGCCTCTTTCAACTACCTCGGTTACTGGTTGCTACTGTTTGAAGATTTTTCCAATTGGGGACAAATAAATCAACAATAATTCATTTAATGGATTTTGTTAATGGTTGCATAGGCACTAGTTAAGGCACTATATGGAGAAAGTTTGCAGTTTTTCAATACAGCGTTTTACTTGTATTTTGTGTGATCAGTGCTTTGGAAAACGAAACATACTTATGCTTACCAAATGCCCTGGGGGCAATCACGTTAACATAGCCCTTATTTTATATATGTCCCTTTTTTTATATTTTATAACAGCCAACAGAGAATGTCTGCTTTTCTTCTCTTTGCATGGAAGTTTGCAAGTCTGACTTTTTGACATGACCATGTCTCTGCAGTGCCTGCATATTATGCTTTGATATTGAGATCCCTTACCGTGCTAGAAGGTTTAGCACTTTATGCTGATCCTAACTTCAAGGTGCTGGCTGCTTCGTATCCTTATTTTGCTAAGAGGCTTCTCACTGATCCAAATCCGTATCTGAGGGATGCTCTTATCGAGTTGCTGTTCAAGGATGGGAGGTTTAGGCATGTAACTGCTGCTATCTTTGTTTTATGTGACAAGCGTTATTATATTTTTTGGACATTGACAAGAAATGATACTCTTTTGCAGGTGGAATAGACTTGAAAACTTACTTGAACAAGGTAGAAAAGATAGAGACTTTTCGGCAAAAGATGCTTTGCAACCAGTTTTGAAGCTGTTATTGGGCCCTGATGGGGAAGAATTGCGGGTTTTGGTGGCAAAGGAGTCTGTTTGTGTAACAGAAGCTATTGTCCTTGGTTCAGTTATTGATGGATATAATTCTGCTCCTGCATTTATGCGGAGTCTATTATTCAACGGGAATGCTAATGGACCTCTCGTGATGAATGGTGAAGAACTGAAAAGCATGATAGATCTCAGGGATCAAGTCATGAGGATATGGGGACTTCTGAGAACCTCTCAAAGTTTTGATCCGAACCTTCTACAACCTATTCTGCAAGTAAGACTTTAAGTACTACTGGTGCTAGGAATTCATCTTATCTTGTGAAATTAAACTTTCATGACAAGTCCACTACTAATGCTTTGCGTGAACAAATTACCTTGCTGATTAAGTAGTGATGTTCCTGGCCTTTGGGATTGGGAGGGTGGGTTTCCTTTTATCCTTTGTCCCCATCTTTAGTATCTGCTATAAAAGAAAGAAGCTGGGAAGTGGCTTTCACATATGGCTTTTAGTTCACTAGAGCATTCTAATATGTATATATATATAGATAGAATGTTGAATACAAATATAAAATGCTGAGATGAATTACAAAATGAAAGCCAGAGATTTCCATATTCAAAGTGTATGGCTAGCGTCAAAAGCTTAAGCCACAGTCAAACCAAACCAAAATCACGGTTGTGATGCTGTCCTCTTGGTTTAACACTGGAATTTCCCCACTTGGCCCACTGTGAGTGTCTGAAGTCATTCTCATTTAGAAGAAAGTGCTGTGACATGCCTGATATTATTCTCAGTAGAAGTGGTTAATTGGGAGTCAAAGTCAGGTTGCTGAATCATGAGTTGTAACCCATGATTTGTTGGACAGAGCTGCTGAAATGTAACTTAGGTTAGGATGAGTACGTAAGCTAATTCGTAAAGCATGTTCTGACCAGGTCCTTCAAGAGCCTGAAGCCCGCAGCTTAGGAGGGCGTGTTGCTGGTGGAATTACACAGCGTCTTGCAGCTAGAATGCTCCAGCAAGTTCTCCGGCTGCCGCCCACTGCGTCCACTACTGCACTATAGCCGCTTTAGACATTCCTGTGTAGGCTAATTGGTGCATGTTGTAAATTTTCGCTCTGGATGTGGACGCTCTCTCCATTCTTGTCATCGTTACATTGTAATTTATTTGAAGGGTGGCGAAAGATTATTTGGCAGATGACTAAAACAAAGTCACAGAATTGGGATGAATGAGCTTTATGGCAGTTTTCAGCAGCTATGAAACTTTATATTGATAGCATGTTACCCACCAACAATGCAAGCCAATATCAAGTTACAAAGATCGGTATTCGAGCGGCCCTTTAGCTCAGCTTTCTTTGTCAAATTGTCAAAGCTCGCGGTGAATGTAACAGCTAATGGAACTCTTGCGTATGACATCTGCACTGGCCATGTTTTCTTTGCGGGACAGGACATGCTTAGACGGTGCAAATCTCATACTCAAAAAGCGTGGACACTGAACGAATCGCGCGCGCACAGCACATGCCAGTCTGGTATTGCATCTGCCATGTGCTATTCCGGGTTTGGCAGGCTTCCTGGACCCATATGCTCTTGATGGCCTTGTTACTCTTGGACGGCAAAACTTCCTATTTTGTCACTCTTTTCCTATTCCGGGTTTGAATGAAATGTTGCTTTGCTCCTTCACGCGGCATTGTCATTTTCCTTTTGGAAAATTACAAAAATCGTTTCCTGTGCTATTACAGAATTCAGTTTCGATCCCTGTAAAAAATTTCGTCTCATCAATTTATCTCCAACACAACTTAAGAACAAAATTTAATTTTTGGTCAAAACACGAAAGGAATATTTTCGTCAGGCCTTTATAAATAATGTAATGTGGAGTCATTAATGAGACTATAATTTGGTGGGTTCTTATAAACTTTCTAAAATATTTTAGCAATAAAATAACGACTTAAATTTGTGGTAAAAATTTATTTATAAATGTTCTTTTCTTTTTCCCAAAAAGTAGATGAATCTGTACTAAAAATGTGGATGTTAAGATTTTTGCATTTGATGGAATTAGTTCTTATGGGGCCATCAATCAAAATCACCACTTAATAATTGGTTTCGAATGGACAGTTTCATTACATTTCTGATAAAGACGCGACAAAAGAAATCAAGTTATTATTGGAAGAACGATTTAAGTACTAGTTTTATAACTAAAATAAGGTACATGGACTTAAATAAAATATTCTTAAGAGTATGATGACCGAAAGCGTAAACGATCCGGAAGTCATTTGTGAATTTGTCGGTGTTGACTCAACATATTCCATCCGCACTTAGATGAAAAGCTGAATTTCGGTCTTAAGTTGCCGACGCAAATAAGTAGAGGGACTTAATGTATTAGAAATGTAGTTCGTGGACCAAAACCGAGTTCCTATAATAGTGCGAGGACCTGTTTTATAATTTCCCTTTATGCTACTGCCGCTGTAGGTACCCTTGCATTTTCCAAAATCTCACGATCTTTCGCTGTTACAAGAACATTGATAACGAAAGAAACATGCGACAACATCCACCTCGCTCAAAGCGATGGCGCGCGGACGTGAAAACTACTTTAGATCCGGTTAGGATGTTTCCGTTTAACCTTCGCCGTGTCTGTAGGGAAGTCATGCATCGTTAATCAGGTCCGTCCTGTGATGCATCGAGAATACCTCAGATGCATCGAATCGAGCAGCGGACCCCCACGTCTTTCCTTTTCAATCTTTTCTATGGAACATCGCAACTAATTGAAAAAGACCAACTTCCCTTCTCGAAATAAAAATATTAGGAAAAAGCACTAGCTGACGAAAGATTCTATTTCAAGCGAATGGAGAATTTTTGCTATTCTCTATCTTTTAGTCGGACGCCTGTACGTGAAAAAACTAACATAGCTCATACCACATTCGCTGTATCGACGCGTTAAAGATCAACAAGCTCTTCCTCAGCCGCGACAAATTTTCTTATTTTACCAATGGAAAGAAAATTGCACTATCGACCCCTCGAATTCATTAATTTTGCAGTTCAGTACTTGCTCTTTCTTGGCAAGGTCTTTTCAGCCTAGTTTCACCCCCATTTCTCTTGAATTTGGATCGCATTTCTTCTGCGTAATCAAATTAAATAACTAGATAACCACATAATCGCATGTAGAAACTGCAAATCACATTCATCGGGCAACTCCTAATTGACCAACAATACATTATTCGCATTTATCATAAAAAATATGTATATTACTCTCTTTAGATCGATGTGTCACCATTAATTATGTATATGGATTTTCATTAATATCCTTGCATCTCTAATTTATTATAAAAAAATCCGCCAAATAAATCTCTAATTTTGCTGAATCGGGGGGGCATGTTGCAATCAAGGATGAAATTTGGTTTGGCGGTGGAAGAAGCAGCAGGCGTGAAGGCATCGAATGGTGCCGTTTACAGCAAGGAAGGTAGATTTTGCCTTTTGGCCCCTTTTTACCCTTTTTCTGTTTTTCCCCTTTGGTCCCACGCCACGAGTCTCCTCCCAACTCCATCATTTCCTAATGCCACGTGGCTTGCACGGAGGTCGGCACCGTCGCTGCCCTCGCTTTTTAGCTTCTTTTTTTTTTTCCCTCACCCACTTAAATTAAACATAAACATTAATTCCCAAGAGAGAGGAGAAATAAAATAGAAAGGGGAAAGGGGAAAATGATTAATAAAAAGGAAAAGAGGAAAAGGCCAGATTGCACCGTTGCCGCCCGCACAGTACTACTAGAGTAAGGCACTACCCTCTTTTGCGCATTTTCGTTTTCATTTTCATTTATTTATTATTTGATTTTTATTTTTTTTGTTGGGTTGCCATAATTAAGGTGGTTCGTGGATAATAACGTAGGACGGAGGAGGAGTCAATCTGGGAAATTACGAAATGACTCACTTTAACAAGAGATTTAAAAAAAAGGAAAAAGAAAATTGCAATGACGAAAATATTCCAACGAGGCACATGGAAATGTCCGACGGAGGAGGAGGAATATTCTTGGGTGTCCATCGAAGGCGGCTTCTCCTTGTATTTTAAATTAATTGGAAATTCAGGTTTGATGTTGAATCCCGTTTGACAAATCGGGCAACAACATGTGTTTATGTTGGATTGGATCCCTCTGTTTTCTTGGTGTCCATGATCTACGGCGACAATCCCCCTTCCCCCCAATAAAAAAGAAAAGAAATACAGAAATTAGCGGAATGAAAATGAATTTCCATTTGTCTAGTGTTAGGATTTAAAAATAACTAGACCATTCTCTAATCTGATCAAAGACCCATCATCCATGCTTTGGGTGAAGGGCTTTGCAAATGGTTTCTTTCTTAATAAATTTATATCGGAGTCATAACATGACCTCATGAGATAATAGAGTAGCAATAAGATAGACATTGCCAAGTTTTGACTTTTCGATCAAAATTCAAAGCTGAGAAAAGGTAGAAAAATTTATTAATTCGAGTTCTTTCGATTCCGTTTATTTATTGAAAAATGAACGATTCAAAAAACATTTGCTCATGAATGATAAATTCTAATCACTTAAAATGATTGGTTAATAAAAAGGTATTTTTCACTATTCATAATTGTTAATATCTAAATATTTCCATAAGCAGGCGTTACGAGCCATGTTTTAATGAAACACTGCCGCAACCCTAAATTCCGTTTTGATAAAACGGAGCGGACTTGGCGAAGGAGGGACAGGGCGCACGGTGGAACACGTGCGAACGCCATTGCTAACGCGTGGGGGGAGGAGAGAGAACATCTCGGAGTCCATAAAATTGAATTGAATCGAATCTCTCTCTACTCGTCTTGGAAGACGACGCAGCGTGGGCGGGTTGATTTTGGGGATAGAAATCGAGAGAGAAAGAGAGGGGCCATTACACGAGCCAAACCAAGCCAAGCCAAGCCTCGCCTCGCCTCGCCTCGCCTCCCCCTCATTTCTCATCTCCTCTCCCTCTCTCTCTCTCTGCTCTGCTCCGATCCCAGATCTTCGAGCTCCTCCCTCCGCGGCGGAGATTCGATTCGCACGCCGCCGCCGCCGGCCGCCGCCGCCTCCCACGCGGCTTCCTCCCCGAGGCCAGCTCAGATTCCCCCCGGAGCCTCCGTCGCGTCCTCCGTCTCCGCCATTGCTTCGGCCTGTCGTCTCCGGCGCCGAGATCCGGAGCTGATCTCCGCTCGCGATCGGTTTTCGGTTCTTCCGTTGGAGTTCCGCCGCTCGGGGGTTCGTGCTTCTTGGATAGATAGAGTCGGAGGAGATGGAGAGCGAGAAGAAATCGTCGGCGGTGTCCGATGTGGGGGCGTGGGCGATGAACGTGGTCAGCTCCGTCGGCATTATCATGGCCAACAAGCAGCTCATGTCCTCCAGTGGCTACGGCTTCAGTTTTGGTGAGTGTGTTCCCCCTCATCTCTGTAACTGCCGCGCGTTATGCCACCGCTTCAAACCGCGCGCGTCGCATTTAATCCGATCGGGAGGTTAAAGAAACTGATTTCCCAGTTCGTTCGCGGATCTGATTCGAAATTGCGACTCATCTCGATGCTTCGGTTTCCGATCTGTCGCCTTTCTTGGAATTCCTTGAATTATGTGTGTGGATCTCCTCCGGCACTGTTGCCGTCCGGGCGTTTAATTTTTCTTATACACTTTTCATGCGTTCACTTAATCATCACTCTCTCCATCCTAGAAGTTCATCTACAATTTTTTGAGGGAGGAAATGTTTCGGCTTGCATGGATTACGTAAAACCCGCTTTCGCTTTGGTTCGACACGATTTGTCTCGGCAATCGGCTAGTCTAGATATTGGCAATTCTCTTGCGACTATTAAATTCGTTACTGAATTTGATTGAATTTTTTTATTTCAGCTACGACGTTGACGGGGTTCCACTTTGCCGTGACTGCCTTGGTTGGTCTGGTGTCAAATGCTGCTGGTTATTCTGCATCTAAATACGTTCCCATGTGGGAGCTTCTGTGGTTCTCTATTGTTGCCAATATGTCCATCACGGGGATGAACTTAAGCTTGATGCTTAACTCTGTCGGATTTTACCAAGTATGAGTTAATTGACAGTAATTTTACACGTCCTTCCTTCAAAAGGGGTCTTTTATAGATCGAACTGTAATTGTCTCTGTTGCAGATTTCGAAACTGAGCATGATTCCTGTTGTTTGCGTCATGGAGTGGATCCTGCACAGTAAGCATTACTCAAGGGAAGTGAAAATGGCTGTTATGGTTGTGGTAATAGGAGTTGGTGTTTGCACTGTTACGGATGTTAAAGTCAATGCCAAAGGTTTTATATGTGCTTGTGTGGCTGTCCTCTCCACATCGTTGCAGCAAATTGTGAGTAAATCTTCCAAATCTCCCATTTGCATTTCCATAGAGTTGTCTATACTGAGAACTGATGTCAATGCGTCTATAAGGTAAATCCTATTGATAGCTCCACTTGGTCTGGGGATTTTTGCACATTAGAACTGCAGATCACCACCACTGGCCTCTCTAGGACTGCATTCATTGGCAGTTGATTTTGTCAGCCTCAAAAGATTTTGTACTGTCCCATACTCTTTCATAGCTTGTTGGGTTGAAAATATTAGCAGAAAAACATAGTTTTCTTATGAATGTGTGAAACCTGGATGGTTCCATATCCTATTTTCACACCTCGAGTAGTTCCAGTTGCTCACTGGGTGTCGAAGGGAATGCTGATTAGGTCAAGGCACTTTTTTGGGGGCATTTTAGGAATCTTAAGTGAATTTGATGTGAGCTTATTGAGGCACAATTTCACTTTCTTAGATTTTTTTGTATGATGTAATGCCAGCTATAATGGATGTCAGGTTTCATAGGTAGCACAATATCGTCTCGGAAGATTTGACTTGAATGTTTTCAGACCCAGTTTAAGTGAACCTTTTTTGTTTGGTGTGATGAACCGTAGTTTAACAGTATTTATGGTCATGTGACTTATGTCTAGTCTACAACCATTTAGTCGGGTTTTGTGTATTTTTTGCTTCTTTTCACATTTCTCGTGGGAGATCTTGGCTCTGTTGTTGTTTTTATCTAAATTACAGGATTAATTTTTTTTTCTGCACAAACTCAAACAAAGCCCTATATATTTTACAAGTTTCACTACTGTGGTGTACAGTGAACTTATGAATGCTTATGGCTTCTTGTCTTCACGTAACAGTCAATAGGCTCCTTGCAAAAGAAGTATTCGATTGGATCTTTTGAATTGCTGAGCAAGACAGCTCCAATTCAAGCCGTCTCTCTCCTTGTTTTTGGTCCATTTGTTGATTACTTCCTCAATGGCAATGCGATAACAGACTATAAGATGTCTTATGGTGCCCTGGTAAGGCTAAAGGCACTCTGCATTTGGTTCCTCCGAAGAATATGTACACTTGAAATTGTGCCAGTTTATCTGATTAATGGTGTGGTCATGTGCAGTTCTTTATACTTCTCTCTTGCTCGCTAGCGGTATTCTGCAACATGAGTCAGTACCTCTGCATAGGACGATTCTCGGCCACCTCCTTCCAGGTTCTGGGCCACATGAAGACAGTGTGCGTCCTCATACTCGGGTGGGTGCTCTTCGATTCTGCGCTGACTCTGAAGAACATAATGGGGATGATCATCGCCGTTCTTGGCATGGTAGTGTACAGTTGGGCCGTGGAACTAGAGAAGCAGTCAAATGCAAAGGCCGCGCTGAATGTGAAAAACAGTCTCACGGAAGAGGAAATTAGACTTTTGAAGGAAGGTGTTGAGAACCCTCCCGCGAAAGACGTCGAACTTGGTGAATCCAAGGTATAGGTCCGGTATCTATCTTCACGTGTTTTTTCGCCTAATTTATTGTCGCTGCAGCAGTTTGCGGTCATTTGCTGCTGTCGCCCCCCTGGCGTGCGTCCTTCTTAGAATCGCCCCCCCGTCTGTTTCGCTTAGAAAATTCTTTGTTTTATTTAATTTATCACCTTTCTAAGTTATTTTTTTCCCATTTGATATTTGTTGTGAATGTTATAGGGACTGATGATCATGGAAATATAATTCCATTTTTCAAATCTAATTTCTATATAGTTCGCGTGTATTCATCGGGTAATTGTACCCCTATCCTTCTCTCCATGCAGTCGAGGAGCCATTTCTTCAGGCCTCGTTTGCCTTATTGCGGAGTCAAAGACCTCGAGGAGTGAAATTCCAATTCTTATTTCCTAATCCTTTTATGTCTGGAAAGAAATGAATATTTTGACTAGGACATCTCGTGGTATCTAATTCCTTAAATAACGTGGAATTGACCCATTCAACAAATCAATCATCAGAATTCCACGAACATCTTCTTTTTTTTTTATATTCTGAATTCTAAATGTAAATTTAATTCGAAATTTAGATAAATTCAAAATATCTGAGAATATTTTAGCAAATAAAGAAAATTGAAAAGTAAAACAAAATAGATCTGTGGTGTTTGTTCCGTCGTCACCACTGCTTTGTCTTTTCGCGCGGCCGATCTCACTAGCATAAACGTATCTCTCTCTCTCTCTCTCTGTGGAGCTTCGAAACTCATCAGTATCGGTGGAATCTAGCCCCCATCCCTACGGTGCTTGGGCGGCCCGCCTTGCATTATCGTAGACTAACGGTCACCCGAGGAGGGCAACCATCATTTGGGGAATTGTGTCCTCCATTGCTGCATGTCCTCTCTCCCTCTCCCTCTACCGCTCAAATCGAATGAAAAGACAGCACTGACCCCATCATTGCGCCCACAAGTCCGCTGGCCTTGTAAGACCCGTAGATTTGGGGTCGCGTGTGGCGCTCGGCTCGCGACCTCGGCACATGGAGAGCTAGAGACTCCAGATGAGTTGTGGGAGGAAGGGAATGTCGGTGAAAATTATCCAAATAAGCTATACATCTATTGCAACTTCACTAACCTAATCCTAATTTTTTTATTTGACCAATTAAGTCATCTATCGTTTCGCGTTTTTATCAATTGAGTTTATCCAATTAATTTTGCTAAGAAATCACTGACATAAACATCTTATATGATTTAGTCGATTCTAACCTAAATAATTTTTATTAAAGTTTTATATTTTTCTAATTTATTTTTTCCTTATTTTTTCCTTTCCTTCTTCTTCATTTAACCGGTCATCAAGCCTAGATGATTGGCTAGAAGCAAGGATTGGCGAGGTCAATCTCACCGGCCTTTGATGAAGCTTACTTCTATATCCACAAGCTAGGGCTCTAGGGGTGAGCAAGGCATCTCGCCCTTGCCAATGGCCAATGAGGGCGAGTTTCACTAGAGGCTAACAAGGTTGACTTCGCTAGCCCTAATCTTTGGCCAATCATGCCCGACAATTGGCTAGAGGAGGAAGAAAGAAAAAAAAAATGAGGGAAAAAACATTAAAATATTAATAAAAATGTATAGGTCAAACGTCGATCGTACCACGTAAGACAATCAGTATTAATGTTAACGATTTTCAGTCAATGTTCACCAGAGTGACTCAATTGGCATAAAGATATTAAGGACTCAATTAACAAAATTGATAAGTTTGTAATCAAATTAACAAATGTGTAATAGATTTAGGATTTTTTGGACAATTTTCCTCTGTGTTGCGGATGGATGGAGGCATGATAGTGAGGACTCTTGACAAGGCTAGCTCGAAAGATTTTCTTTATTGGTGATTCACTTTCCTTTACTCGGTCTCAATGAGAATAATAACAAGATATTTTTGAAGAAAATAAATAAATAAATAAATAAAAAAGGTACAAATCACATTGCGACCATCTAACTTTAATGGTCAAGACTCGTTCTTATATTCAACTTTTGAAAAATGAAAAGGAATTTAATAGTACGGAGAACGTAACTACTTACACTGAAATCCATTATGGATTCTTCGTCATTAGAACCAAAGGAGGGCTGGAAATTACTTGTTAATCAAGATCATTCGGTGCGGCCGCATTGAAGAAAATCACTCTAGTGCAGTGCTAACGCAAGCATACCCCTGGTTAATAATAATAATAATAATAACAACAGAAGAAGAACCCTTGAATTTATTTGAAAACATTATTTCATCGCCCAAAATATCGCCGATGCATAGAAACGAATTGATGGAAACATTCGGACGAAGAATTGCCGTCTAATCTTTAACAGATCTAACCATTATCCATTTGAAACCCATCTTGAAATACACGCAGGCTTCACGGATCAAACGAATTTTGTGTAGCAAGAACAAAAAGAAAATTAAAAAAAAAAACCGAAAAGCATCTGTAAAATTCACAAGAAATTTAACAGAGAGAATTGGGGTCTCGTCATCTGGAAGGCAAGGAGCACACGCTTGGATCGTCGTCCGCGCTCAGCTCGGAAGCGAGGTCCGAGAGGGCCGCGCGATCCGCCGGTGCATCCCGGCGGCTCGCGTCGAGGAGGCGGAGGAGGCGCCGGAACGCGTCGACCTCGCACGCGATCCGCAGCGCGCCATCGTAGGAGAACCCGAACTCCTCCTCGGACGACCGGAGGAGGCCCTGGAACAGCGGGTGGTTCAGGTGGCCCGCCTCCACGTCGAACCCGCGGGGGGGGTCGCCGCGCCGGCCCACGCGGACGCGGACGCGGCCTTCGCGAGCGCCGACCGTCGCCGTCGCTCCGCAGCACCGCCACATTTTCTTCACGAAGCTGCTCACCATCACGGTACGGTATAGTTTCGATGAGGCTTTGCGTCTCGCAATTCGCATGAACTTGGGGAGAAGAGATACCGTCACGTCGTCGCGTTGCGTTGCTTCACGTACTTATAGTAGCGCCAAACGTGTTTTTTTTTTTTTTTTTTTTTGGGGGGTTCTGTTTTGGCTTTTCCAGTGAATAGCATCATTGCATGGCTACTACTGGCAGTACGGACTGCGACGACGCGATATAGAGGGAAAGAATTTAAAGAAGAATTCTACAGAAAATACTTTCTCTAGATAAAGAAAGAGAACGGATTTTTTTTTTTCTTTCTATTTTCCCTTTTTTAATTCGGAGGATCAACAAGTACCACTGCCGTTGGATTTCATACGGAAGTCAAAAGCCAGCTATAAACCGCGTTCCAAGAATTATCATGTCCCATAGTACGATTGATGTTCGCTAATTTGGTGGTGGCGGTGGTGACTGAAAACTGAAAAGCACGAAGCAACATTGAAACCCATTGGAAACGCGCCTCCCCCATGTGGTGCGATTCTCGGGGCTTACTTAAAAAATTTCTTTTATATCGTCTATAAAAATATTTAAGTATAAATTATTATCAATAATATATTTTTTTTTTTTTCACAAATGGATAATTTCAAGTGATGCCGCCCGATCCAATCCGTTTGTCCTCCGGGTGTCTCTCTCTCTATGAGACTACGATCTCCGTTGGTATGCGGGCTCGAAATTTGCGGAATCCCATGGGCCCTCTCTTGGGCTTAGCCCACCAGGCCCAAATAGGGAGACCGCCGTCTCTCGCCGGCGTTTCGGACCGAGATAGCCAGCCAGCCAGCCAGCCAGCCCGCCCCATCGAAGAAGCTTCAGATCAGAAACTTTGGAACAGCATCGGCTCCGCGACCGCAGAAGCGCCACCGCCCGCTCCAGCTTCTGACGCCGGAGGACGACAAGCGGACGCGGATCGAATTGCCATTCGATGGAGGACGACATGGACTCGCTCTTCGAAGGCATGGTGCTGTTCACGCCGTCCCAGCTTTCTGACCAGCCCGAAAGGGACGGCGCGGACCAGCGCCGCCTCCCCGATCCGATCCATCGCCCTCCTTCGCCACAGCCGCCGGCGGACGCGGCGCCGGCGGCCGCCGCGTCCGAGCCGCTCGACGAGAACCTCTTCTCCGACCTCACGCTCGTCGGGCCGCTCCCGGACCTCCCCGAGAACGGCCACTCCCCTCCGCGATTGAGCCCCAGTCCTTCCCTCGAGACGGAGACGAAGACGGCGTCGGATCATGCGACGACGGCGCGGGAGATTGCTCCTTCTGTAACTCGGCAGATTTCGAGAAAGAAGAAGCGAGCTACTGGTTTGAGGATCGGGTATGGAAGGGACGCGGCGGCTGCGACTTCCGTCGATCGCGCGTCTCCTCTTCCGATCTCTCTTTCTTCTGATGCGAATTCGGTCTCTGTACCTGACGCGAGATCGGAGTCCAATATCGACAGTAGCAGTAGCGGTAGAATTGACTTCTCCAAGTCAGTATCTGCTTCTCAAGAACGTGAATCATCCGATGTTACTTCACTCGCATCACAGCCTAACGATCGTAGTCTAGAAGTTTCGGAAGATTTAGAGGAGGCCACGGAGGATCCTTCACGAGCTCCGGGGACTCGTGACATTGATATAATTCAGCACGATGCGAGACTTGTAGAGGAAGAATCAGCTCTCGCATCTGAGGATACTGAGACGACAAAACACGGCGACGATGGTGATGAGCATACGAAGATGGATGATTCAGTTGAGATCAAATTTGAGCGAATTAAAACTCAGATTGCCGAGAAACTCGACCTGGCTCGGGAATTGGCAGCTTCCTTATCTGCTGCGAAGAAGGATTGCGTGAGGAAGAGAAGAAAGGCTGCTGAGAATGTGACTTTGGCTTCTACCAAGCACAAGGAACTGGAGAAGAGCATGGAGGAAGCATGTGAGGCTGAAGATTTCGAGATGGCTGAGAAGGTCAGCGAAAGCCTTGCTGCTGCCGAAAAGGAGAGACAAGCTTTGGTGGATGCACTTAGAGCTAGTGAAGCTGAATGCGATGCTATTGATGCGAAGATGCAGGAGGTTTTGAATGCACAGATTGCTGCTGAGGATGAGTGTGTTTCTCTGTTGGAGAATTTCTCTAAGGTCAGTGACAACATCTTTTCTTTTTTTGGCTACACTAATGCTTGATCCTAGAATGAATTAAGATAGAGTGAGCTCTATAGTAAGAACTTCGCAGCACAGGGCAACACAATCATTGGCTGGAGCAGATTGATACATGTTTCTGGTTTTCTGTCTGTCTTTATAAACTTGCGAGTGTAATGGTACAAGCCTTCCTGACTGGATGTTCTTTATATTCATGCTTGTGCTTAGCTGCCCCTGTTGAGTGAAGGAAGTCGTTTGTCAATTTTCATCTTTCAATTGGCAGTCGGGTTCTCAAGGTGAACATGGAAAGACTAGTTTTGTCAAAGTGCTTCAAGGAAAATGAATGGAAAACCAGAATATCTCTTGACCATTGTTGGGTTATGGTAGATTATAGGCATGGTAGTGGGTGCACTGCATGTGTGGTGTCACTGGTGTGCCCTCGCGCACAATTGTAGCCTTAGTTTTTTATTTTGAGATAGCCATGGTTTTAATTGACTTGATGTAAGGTAAACTAAAAGCTTTCAGCAAGTCATATTGATCCCATGGTAGTCTCTGTTTTTCCAATCCAAGTAGACTTTTGGATAGTGACTGTTTTAAGGATAGCCGTGCTATCTCTCTCTGAACTTTTTCATTAACTGTTTCATCTGTCCCTACAAAACATGAGGTTGGATCATGCGTACCATGAAAAAATTTCTCGTAAGCTATTGATTTCATGTGGTAGCCAAATTTAGTTTGAAGCAGAATGACCGACATTTTTAACTCTTATCCTGCAGGATGCAACTGCTAGTGCTGACCTGATAGAGAAGAAGGCAAACTTACTGCGTGCTGAGGAAATGGACAAATGGCTTTCATCAAGTGAAGATTTGGAGGTGAGGAAGATGGAACTTGAAATTGAGTCATATCTGATAAGTGAAGCTCGTAAAGGAGTGAATGTTTCCATCGAGCATTCAATTGATGATGACAGTAGAGAGAAAGAAAAACTTCTTAAGAAGAAGGATGTGTTGTTGGATGAATTGGAGAAGCTGCTTAATTTAGTGAGAGAGAAGGAGAAGGAAATTGCTGAGAATGATGCTTCCATTGAAGCAGTAGAGAAGCGCATTGCCGGTGTGGTCTCTGGATTTCAGGACATGCAATCAGATATTGGTGCTAAATATGATAGAATGAAATCAAAGCTCTCTCAGGTTTGATGAAAGTGAAGCTTTATCTATAAAAAAGAAAATATTGATGACATACTCTCTCAGGAAGATAATAAAGGAGCAAAGATTAGGAACTTGGGAGGATTGCTGCAGATGAAGCAAAAGCATACAATGAAGCAGCAGGATTGAGAAAAGGTTTAATGCTCTGCATTTTGGAGTACAGAGAAAGTAAACTGGGGCTGATGAAGACTGAGGAGAAATTTTCTGAAGATGTCATGAGGCTCCAACAAGAAGCTTCCTCTGCAAGAGCTTCTTTACAGGTTATTTTACCTTTTAGCTATCTTACTCTTTACATGCAAACGACATAAACCTAAAAGGGGGTTAAGCTTCACATGCTTAATCTACTATAATTCTGGCCTATGGAGTCTACATGTTGCAACATTTTGGAGAATTTACTTCCAGTCTTCTGAATCAGTAACGCTTGAGGTTCATGTTTGATTATCCAACCTAGGATGAGTGTTGGTTCATGGTTGAGATATACTTGCTGAAGGAATATTCTAAAGACACAGGCAGCATGTGACTCCTACTTTCTTTCAAAAGTTTGTTTATGCGACGTATTTTTTTTTTTTTGGGTGAAAATAAGAGATGTGACGTATTTGTTAGGGAAGCCTTAATCTTAAAAGTTTAGGCAACTAGGGATATGTAGACAATGTATGTTGAGATCTACCGTTTCCCCTCACAGAAAAGCTATAGCTTGCGAGTGAGACAGTGGATGTAATCATGAAATCAAACTATTGTAGAGCTGGAGTACTGTAACAGGAGAAATAGGAAACAATAAGCAAAAGAGGGAGCAATGGGAGAGTATAAGCAAAAGCAGAATTTGATCAGATTTGAAATCTTGCAGTGAACTCCAATGTTGTGTCAGGAGACCTTTATCTGAATTTTTTGTCCAGTCTAGTGGTCATGGTATTGTGTTAAGCATGTTCTTTAGCTATAGCTTCAGGACGAAAATTCAAAAACTGAATACTCGAAATTTATTTGGCTCTTCAACGCATCATTTGATTAGATTCTTGTCTTTTGATCATAGGAACTGTCTTCAAATAAGTCCAGCCTCCAACAGGAGATAGCTTCATTTGAGCAGAGGATACTTTATGTGGACAAGAGACTTCCAGAACTAGAGACTGAGAAAAAGGTTGCTGCTGCTGCAAGAAATTTCAAAGAAGCTGCACGAATAGCTGCTGAAGCGAAGTCGTTGAGCAATGAGAAGGAAGGAACGCAAATCAAGCTTGAAAGAGCCACTATGGAGCTTGGAAAGCTTGAAGAAGAAATTAAAGAAACTGTTGATAAATTGCAGGAGGCTGAGGAGCAGATCTTATTAAGGGAGAGGGATTTGGCAGTGGCTAGATTCCAGAGGTTACTCATAACTGCCAGTGCTGTCAATGCTGAAAGAGCTGCTGCTGTGGAATTGGGTGACCATGAAGAAGCAGACACTTTACTTGCTGAGGCCAAAGCTGCTGAATATGAAGCCCAAAAGCTCCAAGAGGTATATGATTTGAAGGAGGAAGATTTTGGCAATCAACCAAAACATTTAATCCCTATGGAACTTGTTCATGATCTCAGCGGAAAACAATTAGCAGAATTAGCTGCATCTGTTCATCTCACCCCAGCATCATGATGACAAAGTGGATTTTGAGATGACTGACCTTTTGGCAGGACAGGCTTCTGAAACTCTGGTCACATGTATTCAAGGGGATTAGCCTGGAAGTTTCATCTCACCTTTGGCTAGACGCTTTCAAACCTCAGTGCCTAGAAATGACAATTGTGGCATTCTTTGGTCTTTGGCCAGTAGCAAGTTTGGTATGGGTTTTGAAGATCTCGGCGATTTCATTTTATGGTACTGGATGTGAGAATTCAGCTTCTCCAAGGCAATGGGAGGAGTAATTTTTTGTAAATCTGTTGAGTGAAAGATCAATACATGTCTCTTCTCATACAGAATAATGTCCAGCCCAATACAAAAAAGGGGTTGTGGATGGTGTGGAAAATAGCCAGAATTTTCTTTAGATTCTCTTTCGTAACTTTTTTTTTTTTTTTTTTGGGCTCCTCTCCTGTTTTTCTTACTGTTGCTGAAGAGTTGGAACATTTTGGTCACCTGCGTCTCATCATCGTTCTGGCCCATCTCACCAGCTCACCAGATGCCAAGATGAATCTCCGAGTTGATGCTGCGTTGACGCTCAAATCGTGTAAAACTTTCTGTCTAGAGATGATTTGCATTAAAACTTCCTGCATCCAACTGTTACAGAAACTCTTTTGTTCCTGAGGAGAATCTGAAAAATGGCAATGGTTTGCAATGCACTTGGAGCAATAAGATGTTAAGTCAGGTCACTTAAATATTTAACAACCAATCAAAACCGTCGCAACACCTACTGAGGCAAAAAGAAAATTGAACTTCTTCCCTCTGATCTTTCGACGAACTTTTTACAGCTCTACTGTTCTTGAGGAGAATCTAAAAAATGGCATGGTTCGCAATGCACTCGTAGTAATAAGATATACAGTCTTGTCTCTTACATATGTAAGCAATCAAAACCGTTTCTGTCGCCAAAGGAAAATTGAAAATTTTCCTTTGATCTTTCAACCGACTTTTGCAGCTCTATTGTTCTTGAGGAGAATCTAAAAAATGGCATGGTTTGCAATGCACTCGTAGTAATAAGTACAGTCAGGTCTCTTAAATATGTAAGCAATCAAAACCGTTTGTGGCCAAAGAAAATTGAACTTTTCCCTTTGATCTTTCAACAGCAAAAAGCCATGCATGGCCACATTAAGCAGCATCAACTGAGGGACGATGCCCCGTATATAATACATGCTCACAATTTCGGCTGAGTTACACTTACACAGGGGGAGAGAGAGGGAGGGAGAGAGAGAGATTATGAGATGATAATACACATTATACTGTGGTTCACGCCACCTCCTCATCCTAGAAAAGAAAAAAATTATGAACCAAATAAAGAATCAAGAAGCAGTGTCACAGTCCTTTCCGACAATCTCCCAGCTGTTGCAAAAGAGCAGCAAAGTTGGTTTTTGTAGCCCTTCAGAGTGTTGCGGTCAAATGGAGAGGCGGAGTTGCGGAAACAGTGACGTCCAAACATGCCCTTTATTTGCATTGCAGACGGCACCACACCAAATGTATTCTTTCTGTATCCTTACGATAAATAACCCATAAACAAATCCTACTGACCAAATGTTCCAGGAATCAGACACTCTGCTAATTACAGTCCAACCCGCATTCTTCCAAAAGCGGTCCGTCCGACTTGGCCAAGAATGGATCGATACGTACCCACAGAAGGGAGAAGATGGAAGCGAGCAAGATTGACCACACGATGATGATTGTAGGAGTCCTGTTTTGCCGTCCAAGCAGACCCTTTAGGAAAGGATACAAGTGGACAATCACCCAGAAGGCAAAGAATAGCTTCCCGAAGAGAGGACCCCAGGACTCGTAACCGTTGTTTATTGCATTTGATACGCCAGCTACAACACCAATCAGGTTTATTATAAGCAATGTGGTTGGCGGAATGAGCAAGGTGGTCCATTTGAACGCATAAAGTTCAGAGAACTCCTTGTCATCCCCACCCTTTGATGTCACAGTGAAGTTCGTGTCAACACCAGCCAGAACCTTCAAAAGCCCCTGAAAAACTGCAAAGAGATGTGCTGAAACTCCTCCGATGACCCAGAACTGTTCGTTCCTCCACCATTCCTCTATTCCGACCCCACTCCATCGCATTTCCAGGATACTTGTCGCGAAAATGCAAATGAAAAGTGACAGAAACCACAGACTAGCCACATTGCTCAGCTGCAACAGGGACAAGAAACAAAGACAATATAAGATCTTTTGCCTGGAACATCATCAATTGTACGATATAAAAGCAATAATTGAAAAAAAGAAAAGAAAAAGGAAAATCTAATAGCCTACCTCTGGCGTGATGAATTTCCCAGTAAGCAAGCACACAGCAGGCAAAGTACAGTATGCCAACAGAGGGATTGATGTCCAGGGGTATACTGTGGCGTTTATGTAAGATAATCGCTCTAACCATTTCAAACCACCTCCATAACCATACCAAAGGGGACAATGCCTGCTTAAGAAGATCTCAATGGAACCAAGAGCCCAACGAAGGACCTGGTGGAGACGGTCGGAAAGATTAATGGGAGCAGATCCTTTAAAAGCGGGTCTTGCAGGGATGCAGTAGATGGAACGCCATCCATGGCAGTGCATTTTAAAGCCTGTCAATATATCTTCTGTAACTGAACCATATATCCATCCGACCTGTATATGATGAAAGTTCAGCCAACTCTGAGAGACAATAATTGTTTCAGAGAATCACATGAAGAGAGCATTTACACTACACTTACCTCTTTTCCCCACTCAGTTTTATCTTCGTAGCCGCAGCTGATGACATGGATAGCTTCTTTTAGCAAAGATGCAGGGCTCGTGCCTTTCAGTGTTCCTCCATCCTCTAGCAATGTCGATGCGACGAAGACTGAGGATTGCCCAAACTTCTTTTCAAGCTTATGCTGAGGCGTGGGATTTTCAGATTCAATTACTGCATAAGAAAACATGAATGTTTTGATGACTAAGTAAAAGAACTAGTCTTAAAAATGACATAGGAAGCAAAATTGGTTAAGTCCGAATTGGAACAGATGTTAACTGGGAAGCAACCCAATAGAAAACAAGCTTTTGGAAGAATAAAAAGATTTCACCGATTGATGCCAAAATTGAGAGGCACATTTAAAGATAGAAAAAGGTAGACCGACAGTAGACAATTAAGTGGGACTTCATGCAAAAGCAGAATCTCACCTTCAATGCCCTCTTCGATACCTTCCAAAGGTGGTGGAGTACCTGCATCTTTTTTTTTAAAAAATCTCTTCTTCAGTTCGGTCTTAGGCTTGGTAGTCTTCTTCTTCTTCTTCGTCCCAGAGCAACAGCACCCACAACAGCACCACTTTGGCAAGCAGTTGCAAGTTCTGGTCGGTGGCTTCTTTGCTTTCGGAGCATCATAACCATAGAGTGCCAGCCTTCTGAATACACAACCAGTCCCAACATAAATAGGACCTTGAATGCCATCCAGACCTTTCATGTTAATCTGAAAGAGAGAAATTTCTCCGTCAAATCTTCTTGCACAGAAGTAATGATAGGGTATGTGCAATGGACATAAGGCAATTCAATGGCTGATAATTGCATGCTTACATCGAAAAACACGGTGTTCCGATTGGCATATCGATCGTGCCTATCTATACCGTCGAATCTTTGAGGGAACTGGACGTAGCACACTCTTTTTCCAATAAGTGGGTCCATCATGAAGCACATTGCCTCCCTAATAGCCTTACTATTATTGAAGTAGTGATCACAATCCAGATTCAAAAGATAAGGCGCATTTGTAAGCACAGCGGAGACCCTGACCTGTTAGACAAACAAAAGTTCACAGAAAGGTCAATGGAGAGAGCAGAAAAGGGGGTTTACCAACTAAGGTGGATTCTTATGACACTTACCAAAGCATTCATGGCTCCTGCCTTTTTGTGGTGATTATAGCCAGGCCTCTTCTCTCTGGAAACATAGACAAGGCGAGGTAATTCATTCCCGTCAGAGTCATGTCCTCCACTTTGGCCAAGAAAAACCTATTAAAGATAGCAGAAATAAGCAGTCAATCTCATCTCACATCAACAAAGAGTTCTAAAACTGAAAATGACAACTTTGCATACCTGAATCATGCCAGGATGATCACGGACGTTATTTCCAGGCCATGGCGTTCCGTCCTGCATCGTCCACCCTTCTTCAGGAACCTTCTGGGCTTTGGCCACCAAAGCATTTATACGAACCTTAAACTCCTCATACTCTCTCTGCAAACACAGCAAGAACAGAATTAAGACTTTGACTATCATCTGCAAAGAGCAATTGATAAATTAAATTTGGCACTTCTACTACCTTCATTGCTCTTCGCTCCTTCACAAAAGATGCCTCAACCTTATCTTTGAGATAATCTATCTTCTGAGCAAAATAAAACTCAGGTGCCCGTGGCTCAATGTTGAATTTCTTACAGAAAGGGACCCATTTTCTTGCAAATTCTGATGTTTCTGAGAGTGCTTCGAATGTCAGCATAGCAGCACCGTCATCAGAAACATAACAGGACACCTTATCAACAGGGTAGTCCACAGCGAGAATCGATAAGACAGTATTTGCCGTCACCAGGGGGGGTTCCTTCAGCGGGTCAACAGTACTCACAAATATATCTACTGGAGCAAGTTGAGAAGGTTGGCCTTCCTTCTCATACCTAAAGAACAATGCCAAATTCATAATTTTACAAATCCACATAAAGATCAGGCAAATAGCATGAAATGGAAGTCAAAATCTATTACCTCAGGGACAGTCTGTCGAGGTATGTCTCCCGGTCAATAGGGAGCCATTTCGGGAATTGATCCAGAATCCACGAGAGACCAAACCAGATCTCACAGATAACAGATATGAGCCACAATGCGTATGCATCGTTCACAGGATGCATTACTCTGTAATGGAAAAAGAATCCAAGCACTACAAGCCGGATGACAATGATCATTCTGTAGGGATTGATTTGGCTGGAGGATATAGGCAACTTTCTTGACAGCGGCTGTCTCGCCTCATCCATTCTGATTCACATTGCAGATGAAAAAGTCACGGCATTAGAGACCCCCGATTCCCAATCTCAACATATTCGGAAACTATGCAAGAACTAAACCATACATAATTGACTTCTCAAACAGGAATTGGCATATAATCTTCATGATAAAAGAGAAGACTGGTTTAGCAACACCACTCATCAAATTTGACAAGAGAACAGAACTTACAGTGGTAGATCTGGGTTGTCCCCATCATCGTCCCATTCCTTGCCACCTTTCTCGTTCTTCATCGTCTGTAGTTTCTCTTGCCTTTGTTTCCAACTCTCCATCCTCTCTTTCCAAGCAACGCTTCCATATCCATAAGCAGCCAAGTCCTTTGAAGGATCCATGGATCGAGGTTGCACTACAGAAAGGAGTTCACAGAACAACCATCTGTTATACTTGCAATTCTAACTGCAGCAGACTCAGATTCTCAGAGAAATTAAATCACTCAAATCTAAAAAGCTTAAGAAAAGGAACGAGGAAAAATAAAATCGAAGTACCTGGAAGACCAGAATCAGTGAAAGGAAGTGGGTGAATCCTTTTGCCACCTCCGCCACCGCCGCCTCCAGCTCCCATGTAGGCTGGCACCAAAGCATGGTGCTCCGGAGGAATATCATCAACCTATACCCATAATTCCATTTTCACTCACTGATTTACTTAGAGAAATGTCAATTAAGAAAGTGCTAAAGAGAAGAGGGAAGCTGTGAAGCAAATAAACAGAGAACAGACGGTAGTAAGTACCATTTGACCATTGGTGAGGAGTGGGACTTGGGGCAGTGGATGAACGTGAGACAGATCCAAATCCGAGCCACGGCCATAGCTCATATGGCCATGAAGCATTGCCTCTGCACCATATCCCTGGCGATCCATCTCTTGCCTATGCCTCCCATCAAAGTTGAACTCGTTCTCCAAGTCATCCACACCATCCTCTTCCTCATCTCCATCCACTCTTGCACACCCTGCGTCATCACACAAGTACAAAGTCCCTTAACTCACTGAATCGTTCATACAATTCTCTCATGAATTTCCAAGAAAACGCCAAATTCAAATACCCCTTAAGCGCTTGAATCTGGTTTTGCACTGAGGACAAATTTGGCTTCCCTCGCGCCGTTCGTACTCATAGCAAGTCCTGCAAATGGGGAACGCACACTCATTGCAGGCGACGAATAGCTCGCCGTCCACGGTCAATCCAACGTCGTCGCCGCAAATCTGGCAAATTTGCCCGCTCAACTTCTGCAACGGCTTTTGCTGCAATCCGAAAAACAAGAAGAATTGAGCAATTAAAAAGGCCAAGAACATAAATTGTCTTGAAATATGGAAAAAAAGAAAAAAAAGACACCATGGTAATTGCCGTTTGAGCAGAGTGAGACTTACTCCGAGTTCATTCTCGCGGCGGATGACAACCAGCTCGTTCCTGTTGTGAGAGCCCGCTACTAAACCAGAACTCACCTCCATTTCTCTTTGCTCTTACTACCGTTCTTGATTTTCAGCCCTTCTTAGCGAAAGAACAAAGAATACGAAAGAAAGCAACAGAATTGCGGTTCAGATCTAAGTGGCAAAGAGACTGAGGATAGTCACACAGAGAGATCTCATGTTAACTGTGAACTCGGAAGAAAGCAATGTGTCGAGGGAGAGAGAAGAAACGAAGCATGAGTGCTCTCTCTCTCTCCGTCTGTGAGAAATGAAAGCTGCTTCCTTTTCTCTCACTTATCATTCCTTGCTTCTTCCTCCATCAACCACAGCAAACAAATTAAAAGGGGAACTATTAATAATCATTATAATCCCAATCTCTCTCCCCTTCACCAACACCTACCAGTTGAAATAAAATAAAGAACACATTTTTTATTCTGCATTGCTAAAAATAAAAAGACCCGAATAATTGCTCTGCTCTTGGAACACCCCTTTCCTTATCTTGTTTACTGCAAGAAAACAAACCCCCTCGCCATTTTTTATTCTTGCATCGGGAAGACTCTTCCAAAAAAAGACCACCTTTTTCTATGCCCTTTATGAGTATGACCGGGTACAGTAGAAAGTGAAAAAATGAAAATTTCACTGTGTGCGAAGAAGACAGAGACTCATCAAGAGCGCTCCTTCCAGCTCCGCACCACCCATTTTGCTTTATTTATTCATTTGTTTTCCCTTTTCTTTATTTGCTTTTTTGGTTTGTGTGTCTGCTCATCAACTTCTCCGCCGACACTGCTGATGCGGCACTAGACGTTAACCTTAAACTCTAACAACAAGTAATCATCCAAAAGGCAAGAACGCCTCTCTCTCTCTCTCATGTTTCCACGTCAGCAGCGAGACGTTAACGTTCGACCACCTTAGAGTTAATGATCTCAACTGTTGAAAACTACCTACAGAAAGTTATCTCCCGGGACGGCATTTCACAGAGTTTTGGAGAAAAATGGAAAATTTGGGAAAAAGAAAAGCCGAAAAGAATGGAAGAAACCAATGAGCGCAGCGCTGTTGCAGAGTCTTGCCGATTCGGACAGCAAGAGATCCGATACACTAGCTAATCAAGATTACTTAATTAATCGAATAATCAAAAGGAAAAGAGAGAGAGGGAGAGAGCACATGTGGATATTAGGCGGTCACGTCGCTGAACGGTCTGCTAGCTGTATTTTTATGCTCCTGATTTCCTTTCTTAATGTCTCCCTCCACTTCGACCCCACCTACCCACATGATGTTTGTACGTTGTTTTCTATACCTCCCATCTCTCTCTCTCTCTCTCTCTCTCTCTCTCTCTCTCGCTAGCTCAAATTCATTGACTTTCTTCTCTCTCTTCGGCTTTTCTTTTCTTCTTTTTTTGACTTTTACTTTCTCTCGTGTTCCTTTCCTTTTTTTTTAATCCCTGCTTCATCTCGAACAAGAAGACGAGTGCTTATTCTAAGCAGATACAAGCTCGACCCAATGATTGGCCTCTGTAAATAAGCAGACGTAGATTTCTACGATGCCAACCGAGAAAAGGTTGCTTCAGCATTTCCCGTGAAAAACGTATAGAGAGAGAGAGAGAGATGTACTTTCGTTTTATTTTATTATCCGTGATTTCCTTGGTTTCAGGGTCCTGCAAATTCTACCCACGAGCTGCAGATTAGTAGTAGGGGTAAAATAATATATTTTTATATTGCTTTTTCTGTCTTTATTCCAGGGAAGAATTGTTCTTGGTTTCTTGTCTGATGTCATTTGACTTCTGCGGGAATTACCCACGTCCAATTTTTCCAAGGGCGTCGTTCCTCGAAGTCTCCTCGGTGAAACTTAGGACGACCCAGAGACTCCATGCAGTTCACATCAATGTCTACATTGGATCCCGTCGGTTTGTAAAACAGGCCAAAAGAAAATTCATAAAAAAAAAAAAAAAGGTGCTTTGTTTATAAAATGATAGAAACCATTTATTTCTTAACCAGAATATCAATCAAGCGCAGGTATGTCTGTATATTTAAAACCTCATTGGATACAATTATAACTCATTTGAATTTCCAAAGATTTTCGACATCGTTTTTGCTGAGTTTTCTCTTTACTCTTTACAGCATTCGACTTCTTCAATAAAATTTCCATTTTTTTACTTCTTGTTTCCTACTCAAAATTACGTACATATGAAAATACGGTCAGATCTCCAACCAAGTCGATGAATTTTATTTTTTTTTCCCTCTTTTCTTCGCATTCAAGATGGTATTATTGACTGGGCGCATTTAGTGCTCTGAGAATTGCGCTGCTGCGGGCCTCATGGACTGAGAGAACATTAAAAAAAGGTCAACAGATCGAGATTAGTAGTTGCGACGAGAGGTCACCTTCAACGGCACCATCCGATGGAAATAAATTGAATAAACGATCCAATAAAAACTTATGCAAAAAGTCATGACTCCAGATGAGGTTAAGTGCTGGAGACGAAGCTTCGACGGATTTCGCGACCTTGGAACGCTGTGCGAGTTTGTGTAAAAGATGGAGTGGGTGAGAGGTGTTGGCTGATTGATGGCCCCATCAGATTACTCCATTGGACATAACCACCAAAGTCCAACCCTAGGACGCACGCACGCATTAGGACAGCAACATCTGTGTTTCGAGATTGACTTAGTTACATACGCTCTCGGTTCTTCGTCGATGGGGAAAGATGGTTGGAGTTTTCGTTTTGAATCGAGCGACCCGAGATGTGATCGACCACCTTGCATCCTGTAATAATGCGCGCCTTCTTCCAAATTACTGACTCTGCGTCGTGCCATCCGTCCGTGCTCGATCCGGCATATCTTTTTCGTCATCTTGCCCGAATTATCCCGAGGAATCGAGACAAGAAATTATACCCGTACAGTCTCGGGCGCATTAATTTCTCGGAAGTAACAGCTTTGCTTTTATCGACATAGTTGTGTGGACTCGCCATTGCCATTACTAGAAACATGGATAGATCCGGGAATCGCATGGAACATGCTCTCCAGAACTCAAACCGACGGTGTTCTAGTTTTCGGCACATGCCCATTTGGACGGATCCACGTTTCGCCAGAAGAAGTAACCGACACGCTCGCGAGAAGATCATTTGCCGCCCCGACATTTTTAACATGTAAGAGCCAAGAGCAGGACCCTCGTAATTGCAAAAAAAAAAAATAATAATAATAATAATATAAATGGAATAAAAGCAAGAAATCAAATATATGATAAAACGTAAATGAATGCAACTGGCGGCGAGGGGGAAAGGAGAGATGATTAGGAATCCAGCTAAGGTGGTAGGAGTCGGTAGAGAAAGGACAAAGAGATCGGCTGTTGGCACGTCTCTGCAGCTGGAAATCTGACCATTTCATTTTCTCTCTTCTTCGACATAATAATTAGGGCTCCCCTTTTATTTTCTTTAATCTGGGCTTTCTTTTCTTAATTAATATTTTATATTTCTTATTGGGATATTGGCGTACCCACATAGAAAGCAACAGTTTATACGGCCTCCTTGTCCGCTTGTCAAATGTATGTTCCTAGTGAAATTAATACCGGCGTTCGATAACATTTTTGTTCTCAATAACAATTTCTGATAAAAAATGATTTTTTTTTATTCCATTCTTCGAAATAATTTTTAAATATTTTAAGTCATTTGCAGAATGTCAAAATTTCAATTCCTAAAATAAAATTGTGTTTGGCATTGTTCTAAAAAATTTTACTTCAAATCATTTTCCTTTAAATTTTTAAATATTTTATTTTATTTTTTTTTTTCTTTCCTTTCTCCTCTTCTTCTTCAAGGGTTGCCGGTCGTCGGCCTTGGGATGACCAACGACCGGCTAGACAAGGGCCGACAACCAACAACCCTTGAAGAAGAAGAGGAGAAATGAAAGAAAAAAAGAAAAGAAGAAAAAAGTGATAAAATTATTTAAAAATTAACCCTTGAGTGTCGCTAGCCCTCGCCGAGGCCGAGCCTTGGCTAGGCAAGGCCAAGCTCACCCAGTTGTCGGCAGCACTGGACCTCGCCCGATCAAGCGAGCCTCGCCAATGGCTAAGGGAGGTTTGGGGAGCCTCCACAAAGTTCGTCGGACCTCGCCAAACTAGTCGTTGGCGACCTGTGGCGGTGGGCGGCAGCAACAGCAACAATGGCGGTTGAAGAAGAGAAGAGTGGGAAGAAGAACAAGAAGAAAAAAAGATAAAAGAGAACAAATGAGTTGGCTTGATTATGAAATTGTTCATAGGAACAAAGAATCAACCTTTTTATACTTCTTGATTTTGTTCAAATTCTACTTTTAAGAATAAAAAAATAGAAATTTGTTATGGGGAATAAGAATTTTACTAAACGAATTTCTATTACAAATCTACTTCCGAGAATAAAAAAATAAAAATTGTTACTGTTTGGCAAGTTGTCAAACAGAGCCTAGATGATCGACCTCCAATCCAATGTCATTTTTTCCATTTTTATTTCTCTTTTCATTATCATCATCGTTCAAATGTCCTATAAAAAAGTTTGGGATATTTCAATGTCCTCTCTTCCATGCAAGTCGACTTAGAAATAACATGTGAGGTATGATTAACAAGGTAAACAGGCGCGAAAAGGGATGATGTCCGGCTTTGATATCGTCCAACCCGAAAGCTAGCTAGCAAAAGATGGAATGATTCTTAAATGATTATTCTCGCGTACAAAAGCCCAGTCGATCGAGGCTTTTTAATATGCTGATGCGTTATTACCTAACTTTTACATAAGGGAGGTCTAAATAAAATCATAGGCTATAATTGGAGGATGATGTCGACCCCGGACCGGTTGACGCTGATCGATAGCTGGAGTCAACTTAGTGGTTAAAGAAGAGTCAAATCTCCACTCCTATTATTATTGCCCTTCATAGCCGACAAAGCGGGTGATTAACGAAGAGTTAATTGTTCACCAGGGCTGCTGGCTTTTTCATCATGAGATGGCATGCATGCATACCAGCTAAACAAAGGAAAAATCACCTTCTGGATAAGGAAGCCAACCGGTGTAAAAATCTTCATAATTCCGCCAGAAAAAAAGAAGTCAAAATCTTCATAAGGTAGCTGTATTCATCATAAGCCCAAATCTGGCACAGACCTGGCTTTTAATTTTCATAGAAACTTACTTGTAATTAGTCTCTCCCCTTTTCTTCTCTTCCAAACAAATCGTGTGCAATAATTGCTGAATTTGAGAAAATGGGGCGAAATGCCCGCTTCTAAGGTCGGTTTCCTCGTAGTTAGAAAGGGCGTTAAAAATCTTCCAAAATGAAAATATTTTACGGGTTATTTTTCAATAAAAAATTTCAGAAAGAATCATCGCCGTTGCGCCATCATCAACAACCGCTTAGATTCACGTGTTCCATCTCCTTCCAACCTAGGTTAAATTAGAGAAAGAGGACGATTTGCCGAATAGAACGTTGTAATCATGCTCTTTAATTAATTAAAACAAACTTTGGGGGGCCTAAGGAACAGTGGAGTCATCACTTTCGAGCAGTACCGCGGAACCGACAGCCGAGACCGAGCTCTGCGAAAGAGATTGGGATTCCCTTTTTCCGAATTCCTACATTTTCTCGGAATTCAGAAATGAATAAAATTAAAGGCGGGGGGCCGTCTTTTGCCCTTTTCTTTATTTTTATTTTTGGCAATAAGTAATGATATGCCAAAGAGCATCGTGGACTGACCCGAGGAAAATTGACTCGGCAACGAGCTTAAGATGCTCTCCCTCGCTGCCGACACTTTCGCTTTGGCCTCGTGATTGCATCGTGGGTTTTGGTCGCGTGCGCATGAGCCCCACAGTGTGTTCCTGTCCCCTCCTCCGCTGTCGCTGTTGCCCGCCCGCCCCCACCGCAAGCAAGCATCCACCCGATTTGTCCCGGCACGAACCTCGAAATTTTGATCGAGCGGGTTACGGGATTTAAAATCGATTAGACATCTCGAGTTCGACTCGCATTTTTGATGTGATTCCGGATAATAGGGAGAGTTGCTCTCCTTGAATCGCAGCATCTTCTTTGCGAATGGAAGTCGGGCTTTTACAAGCGAATTAAAAAAAAAAATGTAGATGTAAAGCCCTACGATCCAAACTTATGTCGTAATTTAAATTGTGAAGAAATGGGTTGAGAATATATTTTCATAATTATAACGTAATCAAATTGATCGGGAAAAGAGAGGGGGAGAAAAGAAAGAGAATATGGGAGAGCCCACCACTTCGTTGCCATGTGCAAATTAAATTGTGCGTGCATTACATGGACATTAGCAAGCGCTTTTTTCCCTTCATAAATAAATCCGGACGGGGTACAAAAAGAGGGAAAAGGAGGATTTTCCCTTTGATTTTCTCTTTCTTTTTGTTTGGGTTTGTATTAGAAGTACACTCGGTGACAAAACGAAGGACACGCATGATTGAGATAGAGGAAGGAGATGAGCGATGGACCATCCTTTGCTCATGGCTGGATCATGATGGTGGGTGGTACATACAATACAACCGACAAGAGAACACAGAACTTCCACATGTAGGATGCAGGATTAAAGGGCGGTTTGAATTCGCATTTTGACATGAGTAACGGGGGATTAAAAGGGTGCGAGGATATCGGATCGAAACTCTTGTGCCGTGTTAAGAAACTCTAGCACATTCGACGTGGGAATTTAGCTTCCTGAGACACTTAACCATTTTAACTTATAAAAACATCTTGCTACGTTGAAAATTGGATGATCAACTATGTATTGAATTAAAAAGATCGAGTAAAGCTAAACATGTGAGACTTTATTTTGCTTTTCTATTTGTTATGTGATGCGGCTATCTCACGTGGGGCACATTCAACAATGTATTTTTAATTAAATGATTTTTTATATGTCAAATTTTAATTTGTTGGATTTAAGTTTCAGAAAATAAGTAATGACAAGGTATACGACATTTATCTCTTGTTGAATTTAAACTTAAAAAGAGAGGGTAAAATAGAGAAAACATTTTCAATTATATTGAATCATCGCTAGATTTCTATGTTATATCTATATCAAGTATAAATGTGTGAAACTGGATAAAAAGAAAGTCTATGGAGGATTTTACTTCTTGTTAAGTTCAAACTTTAAAAAAAAAAAAAAAATAGCGAGTATTTTACATTATAGTTTCATCGCTTATTTTCCATGTGGTTCCTTACAAGTATCTGCAAACAGCAAAAAATTTGAGCCAAGTAGAAAATTCGGCTTTATTGGCAAGCATAATTGTCCAATCAAATTACGACATGAAATCATGGTACAACAATAAAATTTGAACGAAGATATTGGTCGATTGCAGGAGCAAAATCAAATCTAACATTTATCCACAACAAATATAAAATGGGGTTGTTATTTAATTAAATCAAAGTATATGGATCAAAATTCCAATTGTCAATATACAATCTTGATTTGATCGATCAAGAGCAATCACTTGGATCAAAAACTCCTCTCGTCATCTCTATAAATAGGAGAGCTCTCCATAAAGGGAGACTTTTAAAATATGTGAAGTTGCTTCAAGAAGTTCTTGAATATTAAAGATCTTCAATGACACGACACCATGTTGGACCTTACCAGATGTTTGGATCATCAAAATCTCAACTATCTTATATTTGATATCGAGCCTTTGGGTCCTTTAAATCCAGTTTGTGGAAGGGAATGGACAATTGCGTTATCTAATTTGAGGCCAAGCCACTGAGGCCTTGAATTGTGCTAATAACAAAAATGAAGATAGCAAGCGCAATTTAATTTGAGATCAAGCCATTATGGCTCTTGAATTGCATTCAAAGAAGAATTAAAGTTCGTCCTGTTCGATGAGAAATTGAGTCATCTAAGCCCTTGAATTCTCTTAAATAACCATGTGGGTTCTTTGTTTCATTTGGAAATTAGATATTGCACCCATGTATTTAATTAATGTAAATTTGGTACATTGCTTTTTGTTCTTCAATTTGTAGATTTATTTTGTGCAATATTGAATGGTATAACTTTTTTCATTCAACAAATATCTAACCAAGAAAAGAAAAATATAAATTAAATAAAAACACATAAATTAAAATAAAGTAAACCGCTTAACAAGGAAAAAAAGGCAAAAATGGAACGAATGATATACATTTGTTCTTGACAAGTAAACTACTATTATTTTAATTATAACTTATTTTGTTCGAATAATTCAACATAATATGCAATGAAATTTACATTGAATAGAGAAATTCTTTAGCTTAACATTTTAATAATACAGTCACCAGTTTAATAAGTGAAAGATATTTGAGAGTGACAAACCATTAAACTAATGTTGCTAGGGGTAATTTATTTTTGGATGAGTCATTTCCCAAGAACCTCGATTCCAAGAGATTAGAACGAGAACCGAATTGGTTAGTTTTGATATCACTAGTTTTTGAACTTGTGAGTTTCGATGTAGATCCTGGTTCTACATGGGAATTGGCCCATTTCATGTTTTGGTTATAAACCAAATTCGTGTAATAAAATTTAAAAGTCACACCATTACCACAAATACTTTTGTTAGTTCAGTGGTTATGTTGTTGTCTTTTAATGTTAAATTTTTATGGGCGCAAAAGTAATTTTCCCTTTTTTATTTTTAAAGAGGCTTCGAAAGTGGTTAAACCTAAAGAACCGAATTGGTCCTAAGATGATCTAGGTTCACGGAACCAGGGACCTAATTGGTTCTCCCTAAAATAAGCATTGAATAGGTAAGTCTAGGCCAAATTGGTTTGATGCCCGGGTTAAACTAGATCCGGTGCTCACCCTTATACTAAATGGTTGAATATTGGTCATGTAACACAATTAAACCATGTGGACACAATTAAACCATGTGGCTTGCCACTAGATCAAATAACTTTCAAAGATGCATAATTTAGTGCCATATGACAAGAATAGACAAAACTTCTTTTAACTTTGATTCTAACTATATATTAGTTCTTTCGTCGGAAACTTTACACTACTTATCTAGCTCTCAATTTGCACTAGCATATCCATATGCATATATTCTAATCATTAGCAATAAATTACCATAAGATGTGATGTAAGATAAAAATATGAAGATTTTCGAGTAGTTTATTTTCTAGTTTTATAGAAAAGTATCATACTTTAAAAAGAATGAACCCAATTGCACGCTAGTAAATGGTTTTGTGGTTCTTATGGGCCTCGACTAACACTAATGGACCCAAACACCATCTCTTTGGGCCAACAATGCCATTAGTTTACATCCTTCGGTTATGTAAGGAATGGGCTCCATAAGGCCCACAAGCTCCTCTTTGTAGTCGGCTTTAGGGCTCACTAGTTTTATAGCCTCTTAGATTTCGCGGTGCTTTTCCTTTTCTTTTGGCCTACTTTTCCTTGTTGGAAAGAAAAATGGAGAGAAAATGATACAAATAGTTAAGGGTTAATATCCTGAAAAACCCCAAACTGGTACACCTGTGATAAATTTACCCAAAACGATTTTTTTGATCATAAAAAACCTCAAGCTGGTACACTTGTGACAAATTTACCTCGACTAATTATAAAAAACCATAAACTGGTACATTTATGACAAATTTACCCCAAACTAATTTATTCGGCCGCAAAAAACTCAAAACTGGTAAATTTGTGACAAATATACCCCCCAGTAAATTAGATTAATACCACAAAAAAATCACAAAAATTGTAAACTGTGATAAACAGTATAAAATCTTAAATTGGTATATCAATTAATTATTACGTGTAATTTAACTTAATAATTTAATAGTAAAATTTAACGAAAACTAACAGAGGGTAAATTTGTCACAAGTGTACCAGTTTGGGGTAAATTTGTCAAAAGTATACCAGTTTTGGATTTTTGGTGGTCAAAAAAATAGTTTGGGGTAAATTTGTCACAAGTGTACCAGTTTGGGGTTTTTCAAGGTATTAACCCAATAGTTAATGAACTTTGATCCAATATACAATACAGTCTCTAAACTTTAAATTTGTTTATTATGATTCATGGATCTTTGGTACATGTTTAACTTAGTTTCTCAACTATATAAAAATATTTAATATTGTTCGTGAATTTGAATTAATAGAATGACGATATTAAATATTTTTATATAATTCAAAAGTAAGCTAAATATGTACTGAAAGTCCAGGGATCACAACGAGTGTATTAAAAGTTCAAGTGTTACATTACACAATTGGCTGAAGTTCAAGAATTACGTTGAATAAAAGTTTATGAACCATGTTTCACATTAAGCCAAAATTCATGAATTATTTGAGCCAAAGTTAAGAAATGAAATATTGGTATAGCTCATTGGACTTTACTAGAAGAAGAAATCATATTCCTAATCCATACTTACTTTATTCGCTTAGAATCTAAAGGTTCAAAATTGACGAGTTCGTAACCGCTGCCCCACCGATAATGTCAAAAGTTAGGAAGTCCCTCTGACATACTCAAAGCATAAAATGATCAGATATCTGCCAATGCCATGGCTCGAACTTGTATTTGTGCGTCCGTGTTCGACGAGGCAGCCAAGTGGTCATGGATATTTTTTTCTTTTCTTTGTTTTTCTTTGACGATATTGGTTCTGATTTCAACTTTTTTCAAAAGATAAAAAGTAAAAAGTCAAATGCCCTATCGGTCTAGATAAGCTTAGGTGCATTCAATGATAGATCTGATACGGCCGACTTCATCGTACTATATTGCTTGCTATGGTACCGTGACTTTTTTATGCGCAAGTATATGGAAATATCGTGACCGATATGTGATGGGTTTGCTGCGACTTTTATGGAAAGATCAGCAGATCCATCATGACCTTGGTTCTTTTTAGCTTTAGCTGCGACTTTTATGGCGGCTCCTGGGAGTTCTAAGTTTTGGGTTCATTTGCTAAGTAAAGAAGCATTATACGAAGTTGAAATTACACATCTAAAAAAGTGAAAGTTAGGGAGGGAAACTTTTGCTATGTGCATGGATCGACCGCTGTAGGATGACGAGAGATCCAATCATGGGTTTATACCCTATTATGCTATAAAGCACCTAATCGTACCCGTGTCTATATTCTCGTGCATATGAACCACGAAATCAAGCCATATTCCGACATCAGGTCTAAGATTCAACGCTGGGGCCTGAGACCACTCATCCTAGACCAAGGGGACCATAGGAAAGACACCTACTTACTTCATGTTTCTCTATGCTTATATCAGGATGTAGCCCACCGTTCTAGTTCTGTTCTTTCAAACGGATAAAGGAGACAGAAATTAAGTAGTGAATACAAGCATGACGTGGTGATTTACAACAATCTACATAGGCATCGTTCAGTTAGGAGATTAATTACTGTATGATAACGTTAATGATTGTTGTTTTTTGGTGAACAAGTTCATATTCTTGATTGTGCTTGTCACCAAAACTTTCCAGATATCGAAAATTTAACAGTTTGATTGGTGCGATGTACTTAGAATAGTATGATTCTCACTTCCTTGCAGGGCCAATCATGCATAGAAAAACTTGGTAGGCTTCATTCGAGGGACAAATGTAGAAATTGCTTTCCTAACGATAGGTTTGATGTGATTATGTATAATTGATTTTCATTGCTACTTATTATATGTAGTGTTTAGAACTTATCACTTTAAGTCGTTGCCTTTTATGGCTTTAATAAGCATTTTGTGTCAATACTTAAAGCGTAAAATTAGAATTTCTAATGTATATTGCCACTTAAGAGCGCAAGTTATATAATTTTTTTCGAAAACAATAGAGCAAGAATATTATTAAAAAAAAATAGTTCTTTAGGCAATTACTTTAGTAAAGCGTGAAGTAACTCTATAGAAGGTAATGATAATATTTAAGTGCTTATTGATTTTAAAATTAGTAAGTTAATCAAGGTAACTACCTTTTTCAAAAGTCATGTTGCACTCTAAACTCATAATGAGAGCGCAATAATCTTGTAATATTTTTAAGCAAAACAAGGCGAACATTATCAATTATAAGTTCTATATTAGGAAGATTAGTGAAAGTCAATCTCAATAATGATCTTATAAAAATTAAGTTGTTTTGTGAAGTCGATCTTAGCCACAAAGTCCAAAGTTTTGTTTGCGTCAGCAAACATATTCCTATAATGCGGCAAAACCACCACTCTAGTCACCTCCTTTATTTCTAAATAAATCCCTTGCACTAGCAACTTCTGGGTTGCCTTAGAGGCCCCATCTGTATTGAATTTAATCCACCCAAAAGGTGGAGGATTCCATTTGACCAAAGTTAAAGAAGTGCCTGATTCACTTAGTATCGTGTTGTGCATAGTCAGAACTTTAATGATCTCCTTTATGTAAAACTGAATTACTTATACAGGATTTGAAGGGAAAATAAAGTCGTTCAAGAAAAGTGATGTGTTTATCCATTACCGAAAAAATCACACACCCACTTCAATAGTTATGCTCCAATTATGATGAAAATCCGATAGCACTTTACCAATGATATTTGAATTCAACAATCGCAATAAAGTCATTGACAAAAATTCTCCCAAATACTGTGATGGGATAACTCAAGTCATATCATGCTGACAATTGGACAATCCTTTTGAATATTCAATATCATTTCAACACGGGAGTCACATTTTGAGCAATATGTATTTCCTCGTAAGTTGCGAGACTAATGTTTTGACCAAGTCAATCGGAAGGAATAGATAGAGAATTAGTCCGATGCTTTGGCTAAGTATAAAAAAAGACGATTCATCTTTTTTTGACTCTTTCTTCTTGGTTCCACCATAATTATATTAATCTAAATACGCATTAAAAAGACCAAAAAAAAGAGAGAAAAAGAAGAAGAAGAAGAAAAGAGAGAGAGAGAGAGAGAGAGAGAGAGAGAAGAAAAGGAGGGGGGGAATGAAGAAGGAAAGGGAAAGATTGTTGAGAGAAAACTAAAACGTGACAAGAGAAAAATCTCTCCACCCGTCTTGTGCTTTCCCCATCGCACACTTCGAGTCCCTTTCGCTTTTGTCTTTTGATGTTGTGTGAGTTCCCATCGGTCTTTTCCTTCCGCGACGCTCCCTGTTTTTATTTTATTTATTTATTTTATCATCATCTTCACAACAACAACAACATCGTCGTACTCTAGTCAATGCTTTCTCTCTCTATCTCTCGTTTTACTCTTCGCGACAAAATCCACTCCACGTCCGCTTCCGCTTCCGCTTCCCTTCGAGCCTCTTAAGCGGAGGATCTCGAGCGTATGTAATCCATTCCCAAAACCCACGAAGCGATTCTCGAGCTGAGCTCTCGACTCCACGAGAAGCTCGAAGGTGGCTTCGTTGTTGGCGGTGGCAAGCACCTGCCGCGAGCCAAAGCAAGTGCCTTTCCTTCCTTCCTTCCTTCCTTTCTTTTTTCTGGGTGCCGTTGAACGGTTAAACGGGACGCGTTGGGATTGCACTTCGATCGAGCGAGTCGGTGAGTCGAGTTACCGCGTGGGACTGAGTGAATGAGCGGGATGGGTTCCGAGCAGATTAGAATTCCTCAGCCGCAGCAGCAAGAACGGGTACGTGCGTTTGAGAATTCTTCTTCTTTTTGAGAAAGTTGGTGTCTTTTTTGTTCGTTTGTTGTTGTGGCATTGCATTGGCTATCTGGGTCAGATCTGGGGTTGGGTTTTTCTTTGGGTGTTCAATTTTGTTCATTGTTTTACGGGTCCAATCATCTGCGATTGTCCTTTAGATCTAGTTCTCACACTATTGAGTAGTGGTTCAGAGAATCGCTAAGAAGTGATTGAACGACGGATTTTACGGCTGCTAGAAGTGAAGTTGAGACGAAATGCAGGCTTAGTTTTCTTTACTCGCCCGTCCTTTCTTTTTCATGAAGGAATTGCTTTGTGTATATAACATGGGTATGCCTCTTAGTCTTGATGAAGAAGGAGTGTCGTCGTATAAATCGGATATTGACTCCTGTTGTCGAGTTATCATCTTCAGATCCAGTAGAATAGGCCAGTTGGGTAAGAAATTGGAGTTGGGCACTGCTGTTTTTACAGAACGCAAGGCACGAGTAGTCAGTGTTCCTTGATCTTATCTAATTGCAAGTTTTTTTATTTTTTTTTTTATTTTGAAATTGTTGAGTATATACATATTCTTAGATAGCAACACCTTCGCCGTCAAGGCTTATGTTGAATTTATTCCTTTTTTTGGGCAACGAATGGGTTTTGTCTGTAAAAGTCAACTGAAGATACGAATTCTATGGACCCCTCAAGGAGTTAAAACATATTGTCGTTCAGCTTCAATACAGCCTCTGGTTTTTTTATTTTTAGAAATGAAGGTTACTTCAAACCATAGGTGTGGTCGGTAGAAAAGCTGCTTCTTGTTGTTATGTGAAGCTTCATATAAAACCCTTCGCAAGAGCTGAGAATCTAAAAGAGAAGTCCTGACTACCTCTAGTTAAAATTGTGCATTATTAAACAGCAAGACTAGCAACATTTTTTCAATATTGAATGGAGTGTCATTACTAATTTTGTTACTATATGGACTTCTGATTCCTCTACAGGATATATTTGTATGTAATGTTTACAGATGAGGATATCGCATTGAGAACAAAATTTCTAATAGAATGTGTCATTCAAGATATTTTGGAAAATAATTAATTTTCTAATTCCTCAAAGTTCATTGAGAAAATCTTCAGCGCCTATCTCACTACAAACTATACATATTCAGATTTGTCATAAATTTATTTGATAAATGCTCTTGTTTTCACGATGACGGTTTTAATGTCAATCAAACAGAGAGCAGCCTGTGCGTATTATCTTTCTTTTCGTGAGGTTGTCTCTGAAATCTTAGTTTTATGTACCCTTTTTCTTTTGACATGTCACTTTTGACGTGGCATGGCAATAGTCATATCATTCTAGTACTGCCTGTGGCAGCAGCACCTTTTCACACGTTAAAGAAACTTTCAAGGCCATCGCTGCTCATGTTCTTGAAGTATACTAACAAAAAGGTTCTTGTCAATTTACAAGACAAACCTCGTCAGGTCGGATACTTAAAGCAGAGCCTACTTTAGTAACTGGAAGGGAACTTTTCAGAGTTGGCCCGTCTTTCCTCTGCATTGCTCTCTGTTTTCTTTAATTCGGAATATATTGATGTCGAGAAATCTGAGATACTTAATTTCTGACATATTGAACTGCGAAAGAGATGGGGAGGATGCCTTGGTGCTTTTCCTTGTTTTGGTTCTCAGAAAGGTGGAAAGCGTATAGTTCCTGCATCTCGTATTCCAGAGGGAAATGCTGCAGCAAACCAGCCAAACAGACCTCAAGCCATTGGGTTGGCTAACCCAGGGACAGCACTAGTTCCCTCTCTTCTTGCACCTCCTTCTTCACCAGCATCCTTTACAAACTCTGCTCTCCCTTCAACGGCTCAATCACCTAGTTGTTTCCTATCTTTATCAGCCAACTCACCCGGTGGCCCTTCATCCACAATGTATGCCACGGGGCCCTATGCTCATGAAACACAACTTGTTTCTCCTCCAGTTTTCTCAACCTTCACAACTGAGCCATCAACTGCCCCTCTCACTCCTCCACCAGAGTTGGCCCATTTAACTACACCGTCCTCACCGGATGTTCCTTATGCACAGTTCCTTTCATCTTCAAGGGGCCTCAAGGGTGCCGATAGGAGCAGTTACCTTGCCGGGAATGATCTTCAGGCGAATTATCCACTTTACCCTGGAAGCCCTTCCAGTAGTCTGCGATCACCTGTTTCGAGGATATCCAGTGGTGGGTTATCATCGTCTTTTCCAGAAAGGGAGTTCCATTCGCAATGGGATCCATCGGCTTCTCCTCAAAGTGGGAAGTATCATGGAAGTGGTACTGACCGGTTATATGGGCAAGACAATGCAAGCTCCTCTGCAGCCGCTCACGATACTAATTTCTTCTGCCCGGCTACATTTGCTGAATTTTATCTTGATCATAATCCTCCATTCCCTCAAACTGGTGGCAGATTAAGTGTTTCTAAGGATTCAGATGTTGCTTATAATGGTAGCAGTGGATACCAGAATCGGCAAAACAATAGAAGTCCCATGCAGGATGCCGACGAAATAGAAGCTTATAGAGCATCCTTTGGGTTCAGTGCAGATGAAATAATTGTCACTAACCATTATGTGGAGATCTCTGATCCGATGGACGATTCCTTCAGCATGACTCCTTTGCCTCCAATAACTCTTCTACTGGGGAGACCCTACAGCCTGTTTTTGGAGGTGAAGAACAAAAAGCAGAGAAAACGCACATAACGTTGCTAACATCAAGAAGTCTTGGAGTTGAACCAGATCCCCTTACCAGACATGCACGCTTTGAAGTGTCATCGTCTTGCAATAATCATAGAGGTAAAGTCACTTTTCTTATGTCACGATATCCATCCTTTCTCCTGTGTCAGCTAAAGTTCGGCCAGTAAGGCATAGTCTCAGAAAGGGCCACTCTTCCATACCGTTTGGTTTGGAGAATCTTAATGAAAGAATTCTCCAAATTTCTGGTAAACATAAGTAAAATTGAATTGTTTTCATTTTTCTGTGGGCCATGGGTTTACCTACCCAAAAGCTTCCTTGTCATCTGTATCAGTATGAATGTACTGTACAAGTGTTTACAACTCATCGTTCTTCCAGTAACGCATATAGTCTTAGATGGGGCTGCTCTTCCATTCCATTTGTTTGGAAAATCTTTGTAATCGAAGTTTTCCAATTTTGTTGAAAAAAGTAAAGCTGAGCTGTATTCATTTTCTATGGGCCATGTGTTTAAGTACCCAAAGGCGTCCTCATCATCTGTATCAGTGTGGATATACTGTAAAGGTGTTACCATCTCATCTAGAATGGGTAGGAAGCCAATATTTTATGATCTGGCTGCTACACTCTGTAAGAAGGCGACAACCTCCATTTATCTGTATACCATTGAAGGAATCCTTGCTTACGAGTTAATGGCATGCATTAGGTGAGCAAGGATAGTTATAAGTCATGTTGTATTTTTAACTTAACAAATGCAAAGAAATGTTGCTTCTGGACATGAAAGCAACAGTGTCCAATTCATGATGTCCTTTGTAATTTCAGTTGAACTTTGGTGAGAGTCCAACTCATTACGAGAATCCATGTTATTTATATTCCTTTGCCTATGTAACAATCTTCATGTAACATTTGCTCTGATGTTCTTCTTGTAACCATACATACACCTGCAATTTTAACGCCTTTCCCTCAATTCTCTCAGAACGGAAACCGTGGAGGCCAAGTTCAGATGCACCTGGATTGAGTACTCCCATTAACCACACAGATGATGAGAATATTCTTTGGAGGATGCGATCATCCAGAAGTTGTCGAAAGTACCATTCAGGTTTGTCCAGCTCGGATGCTGAGATTGAGTATAGGAGAGGAAGAAGCTTAAGAGAAGGAAGAAGAGATTTTGCATGGCGTCGTTGATGACTGAGCTTGAAGATATTTGCTGCCCATGGTTAACTAGTTTCAAGATTTTAGGCCTCTTTTGTTACTTGATACTCTTTGGGATTATTTTCATATTGGTAGGTGGAATGCTCCGACCTCTCTGTCCCTTGTGCTTGATCATATTTCTGTGCTCGCGCTCTGTATGATTCGCTAGTTTATCTTCTGTACAAGTTACATAGGGATGCATCGGATGATACATATTTGTCAAGTTGTGTTGTAAGGTGCACAAAAGCATTTAATTTGCATCTCTTGGCTCAAATCTTAGTGATAGTCTGGCTGAGAGCAAAGATCATCTGCTCGAATAACCATTTCTTTCTTTATTTGTGCCTCTTAGATCCTGTAATCAATCTCTTTTTACTATATCTCGTATTTGACCATCTGAAAGCACTCCTCTGATGAGTACTTGTTTCTTCTGTTTCTTGGGGGCTTTGTGACAAAAACTCCCATGATATAAGTATTGGGAAATTAATACGTACTCTTCCGGATGAGCCCATGACTATCTGCATTCTAGTTATTGGTTACTGCCCATTTTTTATCTCAACATAAAGTCCTGTTTTTTGTGTTTCTGTTCGTGGGAACATGCAGACTGTCATCATGATCAAACTGGCTCGATCCTGAGTCAGTTTCTGTGCCGAAACCTTTTCCACCGGTTGATCAACAGAGTTCTGCCAGAGGCTCTGGCTCGAATGTCCCTAGCATTGAACATGCTGGGCATATGCAATTAGACTATCAACTTTAGGGTTCATTTGTTTAACAAAAAGATTGATACTACTAGAAGACTGAGTTTTTTTTCTGCTACAAACCAACCCATCTCCAAACATCAGGGCCTAGGTGCTTGCTCAGGGGCCGGGTGTGCCGTCAGGGTAATGAGTGTGGTCATTGAGGTCTTTGTTTCGTCTACCACTTTCCAATGGCTCAACCTACATGTGCGAAACCAGATGACATGATGGAGCTAGTTGAAATAAGAATAGCAGCATTCTCCTTGGGAAGGGGCGAGACTTGAGGATTGCAATTGAGAAAACTCACATTAAGCACACGAACGATACGCCAAAAGAGCCGGACATGATCTTCATTCTCCAGAAGAGATAAAAAGGAAAAAAGAATTGCATTGCTCAGCCAGAACGATCTTCCTATTGTTTATAAATTATACATCGTCTGACAAAATCAAATACGAGCTTTTTCTATAAAACTGCTAAGAATGGTGAGGGACCAACATGATTGAAGAAAACTAGATATACTAATCTAAATCCACCTTATTGCATGTTGCTTTACACTTAAAACTCAGCCACGTCCAAATGGGGAGCACAGGGCATTTATGAACACTAGCAAGGGGCAAAATTTTGGCTATTGCGCCTTCAAATTAACCCATCTCGATATCATCTTTTCTTCCTCCTGGCAGCTGTGCTCATCTGTGAGGGAAGAAGTATATTATTGCAGACGCAAACATCTGAATGCAGTACGGTGGTGGCAGGGAAAAAAAGACTAGAGTAGCAACAATGGAGATCTCATATAAAGAAGACACATCATTGACTGAGCCATTTTCCATTTAATGATCCTCACAAAATGAATCCAGTAAGACATTTGCTAGTGAAAACACAAGTACTCATACTGAGAGAATGTTCAGGAGGGAATTTTTTGATCAGGTTATGGCAGCAGATACTCGAACTTAAGGGGTCAGATTACATCTCACATTGTGCAAACTGTGAGTAAACAGTCCCAGGCAGTCATTGTAAAATAATGAAGGTTTAGTTTCAATCCTTCAAACAGCAAGCTTTGTAATATTAAACTTCAAAGGTCAGGGAATTTTAAACCCCTACAACAGTTGCCATCAAACATCTAAATTACAAAGATTTTACATCTCTAATCAGTGAGAGAAGCAACATCCTAGCAGTTGACAGAAAAAAGTTACCTTCCGGTTCATCTTCTAAAAGAATTCCGGATGGTAATTTCAGTAGTGATCTGAAAAAAGGTAGCGAGAGGTAAAGATTGGCACAGGAGTAGTTGTTTTTAAGGTCATCTTTGGCCACCCTTAGTTTAATAATAGACCCTGAAGCCCCTATATGTGACAGAGACTGAGACTGGCTGAATTTGAGTCTCTGTTAATGAGGTCAAACTTTCAAGGTCAAAATATATAATACTTACTAAAAAAGAATCTTCATCCATAAAACCCGTTAAAAATGACTCTAGGCATGCATTTCCCAAGCAAAATACCTGTCAATTCCATATGCACTGGTACACAACAAGAACACGTGTGGCGCAAGGTCATCATGTCGTCGGTCGTGTCATTGTAGATAAACCACGCCCCATGGGAATGACTCCGGGATACTCTTCCTGAGATTCTCCCTCTTCCAATGAAGCTGCAAAAAAGCAACATCAGTTCATCTCACAGACTAAATAAAATGCTAAAAGAAACATAGACAATTCAATGACTCTTAATCAGGCCAATGGAGAAGTGAACCTATGGCCATATAAGATGATCCACCACAAGGTCTTCTTTCTCTCAACGTCCACCAGATCAAATCAAATCCCCTCCCATCGACACCCCCGCTAAGGGGAAAAACAGAGAGACACGAGTGCCCAGTACAAAGTCTCCAGCAAGGATTACCACTGGGGGAAAAGGAGACAATAACTCCTCTTCTCTGCTATAAGATTGTTCCAGAAAGTTACACTCCCTTTCAAGTCAATGAGCAATTTCTTGTATTCATTTGAACAACTAAGGTCACATTTCTCGTTTTCTAGAAATCCAGGAAGCTGTACAAGGGTCTTGTGGAGCCTGCTCATTTAACACCTAATCATATGGTATCTCAAACGAATTGCATAATTCTATTATACCAGTGCAATCTCAGGTATCTTTGGTTTGACTAGGACCATAGTTCCTGAATTTATATGTGAATTAAGATCGAGAAAAGAAACTTTTTCAATTGTTGACTTGAACTCATGGTCAAATCCTACTCTTATTTGAAACTGTTCACTCTGTGGATAGCTACTAACCAGATATCTGTATCCATGAATAGCATTAAAACAGCACACAAACAAATGAATACCTGCCTAAGATCTTCATCAAGGAAATGCTAAAACAAATAAAAGGGAAAGGAAAGGCACAATCTAAAACAAGACTGCTTACCAATAATTTCTTCCCCAGCCTGTGCCCCGGCAATCCCAATGCATGAGTACAATGAACTATCATCAATTTTCAATTGATCATATGCAAGGTATATGTCTTCTATAGTCGCAGCTTCATATAGTGAAGTAAGATCTTTGATGCATGATATGTCCTGGACCATGTGACCAAGGGCAAATATATCAAATCATTGTTCACCATCTTAGTTAGCTTAATGTGAATAAATCAGCACATTGGTAATAATAAAAGCCAACCATTTGAAGATGTTGGGACAGAAAATAATGATACAAAATGCCTACCTTCCTTGAAACAGAAGAAGCTTGCAAGTGAGCCAACAATCCAAGCCAATAGGCATTGGACTTGATTTCCGCTTCATGTCTCATTAAAAGGGTCCGTTTTGCCTGCATCAGAAGCACAAATTGGATGAGGCAACATGCCTTTACACTTGGACATCAATCTTACACTTTGAGAAATAAACATCTGCCTCACTGATGTCTTCATGTACAACTACTATCTAATGACAATCATTTTTCTAAAATGCTAAGGGAATTCCCCTGGCCATGGAAACTCACCCTATCCAACTCCCTCTGGGCAATCTTGTTGCTATGTAAACCTCTGAGTACATTCTTGCAAGCATCCACGGCTTTATGCACCTGATGTAGCGATCAGTCACGGCTGTAACAGCAATAAAGCAGCTCCAAAGCATCGTATTTAGACAAATGTTAGTGATCCCCATACCTTGGCCGGAGTTGATGTTACAGAGATAACATACCATCCAAGCTCAAGCCTATCAAACAGGTTTAATTCAAATGATACATCATATGTCAATCCAAGGGAATCTCTGACAGTTGTGAACAGCCTGCATGAAGCAAAAGAAGCATTTCAAATCATCCACAGATGTGTTCAATATCATCAGCATAAAAAATTGTAATAATAAACAACAGTAACATACAAGAAACATGAGATCATAGTCCACAAGGATGGTTTTAACAATTACAAATGCACAAAAGTGGCCCAGAATAAGCCAAACATACCTACATTTGCATATACAGATTTCCAGTAAAGATAACAATTTTTGCCTCCACAACAACCAAACTAAGTTCCTAAAAATGAGGTTGGCTACATCCATTCTATTACATCATTGGGCTCAATTAACACTAGATCCTCCCTATTATCGAAGTACTCCAATCTTTCTTCTAAAACAAGAGCAACCAAACTTGTGTTTTTCCACTTAGTGGTGTGGGCTACTTTTGTTCCGCCATCATACTTTGGCCAATACCAAATTCACTTAAGTACCCCAGTTCTCGAAATATTTTTTGAAGTGACAAATCTAGCATTTTTAGGTCTTTGACCATCCTTTTACCATCATCTTCATCATAGGGTTGCATCTTGTTATCAAATCATATTTAAGCTATCTTTTCATCTGTCAAATCATGTCAAAAGAATTTCTCTCATTGTAAGTTCAGTAAGAGCCAAACTATTTTTCAAATAGACCCATAGTGGCTTGGAAAGACTTACCTTGAATTAATTATCTCGGCCAATAGACCCATGGTGATGCCGAAGAAAAGCCGGTGACTCCTAAGTTTCCTCTGCATATTGTTAGCAACATCTTTGTCTGCAGATTCTTCCTCTGGATGAGATTGGGCATCTGTGAAGAGCCACATCCAATTTCAGTTAATGTCATTAACACGTAACAAGCTCCTCACTGAAGTTCCAAAGAAAAACATGAGAAATTTACTACTTTGTTGCAAGCAACTATAGAAGGGCAATACGCCAGTAACATTGTCAGAAAGAGAATACAATACATATCTTAATAAATTATTCTAGAAGACTCAATAGCCAATTATATAATCCCCAAAATTGAGACTATTCTAATGCATAAGAACCCACTATACTTGTGCAGCTCCTTGTGAAGCTAACAAGCAAAAATATTTCTCCGCAGATTGAATATTGGCACAATCTGTTATTTGGAATATTTTTGGAAGTGTCGTTACGCCCACTTCTTAACTAAAGGTTGGTTAGTAGAGGACAGGATGACTAACATATACTTCAAATACTACAATACAATGGGAGCACGACACACAACTTCTTCCAATAGAATATCAAATAGAACAATGGCCAATGCATATTCAGTCACCATCTTCTCAGCTCTGCTTTGGACAGGCATTTTGTCATGAGGACGATCCAGTAAGGTTTTATAATACAAAATATCCAATGACACTTACTTTGGCTTTAGATGACAGGTTTTGTGTTTTTACCATGTCTCCAGTCAACTCTTTGCAAACACTCGACAATGTAGTCCAGACCTGGTCTAATTGTTCCACTTCAATATTCCGTAAGTTTCCAAATAAAGTTCAAGCATGTTTTCTTTATCCTGTTTGATCTAGATGCTTGAGACTAACATGTCTATACAAATATTTACACACAAGATCTTACCACTGCCAACTGAAATTTCAGTAATCGACTTAAAAAGGTCTTTGCCTTCGACAGTGAAACCCCAGCGATTAGGTGCTGGGCCAGCAATATATGCACATGCTCTCTCATCAGTATCCTTTAAGAAAACCTGATAAAAAGACGAAACATTTAGAGGATAAACTATTAGCATATTTTAGAGTAAAATACTTTAAAGGCATTTCAAAATATTGCAGATCATTCGAACAAAACATCCCATATCCATCAATGAAATGAAAGTACATAAGCTTTGATGCTCACTTGCTGGGACTGTAAATCAGATGTAGATGGCCGAAACAGTACAGGTTCAAATTGCTTCTCTCTTCCAGATTCTCTGGCTGATCTGACTGTTCCAAGGTAATTAAGAATACAAGACTCAATCTCTTCCTCAGAGAAGTCCCCAACAATACTAACCTGCACAAGTAATAGGAATTCTATATGGAGACCCGTTCATTGCAAACCTCATATGAAAAAAATTTAACAGGTAATAACTACAAACCTCCATGTTATCACCGACAAACTGATCCATGACTGCATCTCTTACAGTTTCCAAGGTCAAATTTTGTAATGACATGGGTGTTGGCTCAACAAATCGCTCATCTCCATTCAGCATGGCCAGCATTAGTTTGTGAGCAGTTGAGCGCTCTAAACTTTTAGGGATAGACCGATAATAGGATAAATATAGTTGTCTGGCTCTATCAAATGCATCTTCCAGCCAGACACTGTGCTGCAATTCAGCAACCCCAATTACACGTGTGAATAGAAGGAAACGACATCACATGGTAACTAAATATTGTGAGTCATAATAAATTATGGTGGCAGCCACACATGCAGATATCCACTAAATCTAAGATGTAGAAGAAAGAACCAACAACTTCGCATGAGACAGTAAAAGGGTCACAGCTAATTTACCTCAAGTACCATATGAAGCAACTGGAAAGCACCTTGCATGCCATTGTCTCTGAGAGTAAAACGGAACTCCATTGAGATAAATTCCTCTGTTGACTCCAAGGAGCAATTTATCAAGTGATTCACACAGAAAAGCTCCACCTGAAGTAAGAGTAGTAAGAGTATTAAATTAGGCAGAGCTAAAGAACAATCAAATGGTCGATTTAAGCCTAAATAGATTTTGCAGGATAGAAATAACTGGATTTCCATTGGAAAATGATGAAAAGAGTATATTCTCCACCTGATGTTTGAATTCTTAGAATAATCATCTCCAGTGGAACTTATCAAAGTTCCTTCCATCTCTTCTAAAAAATTCCTATAACTGGTACACCAAATTAGACTGCCCTTTCTTATTTTCCTCTTCTTTTAAATTAAGATGATAATATTTCTTTGATAGGTTACACTTCTAACTCCTTGTATGGGGCTGTAAATAGAATGCATTCTGTACTTATAATGCAAGTTCATTTATCAAAACAACACAGGATGCGTCACATGAAGCACCCTTCTTGCTCCATTTTTTGTCCCACAGCTAAGTTGGGATGTTTTGCGCTAAGTATTTAATCATCTCCCTAAGTGGGGAAATGAAAACTTTAAGACATTAACCTGTATAAATGATTATACAAGAATACTAACATGTCCCCAAATCTGTGTGTGCATGTGTAAAAGAACATTTCAAAGTAGTTGCAATAAAAGTTAATTACAGGTTGGACAACCTGAGAATAGGTCAAAAGGCTAATTCAAGCAGTAAGTACGACATATTTGCAAGAAATGAGCAAAACCCACCGTGGAGCATTGAAAATGAAAAAACAAGCAATATTTAATCTTGCATTGTAGTAAATCTCCAAGGAAGAAAAATGAAAAAACTACATGTTGCAGCTGGATCAAGAACAGTTTCTCTAGAATGATCAAATTTGCCAATTAATTTGAAGTTTTGCAGGCACAACCAAACTTTTTATCGAGATATATCCAAAATATGGAGTCAACAGTCATACTTAAAAGTGTGTGCCAAAGAGAAGGTATAAATCATTTCCCAAGCACTTTACAACCAGTCAATTTCATTCAGGGATTGGAATAAATTCAACACAACCTATGTCTTCACCAACCACCTCACAGAACTGCCAGAGGCTGAGGAAGGTTTGCTGTATTTAATACACACCTGCTCCCTTGAAAAGTTGCCGACACGACCTCCCTCGCTCAAAGTCCGCACACCCACAATGACTGCTCCTCTTGAATCAGAATTTTCAACCGCTCTTCCACCACCAACAATGAGTCGCATCACACCTCCTCGGGATTCACTTTGTGAAATCTGTATCCAAGTGAGGAAGTGAGTATAACAGGTAAAACCACCAGGATAGTGTTTGGCAGAGATGATATTTGATCATATTATACCCATTAGAAAGATTTCAGAATTATGAATGAAAAGTCAAGGGGGTACAGTTATATGTAGGAGGAAAACTCCAAGCGTTCTACCACAAGTCTAATTTTGTGCACCACTGATCTTTTATCATATCTTTCAACCATTACAAGAGGTAGTAGAAGAAAATGAACTGAGAAAATTTGGTTTTGAAGTTACAAATAATAAAATAAAAATATGAACACCACATTTTTCAAGAATTCATGGGACAGAGGAAATGTAACCACAATAACCCAAGGAACCAAGTTTACCTTGTAATTTATACGAATACCATTGGAAAGACGGCACTGGGTGATCCCAGTTTCTTTGTCATGGATTTTCAAAATGCCTGCAAGTGGAGTTAAAGGAACAAAGGATGGCTTTCTCTGCACCTTCAACTCCTGCAACTGGGATGAAGAAATCAGTTCTTTTGGTACCTCAAGCTGCAAAAATAGAGATCAAGTAAGGGATATAATACCTCGAAAATCAACCGACATTTGAAAGAACAGAATAAAAGTTCTCTGATAATAGATACCTCTGGTTCAGGTTCAATAGGTTGCTCCATACCAGTTTTCATAGCATCAATAATCTCACTTGGTGATATTCTGAATTCGGCTTCACCGACTCCGTCTATGTGCACTTTGTTGGGGACACATGCAACAATTGCCGCAGGTTTAGGTGCAGTAGGCTTTCCAAAATCAGCAATATACTCTAGCACCTTTGCACCCACAGCATTGACCTACATCCCACAATTTTATGAAAGAAACATATTTAAAAAAATGAGAAAATAATGTAGATTAAAATTTCCTTTTGCTGATTGACATGCACAATGCATACATGGAGATACTCAAAAACAGAGTGCTTAGGATGAGTGGGTGGTAATTTATAATCAACATGACTACGTGCAGTGAACTGTCAGTCTACATGTCATTCAAATCAGATGAGCTATTCAGGCAGAAAAAGGTCCACTATTGACAGAAAGCCAGTGCATTGTCAATTGTGCACATTTGCAGAGGAAAGGAGAACAATTTTTCTGTCCATAAAAGCACCCAGCAGATCAGCTCATAAGATAAGCATTATCAAAACACCACTTCCAATGTTTAACACAGACAAAGTGAAACCATCAAATTGATCCAACGAAAATGTGGTGCCTTAAAGTGGCTGACAAAAGAATCTCCTTTTGTGTGTGTGACAACACCGGTCGATGGCCTTGGAGAAGGGAGACTGCAAAATATCATAAGTTCCTACATCGTAATATATTATAAGTCCCTATGTCCTCACTGCACCGAAAAATTGCAGACGAACTTCCCTTCTAGTAGACCAAAAATCCACCTCTTAAAGCATGAGAATAGTCATTGATGTTACAGATAGATCTGAAAGAAATTACCTCTTCAAGCGTAACTGTTCCAGCAACAGCAACCAGACTCTCATGCCCTTGCCTCTGATCCATTACAGTATGGCCCAATGCATCACTCTCCATAATAAAATCCAAATTGTCTACTGATGACACATTATCAATCATTGCTGCCAGCTGTTCACTATCTTTCAATAGTGCATCCATATATCGAGTTAGTTCACCTTTCGTGACACCAAATTCCTTCAACCGTCGAACCTAAACCAAAAAAGTTATATCACATGCTACAGCCAGGAAAGGCAGAGGAGAGAAAATGCAGTAAAAACATTGTCGTGATCAAAAGGAGTTATTATCATCGCCATCAAGAGAGTATTAAAGTTCGTCTTCACAGAAGCTTTGAAGAAATGCACGACCAAAAGAAGAATCATGTAAAAGCATTAGAATGTCAAATCATGTCATCAAACCAAAAGAATGGTAATTTCTGTTCCAAATTCCTAGAATCCCTGGTCAATGCCACTAGTAAATAGATTGAGAATGACATAATAACAAACCTCTTGAACAGCAACTGTAATGGCACTCTGCCAATTCTTGGGTTCTGCAGTCACAGTAAGAGTGGTGACTGTGCATCCTTCTCTCCCAGAATCACTGTGATCCAGTTCAACTGACGTGAAGGGTGGATTAGAACTCTGAAGAAAAAACAAGAGTCAGTTAAAAAACTTTTCAGTGCATAGAGTTTCTAGAAACATGCCGCAAGTATACATAGTGTAGCTATTATAAGATCTACCATCAAGTGTTCTAATCCAAGAAGCTAGAAGGAAAAAATTGTAAACTAAAAGGAAAAGAACATCCATTGGCAAAACAGCTTTAATCAAAAGCTGCACATTGACCTTAAGAATGCCAACTGTTCAGTAAAAAGCAAAATATAAAAACAAATCCATTTGGTGAAAAACAAAACATCCAAAGATATAGGTCCTCAATGCAGTTAAAGATTCAATATGTTTTACGTCATAAAATCCAGAGATCCTCTACTTGATAAATTGAAGGAAAGAGCAAAAGCAAAACTGCAGTGGATATATAACTCTATACCAAACTCAAATGGTAAAGGATGCAAGAGAAGAAGACAACCTTGTATCTAGTGTTAATCCGAAAATGCAGCGCAGATAGAAATATCCTTTTCATCAAAACATTTCGCAAGTCGCCATATGTCTGAACTTTGCTCACAGGAATCTGCAGTAAATCATTAATAGAAGTGCTTAAAATAGGTAGCCAAGTCCATCTACCTAACCCAAAAACTGCGATGGACACGGTAAGAGTTAAGTCCAAGAAGAAATTGATCAAGAAGAGACCAAGATATTATCTTTGCAATACATCAATTCTAAAGTGAATGTATTGGTCCATAACCAACAATGCAATTCTTCCATCTCCTCTAGTTAAGTAACTAGACCTCCTAGAAAATTTGACACTGCAAGTGACTCCTTACGTCACCTTTCATCAACAATCAATGTCGGTACACTCAATAGGACAGTGTTCTCCCTTCATCAGAAAAAGTTATAACAGGCAGCCACTGACAAAATAACATTGACGACTGAATTCATGCACCCAGCGGGCCCAAGACATCCCATTAGATTTGACCAAAAATGAATCAAAATCTAGCAACAGAGAGAATGTGATTTGTTGAGAAAAAGGAGATGTTGAAATTATGGTGGATGCAAGATGATTAGGAGCCAGGTGTATGATAGAATTCCAAACCTTACAGAACATGTTAATTGAAAAATTTTGGAGCAGCTCATGCTGAAATATCTGCGGAGCCTTCATATCAGTAAGGTTTCCCGGAAGTGACCAATTGTGCTCCACTGGAGGACGAATCGAATGCCTTTCCTTTTTAGTGACCTTAGCCTGCTCTAAAGTACTTGGTTTATCATGAGATGAACTTCCAGAGAGACCAACAGGGAGCTTTGGTACAAGAAAACTAGCCATTGCACCAAACGCACTTGGTGTTGGTGCAGGTGGTGTCTCACTTTCCAGAGCTGTTTGTCCAAAGACGGCCTATATCGAAGCAACTAATACAAGTTAGCAGATCTAACATAGAACTAATGCTCAAATTTCCACTAAAAGGTAATAATCATCAGAGTCAAGTGGGTGAAAAGCCTGACAGAGAATTGCCATAGCGAAATGAGCATGGGTTTTAGAGGGGAAGTACCAAAATGAAAGATACCGATGCAAAGAAAGGAACAGATACAATAATCAAAACCCCTAATGCCAATAGGAAAGGAAAAATTAATGGCATATTGGGTATATCTGAAGCATACTTCTATCTGCGATACTGTCTTTGAGATGTTATCAATGTCACCAACAATGTACAAGGTTGCATTCGCGGGGAAGTACCACCGTTCATGGAACTTCCTAATTTTGTCAGCATCCCATTTCTTAATCTGCTCTTCCAATCCAATTGGAAACCTTTGGCTCAGCTTGTTCTCGGAATGAAGATGTTGTAACAACTGTAATCCAATGAACAAAGAAAATATCAAGGGGGAATAGAGATTCTTCATAAGTTCTGAACATCTTTGATGAAGTTGACATACCTGACAATCAACACGATACTCTATCGTATTCATCATCTGTAACTCCGAAAGTATAGCACGACGCTCTTTCTCGACCCTTGAAGAAAGGAATTTAGGGTGGAAAGCTATCTGTATGCATATAGAGGTTGACCGAAAAATGAGAAAAGTCTCAACTGACATCAGTATAAACTTATCATTCTCAACTAGGCTGGGATAATAAACTAGATTGCTCGTGCATTCTTTCCCTACCTTCCATTACCTTTTCTCTTCCCTACTTAGGAAGAGTAGAGGTTGGAGAGTATAATAGATGCCATGCTGATATCACAAAGATATTAAGTAACAGAAAACGTGTTTGCTAAAGAGATGCAGATTGGTGAAGATGTCACATAAAGCATACACTAATTTTCACACCTCATTCAAAGCATCCAACACAGACGGAAGCAAATCTTCACCAGAGTCCTGGAAAACATAAGCCATTGACATTTAGTATATGCAAAAAAGCTCGATAGCGAAAAGTACCAAATAATATGTTGCAAGCAGCAAATAAGGCAACATAATCTTATTGGGACGATTGCACAAATCAAACATGAAGAGCACAATCTGAAAGATCATAGCCAAGCTCAGTAAAGTTTTTCTTTAAGTAATTTGGACTAAAACAGGTATACCAACTCAAGAGAAGAAATTGACATATGCAAGAAAAGTGAAAGCATAAGCCCAAGAGTTAGCACATGCATAAAAAGAGTGGATGACAGAATCTCAGTACTAGTGAGAAATAACATTTCAGAAACGTGAAAACTTATATTCGAAAGACAAGCAAAGAAATGAGAACCTACATAGTTGAACCACCCTTGGAGCATATATACATATATCAAATCAAGAGGAAATGGATGTGAAACAAACAAACCTTTGCACTAGTTGGTGAATGGATGTGAAACACTGTATGATGAAAATCAGTATAGGCATTAGATCGAGCCCCTGTCCCAAGAAGTTTTTCACGCTTCTTACTTCCAAGAAATGCGACATGTTCAATCATGTGTGCAATTCCTTGTTCATCATCTTCCTCATCAATGGATCCTGCGTGAACTTCCATGTGTGCTTCAAACCTAAAATACCAAAACATTTTGTTTACCTAGATGTAAACATGCAGATCTCCGACATCAAGGATGTCACAATGGATATAATACAGGCAAAGCCCTCTTGATTATCATATAGCCAAGTTATGATACCATAATAAATGATTGTAAATTGGTGAAGAATTCTAGGACTTGAATCGAATGAACAATCAGATGCATAAGCATTGCGATAGAAGAGGAACTATACCTATTCAGAGGAACTTTATTCGGTAAAATAAGATAGCGGAGGCCATTTTTCAATTGTCCTCGGTACAACTTTGGGTGAGGTGGAAGTTTGGAACCCAAAAATGCCTCTAACTCTGTTCTTTCACTTTCAAAATTCAGCAAATCCAAATCTTGTTTCTCAAGTATACCATCTGGCCATGTTGTACTAGCGGCATGCGGCTCCTCCGGACCCACAGTTGCACAAGGAACACAAACATGCTTTACAGGGTAACCATATGAAACACAATCAGTATGCCCGAATAAGGGCAAGAGAACATCACAAGTAAACTTATTTTAAAAAATCACTGAAAATTAATAAATCAAGCCTAGACCATCAGCCATATATTCTGAGCACTCAAGTTAAATACACAGCTCCTCAAAATATCCAAACAAGTTAATAATATGACCATCCTCCATGCTAGACCCTTCAGGAATTACTCCACAAAGATCGCCAGTTTCATAAGTAAGGGACTCCATCTAGCATGCATTCAAAATGGACTAATGAGGGAAAACATGAACATATGGCCCCTGGCTAACTCTGGCTTCTCCGATATCCTACTATAAATCAAAAGGATTGTGGAAAATAATAAAGGCAAAAGTGTACAAAAATATGAAGGGATAAAGAAAGAATCAAACATCAAAGGGATACTGAATGGAGCCAGATTTGCACATACGATCACATCACAAATCAAGCCTACACACTGATCCCAAAATTGTCACAATGCTTGCCACCACAGTTGCTATGACCAGATTAAGAGTAGCCATAACAAGTTTCTTACAAAAAGCTAAAAAGAATTAACTGCTAGATGTAATATATTCATTAAAATTCCTTGCACAGTTATTAGGCTCAACGTGTATAAAGGCTAAGGATGCTCAAAAAGCACAGTCAACTCTTTGCTGATCAACGAAGTACCACAACAAATTGGATAATCATGTTAATCTGAGAACTCCAAAAATTCTCAAACAGAACTCATGCAAAGACCACCAAAAAGGCCGCATCTCTCAGCTAAATTTGAACTGCTTAACTTGCAAGGCTATATTCATGATGTTAAGGTCAATGCATCACAAGAGAGATCAGTCATAGTGGATCCCACATAACTAGAAACTCAAGTATATTCTGCAAGGTCCTCTTTATTTGGTAACTAATCAAGGAATTTATGATAGGTATATGCACATGTGCGCGTATGAATGGTACAACCAATACATTCATAAAGGAAGCAAATGCAGGATACTCAAGCTTGGAATAGTAAGAGCAACTTACTGAGGCACTGTTGGAGGATAGTTTAGACAAGTGAAAAGCAGATTTGTCTGTGAATGCTCTCGGTATAGATCTTTGGCTATTGAGGCGACCTTTCCGCTGACTAAGAGAACATGAAATACAATTGTGCAGTTGTGTAAAATGTAGATCGGTGACTCGTCTACTAAACACGGAAGACCTCCTTCTCCAAGTATCATTCTTTCTTTGATAAGTTGAACATCTATGTACAACATCAAATGGCCATCTATATCCAAAACAACCACAAATGAAGAACAAAAGGGTCAAGTTTGGAAGTATGGTATGCTAGTACAAAAAAAAGCCGCATTTTGCAGCGCAAACATACAATAGGAAAAAACTCTTACCAAAAAAAAAACATACAATAGGAAAAAAAAATGACATGGCTATACACAATAAGAATCAAGAATATGCACACACGATCAAAGAAAACAATCTTTTCATCCTCTTCCATGCCAGATATTTAAGGTCATTCTTGTTCATCGATTCTTCTCCTCTAAACTTCATACTGAGTAGATTCTCAAAGTATCATCCCAGAATAAGACTAAGCCAGGCAATGATTTCTTTAACTCCAAATATTAGTTTATCCAAAGTAGTGCAGTTTCAATTTCAGCATCACATCTTATCTCTTCCTTTACTATATCTAATTACTCACAACTTTCCGCTTCGCACACACAGTGTATCATAAAAGTATTTACATAACAAGTGAATAATGGAAAGGAAGAGGAACATATATAAGCAGAGAAAAAGGAAAACTTCGTAGGACTTACAGGATGACAAGATATGCATAAACAGAAAATAAAGAGCATACGAGAAACACCAAAACACACTGCGAAACTCAATCCTACTTCCTTTCCGCTCAATTCAGCTAGTAAAGCAATAGAATAACACCAGCTGGATAGATAACCAACGAATGGATTTAAAGAACAGATCACCACTCCAGCTTCACGCTCGGCCATTCCAGTTTCGACACCGACGAGCAACTCGAAGCAAAAGAAGGCATTCGAAGTCGGCAATTAAAAGAAAAGGGGTTGAAAGACGAGCACCTCTTGGACGCGTAGATGGATTGGCAGAGCGAATTCGGGCGGGCCAAGGAGGCGGAGGCGGCCAAGCGGGACGCCGACAGCGACGGCGGCGGGTGGAGCCCCGACGCCGAGAATCGGTCGCCTCTGGAAGGGCGAATCTGAGGGAGGCCGGCGACGACGGAGGTCGAGGCGGCCATTGCTCGTTTGCGACGGCAAGCTCGGCTCCGATGGTCCGGCCTTGGCCTGGTTTTTTTCTTGGTTGGTTATGCTCTTTGTGAAGGGGAAGCTCGCAATGGCCCAAGGCAAAGCCTTTCTGATTTTTCTTTTCTTTTCTTTTCTTTTCTTTTTTTGCAGCCGCTGGATATTCCTGTTTTTTTTTTTTTTTTTTTTTTTTGGTATGTCTGTTGAAGATTTATGAAATTTCTGTTTTTCTGTTTTTAACATAAGATGGGTTCGGATACAACGTTCGCCGTAGAAACTTTTTGCACTCTATTTTTGGGTAAAAAGAGATTGACTTAATGGTACTTGAGGGCCACCATCCTTATAATCGTTGGATTTGAAATGTAACAGATCTCAACCGTTTAATTAATCTCAACGTAAATGGTTGTGAGATTTTACTTTCTGATGTTATTATGGACTTACTAAAAGAAAAATGCATTACTTGCGTTTAATTATGTATTACGAAATTTGAGAGTGGCTAAATATACTTTTGATTTTGTTTGCTTAAAATTTTCAATGGATGAATTTTGATTTTTTTCCTTGATTCAAAATTCTCTAAACTTTCATATTATACCGATATCGACACGTAAATTACATGCAATTTTTTGAATCCACCACAAACAATAATACATGGTGGTGGGTAGTGCTCATCAGTCCCTTAAGCAAGCCATTCAATAGCTATCGAGGCCTTTTAAACAATGTCCATAGAATGAAAGTGATTTATCCACTTAGTTTTTTTTTTTTTGGTAAAGGTAAGTAAATTTATCCACTTAGTTATTCATTTACATTGTTATTGTAGTAACTAGAAATAGTGACAATTTTTTAAGGGTTAATATCATGAAAATCCCCAAACTGATACACGAATGATAAATTTACCCAAAATTATTATTTTTATCATGAAAACCTTCAAACCAATACACTCGTAATAAATTTATTCTGATTGATCGTAAAAAACTCTAAACTTATATATTTATGACAAATTTACTTCAAACTAATTTATTCAATCACCAAAAATCCCAAACTAGTATATTTGTAACAAGTATACCCCATGTTAAATTGAATTAATACCACGAAAAAAAATCACAAAAATTGTAAACTGCGACAAACGGAGAGTAAAATCCCAAATTGATATACCAGTCAACTATCACGTGTCATTTAACTTAATAATTTGATAGTAAAATTTAACGAAAACTAACATAAGATAAATTTGTCACAAGTATACTAGTTTTTGGTAAATTTATTAAATGTGTACTAGTTTTGGATTTTTGGTGATAAAAAAATTAGTTTGGGGATTTGTCACAAATATACTAGTTTTGGGTTTTTCAGGATAATAACCCATTTTTTAATAAAAATGGATGAAGAGTTAAAGTGCATCAAGTTATATCCATTTTGAATAAATATTGTCAAATTTGATATTCTTAATAAGTTCTAACTATAAGGAATTCATAACTTTATAGAGACTTAGGTCACTTTTGGTTCGGTTTTGTGGAAATTATTTTGAGAAAATATAAATACTTTTGAGTTAAAGGGGTTTTCCAAAATATTATAATGTTTGGCAAATTGTAATTCTAAAGTGCATTAGAAAATAGCTTTGGCTTAAATGCCATTTGGTAAAACCTACATTAAAAAATGGCTTTTATTAAATTAAAAAAAGAAATCAAAATTAATCCGACGGAGCTTAGTCGCCGCCAACCAAATTTAGTTGCTAGGTAGCCTCGCCTGAGATTAGGCGACCTTGAGCACTACTTGGGTCACACGAGCCAAGCGCCGCCGATTCTTGTTAAGGTAAAGCGACCTAGGTGACCCCTCGAGCAGTAGTCACAAAGGACGATCAACCCCTTAGGCGGTGGTCACTGAGGACACGCAACCCCTCAACAACGGTTGTTGGCCTCCGACAACTCTCCGATACAAATTGGGAAAGTTGAACAATAACGGTGAAGAAATGAACAGTAAATATGGACTTGCATTCCCAAAATATTAAAAGTCAAAGCACCTTAGGATTTGCTTTGGACTTTCAATCTTCTCAGCATTTGGATAGTGAGGTCCCAAAAATACCTAACAAATATTTTATGTGTTTCAGCCCTCGAGAAAGTTGAACCAAATGAGGGCTTACATCCTTTCGGTTTGGCGTATGTGAAGTAATATATCCCCCACAAAGACCAAGACACATCTTATAATTCAATATATCTACGCGTGGAAATATATTTCATCAGAGATTTTTCTTTCTAGTAGAGAGGAAAAAAGAGACCACACGGGGAAAAAAGGGGTGGCTTTAGATTGCACCACGTTGTGCGCACCTATGCCGTGCGCCAAGATAGCGCCAAACATATCTTGGCGCACGCTGCTACCCATCGCCAGAGGGAACGAGAAGTCCTTTGACTCTGGAATCGGGCTTGGCTCGGGCCTAGAATACAGATTCAACTATCCGAATCCAGCCCAGCACCACTGGAAATATCTTCTTCAAGACAGCAACTTGCCCAAACAGTTGCCGGAGAGTACTCTTACTTCTGTAAAGGTCATGTCGCGGGCACATTTCCCATGAACGATTGACTAGATAACGTTTTATTATCACGGCCCACGGGGACGTTGTTTCTCTCGTTCTTCATTTTTCGCGGCTTTTTTTAGTGGATTAAATCATCTTCATTACATGCCAAGTCCAATTTTACCGCCCATCTCAAGCCTAATCAAAGATCCCATTTTGCTCTCTCTTTCCTCTTCCTCTTTCTCTTCCTCTTCCTCCGACCGAAGTAGACTTCATTTCTCCGAAATTTATTAAGTCCTTTATTTTTTCACGTGGAAAGCCAAATCAATTTGACTTGCTGGGCGCATCCGCAGTACAGTCAAAACGCTTCCTTCCAGAGAGTACAGGAAACCCGCGTGTAATGCGAGGCGGGCTGCTGGCTCATGAAAATCGGATGATGATGGGGGCCTCGACGTCAACTCGCCGACGTGGACGAGCCCACAGACACGGTGCGAAAACCGTGGCCCTCGGGAAAAAAGAAAAAAGGACAAAAAAGAAAAAAAGCCCGTCCGATCCCCATCCGTTGAGGAGTCAAGGTCCGAGAAGATAAGATGAGGACACGCATTTTCCCGTGGCGGTTTTTGACCGTTAAAAAAAAATCTCCCCCACCCTCACCTTCCGCTCACTTCAGCAATGACTATCCCCTCCAGCGATGACACACGTAAGTGCAAGTGTCGCAATTTGGCGCTCCCACCGGCGACCGACATGTCTTGGTCTCCCCTTTTTTTTTTTTTTCTTATTCCGATCCCCTGGGCTCGTCGGTCGGTACCAACTTGTACGAACTTGCCAGTTTCACCCGTCCCACGTGGCAGCGAAACCCGTTTCTTCTTTTTCTTCTTTTCTTTAATCTGAATAATTAATAGTGAGAGTTTGTCACGTGGGGATAAAGACGGACTTCAACAGAAAAGGGCACTTTCGGAGAGATTACTTACGGATTTCGATGTTAATTAATCAAAAGCTCAGTTCGTATCGGTAAGGGCAAAAGACCGAGGACCGCAGAACAAGTTGCATAAAAATGAATAGGAAGTAACACGATGTGAGGTGGGAATTACCATTGATTGATTGCCTGTCATGAAAGGTGGAGAAGACACGGATAAGACTGACAAAGGCGAAGAATTTTTGGGCAAGTTGATCCTGCACGAACCCTACTTGTCATGAGTTCGGTGTAGCGACCATAATAATTTCCACTTTTATGAATGCCAAAGTTGGGTGATCACCGCAACTGGTCAGCTTGACCATGAGGGTTTGACTCCAGCAATATTGGGGAGGGGGAAAAACCACTCCATTCCAGCAATAAACATTGAAAAATCTTGATATGCGCTAACTAACCCAGGAGACGAGTGTTGATGTTTTTGCACTGATTTTTTGCCGGGCCCACGTTGACATCACTTCTGTTCTTTTTTTTTCGGCCCTAAAGAATAAAGGAGGATTCATATCAAGAAGCCCCATAATTACGTGGCGGCCATATCGGTTCTCCATGAGCGGCGAGACGAGATAATTTAAGATTCGTAGTTGGTGACAACATACATATAGATACATGGCTATGTGATTGAGTCAGCACTTCATAAAACAGACACCTATGGTTACAAAGGATTTTAGCCTTATCGTATTGGAGTGCCTAGAGGTGATTATTTGAGAGCTAAGCCGAGCCGGATCTAAATTACTATCTCTGTCTAAATAGTATGGAGAAGTTATGTATATGTATAAACTAGTCGAACCGCGCTCTACTAGCTCGAGCTAGCCTTTGCATTAAGTATAGGTTCGCTTGACTTACTCAAAAATGCTATTAAGGTTCATTAGTCTCAAAAGAGATATAATGAGTTTATCAACTAATGAGCGCATTATCAAGTTGAAGAGCGTGTGAGGGTTTTATCCCGTTATAACTTTCATATTGAATTGAATGTACCCCTCTTTCCTCCCTTATCAAAGCAAGTTTCATAGTGACAGCTATTGAAATCATAAGTGCAATTACCACAACAAGACCCGTCTCAATGTCGACCTCATCCACCCTTGATGGTTTTCAGATTGTTACCCCCACTACGACCAGATGTAGCCAAACGAGACAACGGCATACCAACATCCTCCTTGCTCATTGGTAATAGTACATTAAAATGTTTAAATTATACTTATATTTAACAGCTTAGCACATCAAAACTATTGATAATGATATTCACAAAATTTCACGTGATATTAGAGTAAAAATTATGAAGTTTTAATCTTTCCAAATTTCTATTTCTCTCCTAATGAAATATTCTTATGCTTGGCATTAGATATAAAAACTAAACTCGATGTGATGGGGAGTGATAAAATATTAAAAATATTAAATTATATGTTCATCAAACAGAATACGATTTTAAAATAGTTGATAATGATCCTATAAAATCTAAAATTTCCTCTATGATTGCTGAAAAAACACTTAAAGATGCAACGATTTTTAATTCCAATGGAATTATACAGATAAGCAAGATGTTTGTGTTGAATATGAAATCCGCTATCTGCACACGTGGATCAATGCAAAAATGATGCTTGAAGTGCGTAGTTTGAAACAATTGAATCAACAAGCAAAAATTGATTTTTAGATTTTTTCGGAGCATCCCAAATTATCCACCTAATGAATCATAAAATACGAAACAAATTACGAATTTTCTCGTTTTCCTGAAACAATAATTACGACGGAAGCGTGCGGATGCCTCGGGACAATTCCAGCACTCCCTAGGAGCCGGGCCTTCTCCGAGCGGCGTCCAGCAGCCGCGGAGAAACTTCGCCACCTGACGTGCGGTACGAGACGTGCCGCCTCGCCAAAAAACAACTGGCGGGACGGCCGGTTCCCACAGAACCCAAAAAAAACGCGTACGACCAACACGGTCCTTTCCCAACGGGAATCTTTTAACCGATAACCTACCCACGTCTTCCACACACACACCGCTTCTTTTTCCCTCTCCTCTCCTCTCCTTATATATATATACTCGTCGCTACTTCTGGCAGTCTCATCCAAAAACTTGTCAGCTACATCTGCAACTGACGCTCAATTTCTCAGCTTACTTCACTCGAATCAACTCACCAATCACTCAACCGATCAATCCTCCATCGCCATGATGAAGTTCGGTCCATCGTCCCGCTCCAGCTCAAGCAACAGCTCTTCTTCGCCCGACAGAGATCCCGGCACCAAGCGGGAATCCGCCTTCGGGAGGCTGCGCCGCAGGCTGTCCCCGAGAAGGAGGAGCAGTGCTGCCGACCAAAGCGCTGCCCCCGTCGTAGAAATCGCTGCCGAGGACTGCGGGAAGTCCGGCGAGCTCCGGCGGGTGTTCGACTACTTCGACGAGAACGGGGACGGGAAGATATCCCCCGCGGAGCTGCGGAGCTGCGTGAGTAGCCTGGGCGGGGACCTGTCGAGCGAGGAGGCGGAGATGGCGGTGCGGGCGTCGGACCTCGACGGGGACGGGATGCTGGGGTTCGAGGAGTTCCAGAGGCTGGTGGAGAGCGGCGGGGAGGAGGAGAAGAGGAAGGACCTGGAGGAGGCGTTCGGGATGTACGAGATGGAGGGGTCCGGGTGCATCACGGCCGGCAGCCTGCGGCGGATGCTGAGCCGGCTGGGGGAGGCGAGGTCCGTGGAGGACTGCAAGGCCATGATCAGGGCGTTCGACCTCAACGGCGACGGCGTGCTCAGCTTCGACGAGTTCAGCGTCATGATGCACTGATTCCCCGCCGCGTTCCACCGACCGTTGAAATCATTCTTTGCTTCTTTTTTTCTTGGAAATCTTCATTCATTCGGCAGCACGATACAGTTGTAAATTCAGCGGTGAATAATTGGACGATTTATGTCGCAATTGTACGGCGTCGCCTCTTCTCGACTGGCATCCAGCGAGACGCGCATTGGTTGTATCATCTGATTCGATTTCAGACGGAGATCCTCCGCATTTTCGTTGATTATTTTAGAGCGCATCCATTCAAGAAAAGCTCGAAATTTAAAGATGTTTTTGAGGAATGATCAATTAATTATGTTGCTAACAAAAATGAGAAGATGAAAAATATTTTCATCAGAGATATAAATTATTATCAATAATGAAAATATTTAAAATTATTTTAAATTTCTACTATATAATTAATTAATTTTTGAAAAATATTTTTAAATTTTAAGTTTTCTGTGAAATAAATGCACTTAATCTTAATTTCCCTTCTCGAAGTCGAGACCACGTTCATGAATACTATTATATAAAATATCGCGCGAGAATTACCAGAGGGAGATATCAGGTTGAGGCAAAACAAAAGAGGGGAAAGTGACGTCTTCACTTCTACAATTTGTCCCCTCCAATTGGTGCTCGGTTTGTCTACCATCGTGGAGGCACAGTGCCGAGAGTGGTAAATAACCATGGAGCCCCCCGTTGTCAGATCTATTTTAAAACAATTATTTAGATGGGTCCAATCACGTGGCTCGCGTGATCTCAAAGTTCCCATGAACTTGACATATATTATTAAAGTCCTAAATGTGTTTACATGAAAACGAATTTCGCATCAATCACAATGAAAATAACATGTTTTATCACTTTTCGATCAGCGTGTATGGACAGATGTCACGTGATCCAAACGTTCAAATGAACTCGACTTACAAAAATCAACGTCGTAAACGCGTTCACAAAAAAACGAAAAGGTGATTCATTGTATTTCGCATCAACGACAACGAAAATAATATACTTTTATCACTTTCGGCGAAGGCGTGTTGATAGACAAGTCCTAACCAAACTCCTCATTTTAAATTTGTTTAAAGAAATATCATCTATACAATTTAACATTACTCGGTATCATGATGAGTCGTCATTATGCAATACATATTTAGGAGTTGTACACATCTCGCAAATGAAAAGAAGCCATTTTGATTCCCTCGGTCGACGACATAGAGAATAGATGGAATCTAGACTTTACTGAAGTCTCCCATTGAAATATTTAATTACACTTTAAGAAATTTGTTCATGAGTCACGCATAATCTTTGTTTTGAAAATTAAGAATTCCTCAGTAGGATCGGGCCACTTATTAACAAGATTCGTATCTTATGTGCAAGCGAGAGTGTCCACATGATTGCATTTTGCAATAGATGAGTTCGCTAGAGGGAGGACTTTGACATATCGTGCTGAATTTACTAAAAAAGCACGACTTAGCCTCTAGCTGTAAACAGTTGGGTCGATATTTCGATGCATTTTAAGCACGTTCTTCACGTGCTCCCGTCACCGAAACGTGTCGAACCGGTGACGAATTGGATGAGCAAATAATGCTTTTGCCGGACGTCCATTTAATTCGATCTTTTTTGCAAAGTCGCAACCACCGCGAATTAAAAAGCAGCTCGCAATTCACCGACCCCGGCGAGAAAAAGGGGACCCGCATCTCTTTAAAGCTCGCGCCGCTGCCACCTGTACGGCCGCGATTGTACGCCTTCCTCACAGCGTCCAATCGGAGAGCTGCTCTTGCGCGGCTAACCACTGGGGTCGCCGCTCGACCTTTCCCGTAAAGAACAGGAAAGAGAGGAGAGCATCCGGGCGTCTGGGATTCGCACCTTTCTGCTTTGGCGGCCCTACTTTTGTTTTTGTTTTTTTTTTTTCTTTTGCGCGACCGCGCTGTCGCATTCCCGTTTTCCATGGTGTACTTCGATCGCCGCCGCGTGCTGTTTCGTGCTCCCGAGCTTCGCCGGCGACTGGAGAGCGATCGATCGGCCTCGACCTGAGATCGCGCTTGCCTCGATGAAGCCCCGATGAGCGAGCGGCGGTGGGCGCGGTGGGCCTGGGGGTGGGCGGTGGTCGGGTCGCTGATCTCGCTCGGCGCTTCCGTCGCCGGGGCCGGAGATGAGAGGGTGGTGTCTCGGATCGCCTTCGGGTCGTGCGCGAACCAAAGCGCGCCCCAGGTTCGTCGGCTCTTCCCCTCGCTCCCTCTCTTCTTAGCACGTTCTTCCTGTTTCAGTGGACTGGGCAAGTTTCGTTCGTTGTTCCTTTTGTGAAATTCCTCATTTTTAACGGCTCTGATTCAAGCCGAGCATGAAACTTGGTTTCGCTGGGCTCCTCTTCTATTGAAGATAAGACGTGAACCATGAAGATTGCTAAGTTGGAATCTGTCGGGTAGTTGGTCCTGGTCCTGTTTCATTTAACTGGATAGTAGTTGGTGGGTCCGGTGGATCGTGTTCGTTGATTGAATTAAAAACGTGCACTTTAGCTGTTATATCTTCCTTAATCAGGATTATTGATGCAAATTAAGGGCGGCCGTGGCAATTTTTTTTTATTGAATTTGATTCGTGTTTTATGCCTTTTCCTTGGGACATGGGTGGCCTCGGTGAAACGTACCTCCATCAGTTAATTTCAGTGATGAGATGCAGTGCTGATGCCGCCTTAAGCTAACCTGCGTTAGAACTGTGATGAAGGGCAATGATAACGCCGTGTGATTGTTGAGGGGTTTCATGTTTTGCAGCCTATCTGGGATGCGATCGTCAAGTTTGATCCTCAGGTATTCATCTGGCTGGGCGACAATATATATGGAGACATAAGGCGCCCTTTACAACTGTTCGGCAAAGAAAGGACGACAGGACCCTGGAAGAATGTCCCAAGATTTGTTCCTTCATCTGAGCAGGAGATGGAGTCCAGATACACGAGAGCTAAGACGAATCCTGGATATTCTCTTCTTCGACAGAATGCTAAGGTTCTCTCTTTTGAAAATTTTATCAGCAGAGTTGACACACCAACATGCAGCACAGAAGTGTTAAGTGTTGAGAAATTGGAGCTATCCTTCCTTTCCCGTTTTTGAGTCTTAAGCATTCTTGTGTCTAGGTAATTGGCACTTGGGATGACCATGATTATGGACTGAATGACGCAGGAAAGGAGTTTGGTGGGAAAATCACCAACCAAAGGCTTCTCCTCGACTTCTTAGATGAACCTAAGGATAGTCCCAGGTGAGGATATCACACAGTCTATGCTGACACACCAATTTTAATGTTTTATATAACCCGGGCTTTGTTAATTGTTGGATTTCATAATGGCCATGCAAGCATTTAGTCATGAGGAAATATCAATCTATTCTTTGGCTTGTTCTTTGCCTTTGCCCGAGGGCTTGTGACAATTCTTGAGAGAGCTGGAAATTGCAGGCGAAAGCAAGCAGGCGTTTATGCATCATATACATTTGGTCCTGTGGGTAAGCAAGTAAAGGTATTCATTTGAATGCGCTTTAATATTAGATGGATATTTGCATTATTGTGATGTCAATATATGTTGGTTTTAATTCAACGTAATATTTTTCTTTTCAAGTTAATTATTCTTACTCGAGCTGCTCCAATGCTAATTTGGGCTGTCTTGCAGCAAGACATGCACAATTTTCACTATATCCTTGCCTTACGCACTAGTTTTTCCCTATCTTGTTTCAAATTCTATGAGCTGACCAACTTTAGTAAAAACTGTAAATCTGTTCAGCGATTTTATACCATATGTTGCTGGTGGATTCCCCTTTCAGGTTATTCTCCTAGATACGAGGTATCATCGAGATCCTTTGTTTAGTGATGGAAGCATCTTGGGGTCGGAACAATGGACGTGGTTAGAGAAAGAGTTGATGGGGCCAGCAACAGAGTTAACTATATTTGGATCTTCCATTCAGGTAATTTACAAAATACTCTTCAACATTACTGGAATGTGCCTGTGCCCTCCCTCAAATCTAGACAAATAAAGTTGATAAGTCTTTTGGAGCTGCCTGATGTGTTAACTGTTTGTTTCGCAATCTAAACTCGAAGCTTCTTGTCCTGGGTTGTCGTGACATTTATAGGTTAGTAGAACTTTATCGTGAAATGATTATATCTGCATGAATAGGATGGTCATCCAGTAAAATGCAACTTCCTCATATGATGACGTTGGTATGAGAGAAACCCCATACACGAGCCATTGCAAGGATTGTTCAAGCAAAAACTGTTTGAGTATTATATAGTAGTTGTTTAGTTTGAATTTGCTAATTGGGTAACCATTGCTATCTTTGCGCATGTCAATCACTTAAAAATATTCAGGTCGTATCAAATCATTCGGCTGCAACTGGCCCCATGTTTTACCTGGAAGCTTGGGGACGTTTTCCAAAGGAGATGGACCGGCTATTTAAATTAATTGCGGAGAGTAAGGTGACAAATTTCCAATCTGATGTTCTAGTATACTGAAGTTTAATAAACGATTTTCCTGTCAAGGGGGTTGGCTTATCTCTTTTTATTTGTATTAAAATAGAGAGATGGTGTGTTCTTCATAAGTGGAGATGTTCATTTTGGAGAAATTGCAAGATATGACTGCGGGGTTGGTTATCCATTGTTTGACATTACTTCTAGTGGGCTTACGCAATCTGTGGAGAAGGCTGTCCCACCTCCATTAAACATGGTTTTGAGATTTGTGGCATGGTTGACGCCAAGTACTATGAGGGTGATGAGCCGTAACTGCAGATTCAGGTCATGCACTTATGGTATGCCTTAATACTTTTCTTGTCTTTTAAACTCTGTGGTGGACACTTTCTTGGTTGTGGTGTATCATTGCTAGTTTGTTTCGTGTAGGTCTACCTAATTTTGGCGCAATTGAGATACAATGGGGTGAAAACCCAGTGAAATTGATAATTCAAGTGAGAGATACAGATGGACATCCTGTAACAAGTGCCAATGTTTCGTTGTCTGAACTGAGAGCATACAACGGGAAACTTGTGGCTGCCGACACCGCTGGAGGGTATAAAAGGCACTGTTCTCTGGAAGTTACCTTACCATGGATTATCAGATATCGTTTGGCGATCTTGTTTTATTGCGCCGTAGCTGGTAAGAACATCATAATGCTTCGACGGTCTTCTACTCGAATTGAATTTTGTTGCTGACTTAATGCTATTTCGGATTTTTAGCTGTGCAAAAGAATTTCAGCGATTAACTAGAGATTCATTGGCAAAAGTGTTTGACGTAGCCAATAAGATAGGTGCATGGCGTTAAAGCAATTTAACGGTATTAATGATATGCAAGGTTTTTTGTCATTCATCTCCTCATCTTTTTCGTGACTTCATGGATGGATTTTAGTGAGAGGATACTACCCTCTCTCTCTCTCTCTCTCCCTCCCTCATGCTGATTACTCATTTCTTCTTTGACCGGACCACTCCCTCAAACTCTCTACATCATACTCAATATCCAGCATTTCTAGCGTAGTCCATATCTTTGGTAGCCTCCAAGTCACCGTTGTCGTATAAGGTACCTACTGGAGAGTTAAAAAAAAAAAAACATTTTAACTCCAAACATATTTAGTATGGACTTATGTAGAGTGAAAAAAAAAAAAAAAAAAAAATTGATCCAGAGCTTAGAGTGTCAAGTAGGTGAGATCTCGTTTTCCGTGAAGTGTCCAATTGAGGGAGAGTGACTTGTGCCCTGAAGTTTGGAGGCAAGGTGGCGAGCATTCAATATTTTCATGTTGTGAGGCATTGGTAGTAGATTCAGGAGGATAAATTTGTGTGAGAGTGCAAAGAATGTGACTAAGTGTGGTTACAGGGTTTTTATTACGACAAAATTGAGTTCCCTACTTTATTATCCAGCTCCTCCTTTCTGTGAGGCATATATAGCTTTTGAAATTTGCATCGCGTGTGGGATCCTTCTGGCCTTTTCCTTTACTTCTTCTCAGTGTGATTTTCACTTGCTGCAGTTTGTTTTCTTGCTTTTCTTGGAATTGCCTATGGAGTTGGATCATTCTGCTGGAAGTATCTCCGGAAGTGCAAGCTCGATTGATGGTTACCAGGGCCATCTTCGTCGAGTGCTGGGGCTCGGGCTTGGGCTTCTACAGCTGTGAAACCCAGTTTACAGCTTTCTGTTAGCTTCGTCTATAGTTACAGATGCCTCCATTACTTCTGGCCGTCCTCTATGAAGTGCTTGGGCTTCTATAGCTGTTAAGCCCAGTTTATAGCTTTCTGGTAGCATCATCTACCGTTACAGATGCCTCCGTCATTTGTCATCTTCGATACTTTCTGACAATTCTTAATGTTTGTTGTAGAAGATAAGCTACATGCACAGTCCCAGACTGCAGGCTTGGACATTGACAGCGCAGGAAAATCGCATTGTCCTGCGAAAACAAGATGTAGTTTTAGTTTCTAGGTTATAAAATTCATGCTAACCTACGTTCCAATGGGAAATGAGACGTCTTTTAATTGGAGTGAACGTCACTCTTGGTTTCTGAATATTATTCTGCTAATTTCTTAAGTAATTCCTATCTATCTTGTACTTTTCCTTGTGAAGTTACTTCCAATAGAGAGACGGGTCTTATTTTTTTGGAAACGACCGAAAGTAATGATGCTGGCCAAGACACTAATCCGGCATTGATCCCTCGCTAGTGCCGAGAGAGAAAATCTTTCTTGTTGAAGTGGCAACTAAAACGTCATTGATCACGTGCAAGTGCACACGGAGAGGAGGAGTTACAAGAGTTAAAAGAGTATCTTTCTGGGTGAAGAGGCATCTTATTTAATTCCTTCACACGGTAGCCTGAACTTACGAAGACGGTAACCTGAACTTACGAAGAGATTATGTGGTATTTAAGCCAAAGATAAGTTTTTGAAATAATGTTGTGCCTCTAAGATTGTTCTCGTTGATGGATTTTAAGATCCTTGACCTCGCCAACTTAATCTCTTTCATTAACAAAGTTGGAATTTGGATAGTTCGATAACCTATTGCCACGTCAATCCATTCGGTTGAACTTGAGGTGGTTCAACTTGAGGCGGCTGAGTTAGATTCTTCATCAATAGGGAAATATGCTAACCTTAAAAAGGGCTAGTGCAACTGTTGTCCCTGCATCTTTTTTAGTGTTTTTCTCTAATATAAATTTTGTGGATGCCAACACCTTCAGAATTCATTTCTGCAACCGATGAAGGCTGAAGTTCTAGGAGTTGCATTCCATGCCGTCACTTCAGAGGTTAGCGATTGTCTTCGCGACGGTGGTTCTCGTTTTGTTTGTCATGATGCTATTGCTTTTCTGATTGCCAAAATGAATTGTCCTGAGAAATGTGGCAATGTCCCGAGATCACCTGCAATAATGGCTCTTCTGTGGACGCTCCGGTCCCTATACTTTCCGTCTACCAGTTAAAACTTTCCAAATTATCCTTCCATAAGGTGCGTGTGTTGCATGAGTGGGAGTTTCCCAATTGTCATCCTAATGAGTCTGGAATGGAGCTCCTAATAAAGCCGATGAATTATGATTGCGGAATGTACAATCCCTTCTCCTTCTCACCTAACCGCAACACACTGATCGGTGACGGGTGCGGCATCTTCGCCTATGTAAGCAACATTCGCTTTTCAAAGGAGGATGCTTCTCTCTCTGTCAACACCCAACAAGCTTCGGCCTTCCTACCGATGTCGACCATGCTCGCAAGTGCTTGGGATTCGAATGCTGTTAGGCAGCTGTTCCGGCAGGGCTTATATCCCTCTCCGTGAGAATGTTCAGTATCAACAACTAGAGTGATCACCAGAATCCACCCCGCTGCGGCCGTGCTTTCGTTGCGGAGAAGAAATTCCCTCGTGTTAAATATGAGGACCCCGAGATTCCGATGGTATTGAGTTGGGTTGCTGGGAATGTGACATGCGAACCAGATCCTAGAACAGGCAACACCTCCTTCAGCAGTGACTGTGGCCCGAATGCTCATTGTGTCGACTTTGTTGGCCGAGGACATCGCTGCGAATGTAACGCGGGTTTTGAAGGAAATCCATACCTTCTGCAAGTGAGCCAAGGTATGATCTCGGTTCTGAACTGTCTCGAGCTAAAAGTACCATCGCCCCATTTTATATATATCTCGAATCGAAAGAATGAACAATCAAATGGTCTCTCTCGCGAATCTTGTAACTACTCTCTAACATTGCTTTCGTGTCAGATATTAACGATTGCAATGGGACTAGAAACAGGTGCGCCAATGTACAAAACTCTGTACGCATCAACACCGGGGGATACTGTGGCGATCGATTTGCAAACGGTTCTGATGAAAACCATTGCATCCGCGAAGCGACAACTACGGACATTGTTCTACGAGGTACTCTGTCTTTTGCATTGAGCCATAAATGTGATTTCATTTTCATAGACTAATTATTATTTGATGTGTGTAGGCGTCGCGATAGGATTGATTGTAATAGTCGCTTGGCCATCAAAATCTGGCTTGCTTGGTTGCTTAGGGCACACATGACAACATTTCAATTTCTCGATTTCTTTGTTTTTCTATTCCCCGAAATAGGTTTGGAATAGAAATTTGTTTGTTAACGCAATTTAATTCGTTTATTTCTGAAACAGATTTCTATTTCACAAATAGATTTGGAGTAGAAACGAGAAGTTAAAATTTTTAGATTTTCTATTTCTGAAATAATAATGAGAAATTAATTTTTTTTTCATCGTTCACTCTTGTCACTGCATATTGCTCACCAGCCGCCCGTGGGATGTTGGACGCCCGTCACTTGCCGACACTCCCGACCCACCGCCATGAGCTGCCGGTTGGACTCCGGCTGATCGTCGGATGCTTGTTGATCATTGGTCGCTCATTGCCAATTGTTGGATGCCGGAGGTCCACCGCCGACCACCGAACGTTTGCCGCCGACCGCCCATCACTTGCCATTGGCCGTTGGATGTCGGCCGCCTACCGTCGCTTGTTGGACTTGATCGTTGGCCCCCGACCATCGGCTATCGAACTCTGGACATTGAACGCCGGACTCGGATGTTGGGCATCGGTCGTCGGCTAATTAGGCTTATTTGGAGGCCGAACCGGACGTCGGATGCCGAATGCTGGCCGCCGACCGTTGAACGTCGGATGCTGAACTCCGGACGTCGGACGCCAAACGTTGGACTTCGGCCGCTTGCTGCCGGTTGCGGATGTTGGACTCCGGCCATTAGACGCTAGTCATCGCTGCTCTTAGAAATAGAAATTTTATTCTTTTACCAAACGAATTTTTATTCTAGAAATATAAATTTTGAATCGTTATCAAACATGTTTATTTGCTCAGAAACTCTTCTATGGAATATAAATTGAGAAATTAATTTCTGGCCAGAAATTGATTTATGTTCTAGAAATTTTGTCATGCACCCTGAGAAGGGCATGGCAGGCCAAACTCAAGAAGCCGTTCTTCAAGCGGAATGGCGGTTTGTTATTCCAGCAGATAGCTTCGCAGGAAGGCGCAATTGTAAAGACCGAAATTTTCACGTCGGAGGTGCTGGAGTGAGCGACGGACGACTTCAGCGAGAGCAGAATGTGTGGCAAGGGAGGTTTTAGTACAGTTTACAAAGGAATGCTGTCCGACGGAAGGATAGTGGCCAAAAAGAAGTCCCATATGATGCACGAGAAACAAGTCAGATCAATTCATCAACGAGGTCGTCATCCTATCCGAGATAAACCACCGGAATGTGGTGAAGCTGTTAGGATGTTGTCTCAAGACGGAGGTCCCTCTACTACTTTATGAGTTTGTCGGCAACGGGACTCTCTCCCAACACCTCCACGGTGAGGATCGCTCTTCGTGCATATCTTGGAAAGTCCGCATGAACATTGCTCTAGAAATTGCCGGAGCGCTGGCTTATCTGCAATCAGCCACATCAATGCCGATCTTCCATCGGGATATCAAGTCAAGCAACATACTCCTGGACAACAACTATGGCACAAAGATATCGAACTTTGGGATTTCCAAGACGATCTCGCTAGAGAAAACTCATCTGGCTATGGGATTGCAAGGGACGTTCGGCTATCTAGACCCGGAGTACTTCCACTCGAGACAGTTCACAGACAAGAGGGACGTCTACAGCATCGGGTGGTTCTGCTAGAGCTCTTGACAGGAGAGAGGGCCGTATCCAGAAGTAAAGTCGAAGTAGAAAAGAAAAGCCTAGTGCTGAATTTCATCCTGGCGATGAAGGAGAACCGTCCGTATGATATCCTGGACGACCGGGTCCGGCACGAAGTCGCTGACGAGGAGGTCTTGCGACGCTTGCGAAGACGTGTCTCAAATTGACCGGGAGGAAGCAGTCGACGATGAAAGAAGTCGCCATCGATCTAGAGAAGATTAGCAGACTATCATCTCTTTGTAGCCATCGACTCTGAAACGTTTCTTAATTAAAAGCAACGTCTGGTTACGCATATGTTTTTAATTACATAATGTTTAGAACCTAAATGAATTTATATATCACAATACACTTATTCGCTTACAAGACAAGAGAATTACCAAAAAATTCATAAATCTATTGTAATTGTGCCAATTCAGTCCTAAACTTTTTTTTTTAGTCAATTTAGTCCTAAACTTTTTATAATTGTGCCAGTTTAGTCCATCCGGCCAAAATTGGCCGGCCGGCGCTAACGTGGACACCGGCCGTCCGGCGAAGCTGACATGGAAATTTTTATTTTATTTTATTTTTATTTTTTTTCAAATTTTTAAATATTTTTTTGATTTTTGAATTTTTTTTTTTTTTTTTCAGCTTCTCCTTCCTGTGCCGGCCAAGGGTGAGGGCCAATGAGGTCGACCTTGCCGGCCAATGGCGAGGCCGGCCTTGCCCATGGACGGTGAGGTCAACTGTCGCCTTGGCTGGGCGAGGCCGACCCTCGCCTTGGATCTGGCGGGGCCTCGCCTAGCGACGGCGAGGCTGGCCTTGCCAGCGACTTTCGTGAGCACGGCCGGCGCCCATTCGCTGCCTCCATTGTCGGAGCTTGCCGAGGACCCGAGGGTTTTTCGGCCATTTTGCAGAGGGTGGATTGGAGAAGACGACGACCCAACTCGGCTTCCAAAGAACGAACCGTGGAGGCCGGAGCCGCCGGAAACGCGGAGTAGTGGGCGGGACCGTCGCCTTGGCCGGGTGAGGCCGACCCTTGCCTTGGATCGCGAGGCTCGGCCTCGCCCAGCCATGGCGAGGGTCGATCTCACCGATCTTGGCGAGCTTGGCCCTTGCCATGGGGGCGAGGTCGGCCACGCCGGATCCGGCGGGGCCTCGCCATTGGCCGGCGAGGGCGGCCTCGTCGGCGCCTCCCTCCGGCGCCGGCCAACCAGAGGAGGAGAAGCTGAAAAAAAATTCAAAAATTCAAAAAAATACTTAAAAATTCAAAAAAAAAAATTTTTTTTTTTTTCCATGTCGGCTTTTGCCGAAACGTTGTGTCCACATCGGCGCCGGCTGACCAATTTTGACTGGATGGACTAAACTGGCACAATTATAAAAAGGTTTAGAACTACATTGGCTAAAAAAAAAGTTTAGAACTGAATTGGTACAATTGCAATAGGTTTGAGACTTTTTTGGTAATTCTCCCCTTACAAGACGGGCTTTCAATTAAAAAAGAGAAAATAGAACTTCCAAACAATTTGTTTTCTTGAGCAATCTTGAAGATACTTTTAAGAAATCTCTATCAAAACAATTGTGAGGATGAAAAAATAAAATAAAATAAAAAATGTGCGCCACTCAAATTCAAGAGATTTGTGATTTTTCGAAATCAAGATTTTGCCTTAATTAAACTGAAATTATAGATACCATCACCCCTCGCTATGGAAAAGAAAATTTTTCTGTTTTTAGTACAATAAACTACTCTTTTTTCATGCTCTTTAGTTTTGCTTGTCACACGGAGAATGGATGATTTGGCCTAAAAAGAATCGGCCGTATTGCTTACAAAGAAAAGAATGGATGAATTTTTTTTTCATTGTTTGCGAAAATATTTAGATAAAAAATTATTATCGATAATGAAACATTTTTCATTAATTAAATATTTCAAGTAATATAACCGATTTTTTTAAAATAATTATCTTCTAAATAATTTATTTTTGGGATAAGTGTATTATAAGTTTTAAAACTTATCATGAGAGCGTAATTAAGTCGTAAAACTTTGAAAAAATGCAATCAAGTTCTAAAATGTATCACAAAAGTGCAATTGAGTTCTAAAATTTTCAAAAATTGTAATTAATGGAAGAACTCGATTGGATCAATTTGACAATTTTTAGGATTCAATTAGTTTTAGAATTTGATTGCACTTTTGCCTGTTGATGGTATTTGTAATGGTGTGAGATTCTGCATAATCTCCTTAAGTTCAGCGACTGCTTTGGTTTGGACTTTTCCCCAAGGTGGGGAATTCTTCTTCAGCATGAATTGCAAAGGAATTAGAAGCTTTGCAATGTTTGGGACAAAAACCCTGGGATAATTAATTATCCCAAGAAATTGCTGAACTTGCTTTGTTGTGAAGTTGTCTTGAGGAAACTTCAATAATTCTTGAGCGATATGTGGCCCTGGGTAGTATGTACCTTTGTTAAGGTGCATACCAAGAAATTCGATTTCTGTCTGGGCAATATTCATATTCTTTTGAGAAAGCATAATACCATGCTTTTTTACAATTTCTGCAAACTGCTCAAGGAGTTGACAGTGTGACTGCTCATAAGGACTGTAGAGTAGAATATCATCAATGTAGACGGCTGCACTTGATAAGATCGGTTGGAAGATACGACACATGGCCTTTTGAAAGAGGGATGGTGCTACCTTTAAGCCAAAAGGAAAAACTTTCCATTGGAAGTGTTGGTTCGGGATACAGAATCATGTTTTGGATCTGTCTTCAGGATGAATGCCCAATTGCCAAAATCCGGCTTTGAGGTCGAATTTGGAATAGATGTGGGCCTTGGTTAAACCACTAAAGAGAGAATCTCTAGATGGTAAAGGGAACTTATCATCTTGGAGGAAAAGATTGAGAGGTTGATAGTTGATTATCAATCTCATTTTTCCTCTATTTTGCTCAGCGCGCTTTTTGACATAAAAGGTTTCACAAGCCCATTGTGAATCGGAGATTTCAATAAGGCCTTGTTGCAATAGTTCCGAGCATTCCCTTTGAGCTAAAACCAGATGTTACGGCTTCATTCCCATGTGGCTCGCCCTAGTTGGGTTTATGTCTTCATTTTTCTCGAAAGGAAGGCGAACAAAGAACTCTGGATTTTCCCATAAAGGATGGGAACACTTTTGAGTGAATTCTGCATGGGATTCTGAACAAGATTCTAGCAACTTTTGCATAATTGGATCTAGTAGACTCATCTGAATGGAAAAGAGTCTCTGAATATTGATGAACTCAGAGAATTGATCTTTATATCTAAGACATTTTCTAGGAATGATGCGAAATTGAGAGATTTGAGTCATGATGTCCCACCCAATTATCAGATCTTTATTGGGAAGGTTTGATCCAAAATTTTTTGCAGTTATAGAGCACTGAGGGAAGAACTGGACGATTCTGTGAGTAGTTCTGACATTTGTGGAGAAAGTATCTCTTGAAGCAGAATTGAAGTATCGGATGTAAGGAGTCCAGAATTCTTTAGGAAGAACTTTGGTATCTAATATTGAACAACTTGCTCCTGTGTCAATGAGAGCAATAACAGTGATGGGTTTGGCAAACTTCGAAGTAAGGATTTTTACAGGGAAATGGGGACAGTGAGTTTGACTTGAAAATATGTCAAGGTTTGGTTCTGGGGATGATGGTGATATATGGAAAATATCTTCAGATTCTGAGTTTGACTCAGTCTCATTGGAAGTTTGGTAAAAGGGAATAACACAAAGAGTTTGTTCAGTTGGTTCTTCATCAGCAGAGAATAAGGATTCAATATCATCATTTTTAAGAGAAATACCTGTTTCATTCTCAATGTGATGAATTAGGTGATTCTGACCTTTTCTCGCTTGAGGACAGTTTTTGGCAAAATGTCCTTTCTGATTGCAAACGTAGCAACGGTTTGATTTTTTGTGGCTTGTGCAATCCTTCCTTTTGCGTAGGTATCGCCATTTCTTCTTTTTCCAAAAATGCTTGGAGCCATGTTTGGATTTCTTTATCCAAAACTTTTTGTAGTGTTTTTTCTTCCGGGAATACTTGCCACATGTACCGTCACAGTCTTTCTTAGAACATTTGATTTTTAACTTCTAGCTAGAATAAGCTGATTCAAGGCGCTTGTCGTCTGTGATGTAAGTACGGACCATCTGGCGCTTTAAGCACAGTTCTTCAAGACATAAATGAACTTCTTGCTGTATTTCGCCTAAGGGAACATCTTGTATTCTCATTTGTTTTCCGAAGAAAGATCTTTCAACCATCTGGGACAGTTCTTTAGGGATGGAAGTAAGGAAAACATGCTTCAGATTTGGATCTGCTCCGACTTGATAAAAAAGCTGAAGCATTATTCGGTAATGCTTATCAAGGTGTTTTTCTTGGAGGGAGCAGCATCTTCTCTCAAAAAACTATCTTCTTTTTATCTCTATGAGATCAGCGGGTTTTCCCACAAAGACATGATATAAGAGAGTGATGGCATGGCTGAAATTTGGTGACATCAGAAAATGGATCTGGTCTTGTTTTGAAATTGATTGCCACTAGAGTTTTAAGCTTCCTGTGAACCTTGTAGCAAAGTTATACAGGACGTCATTCATATCATGGTTAGTGATAGACTGGGTATTCAACCAAGTATGAAATTCTTCAAGCCTTATCGGCCATTTGTGATAAGGAATATCGTCAATGGTGAAGAATTGTTTTGATGCTATGGACACATGTTGAGCAGGATTGCTTGTCTGACCAATTTCTGGGTCAGAATAATTTGATTCCATATCAGACTTAATTGTACTTTTATGATAAATTTAGGGCTTTCAGTACATATATTTCTTTATTTTTAATTTTATCTCATTCTAAATTTCTTGCAGACAGTGTGGACAACCAAGTCAGGATTCCCTTTATTTGTAATTTTATCTTGTTCGAAAATTCTTTCGGACAGTGCGGAGGAATTCATCATCTCTATCGGTGGAAATATTGGGACCAAAGGATAATGAAACATTTTTCATTAATTAAATATTTCAAGTGATATAACCAATTTTATTAAAGAATTATCTTTTAAATAATTTATTTTTGGAATAAGTGTATTAGAAGTTTTAAAACTTATCATGAGAGTATAAATGAGTCGTAAAATTTAAAAAAAAAATGCAATCAAGTTTTAAAACATATTACAAAAGTGCAATTGAGTTTTAAAATTTTCAAAAATTGTAATTGATGAGAGAATTCAATCAGATTAATATGACAACTTTTAAGACTCAATTAGTTTTAGAATTCGATTACACTTTCGTAATAAATTTTAAGATTTAATTGTACTTTTTTGATAAGTTTTAGGGCTTTCAATGCATATATTTCTTTATTTTCAATTTTATCTCCTTCTAAATTTCTTCCGGATGACCAAGTTAGGATTTCCTTATTATTAATTTTGTCTCGTTCGAAATTTCTTCCGGACATTGCGGACGAATTCGTCGTATCTCCATCGGAGAAAATATTGGGACCAAAAGATATTTCCAAAACCAGCACGAACACGGGATATCATTCGATGGCAGGTCCCAAAAGTCAACAAGTCAACGCCACTACGACGCCTTGCTCCGTCCACTCCCTCCACCTCCACCGCACCAGCTGTCGGCTCCTCTCGGTCAGTCTCCATATTGGAGTGGGAAGACTCCACTGCAGGACGTCTCTTTCTCCTTCTTCTTCTTCTTATTCTTCCTCCCCAAAACCATTTCTCATCTCTCCAGCAGCGACGCATCACTCCTCTCTCCATCTCTCCATCTCTCCATCTCTCTCTCCCTCTCTCTCTCTCTGGGCGAAACCCATTTCGAAGCGCAACGCTGAGGAATCCCATGGAGTTCGCCATCTCGCTCCCCTTCTTCTCCTTCCTCCTCTTCCTCCTCTTCCTCCTCCTCCACCAACCCCGCCTCCTCCTCTCCCAGCAAGTCTACGTCGACAACAAGCAGCTCGACTGCGACGACCCCTCCAACAACAACATCACCCAGGGCTTCGCCTGCAACGGCCCCCGCACCTGCCGCGCCTACGTCACTTTCCGCTCCACCGCCGTCTATTCCTCTCTCGTCTCCGTCGCCTACCTCCTCAACTCCCAGCCTTACATCGCCGAGATGACCTCCATCAACAACCTCACCGACATCGAGCCCCTCGCTCCCGACACCCTCATCATCTCCCCCGTCGACTGCGCTTGCACCTCCTCCTCCCCTTCCTATTACCAGCACAACGCCTCGTACGTGCTCAAATCGGAATCCGACACGTACTACCTCCTCGCCAACGACACCTACCAGGGGCTCAGCACCTGCCAGGCTCTCGTGGCGGAGAATCCGTACGACTTTGAGAACCTGTCTGCGGGGATGAACCTGACCGTCCCGGTGCGGTGCGCATGCCCGACAGCGAACCAGAGCTCTGCCGGAGCCAAGTATTTGCTCGCCTACCTGGTGGGTTGGGACGATTCGCCCACTTCCATCGCGGAGATGTTTGGGGTTAGCGAGAAGAGCGTGCTGGACGCGAACGAGTTGACGGAGGAGAGCGTGATTTATCCTTTCACGCCGATTTTGGTACCGCTGTCCACGGAGCCTATGAAGATCGTGACGGCGGCGCCGCCCGCCAGTGCGCCGGAGGCTCCCCCGGTGGTGGTGGGCGGTAATTCAGGATCTTCGAAGAAGTGGGTATTCGTCAGTGTCGGCGTCGGAGGCGGTGGGCTCGCGGTTGCTCTCGTTGCTGTCGCGCTTTGGTTCTTCTGCTACAACTCTCGGAAGCGCAAGCAATCGAAATCGTCTGGCCTAGCGCCCAAGAAGTACTCAGAAACCTCCACGACGGATCACGCTTCTCTGCCAGTGAAGGGCGGTTCCTTCTCTGGCTTCTCTTCTGGCATTCGAGAAGCCATCGACACTCTGACCGTGTATACCTTCCCGGACCTGCAAATCGCCACCGGGTTCTTCAGCAAGGACAACAAGATCAAGGGCTCGGTCTACCGTGGCAAGTTCAAGAACGACGATGCTGCGGTGAAGGTCCTGAAGGGCGACGTCTCGGGCGAGATCAACATCCTGAAGCAGATCAACCATGCGAACATAGTCAGGCTTTCCGGGTTCTGCGTCCATAAGGGGAACACTTACCTCGTTTATGAGTATGCTGAGAACGGGTCTCTCAGCGACTGGCTCCACTACAAGAAGTTGGAAAGTCACTCTGTTCTGTCATGGAAGCAGAGGGTTCAGGTCGCATACCACATCGCCGACGCGCTAAATTATCTGCACAACTACATGAATCCCCCCTACGTCCACAAGAATCTGAAGAGCAGCAATATTCTCTTAGATGCCAATTTCAGAGCAATGGTGGCGAATTTCGGGCTGGCGAGGGCCATGGAAGATGTCGACGAAGAAGACGGACTTCAGATGACCAGGCATGTTGTCGGGACTCAAGGTTACATGGCCCCAGAGTACATAGAGAATGGTGTGATCACGCCGCAGTTAGACATTTTTGCCTTCGGGGTTGTGATGTTGGAGCTCTTGTCCGGAAGGGAAGCTGCCGGAGACACCAAGAATGGAGAGGAGTTGCTGTCTGCAGCCATCAAGAGGGTGCTCGATGGAGACAGTGCGAGGGCGAATCTACGAGGCTTCATAGATCCTTCGTTTAGGGACGAGTATCCTTTGGACTTGGCATTTTCGATGGCAGGGCTTGCGAAGAGATGCGTCGCCGATGATCTGAATGCTCGCCCTGAGATGACCGAAGTTTTCATGACTCTTTCCAAGATCCTCTCTTCCTCGTTGGACTGGGATCCATCCGATGAGCTTGATCGATCCCATTCAATGAGTCATGGTCGGTAAAGTAGGCCAAATCCAATGGACAAATTTACTAGTCGAAGCGTCACTCTCCGGTATCCGTATAAATAATCTGGTGAAATAGTAAGTTCTGGGATGGATTGATTCAAGGGCCATCTCACTGTGAAATGCTTGTATGATGTATGTAGGCGTAACAAAGAGAGAGTGAACAGAATCTGGGTTTTTTGTATTGACTCGCTTGTCGTCATTACATGTATAAGCCACTATTTATAATACAATGTATGGACAACTTAAGAAAAAAAGTAAAAATATGATACATTAAATCAAATCTAATCTTGGATTGATTCAATCATTCAAAATGATCAATCACAATCAATAAATGATTATGCATATCTCTAACACTCCATCTCAAGCTGGTAACTGGCATATGTCCAAGATGCCAAGGTTGTTCAATAGATATGCATGCTGTCTTTGGCACAGTGGCTTAGTAAACATAAATGTTGGTTGTTCATTGGTTCCAACCCCAAATGTCTTGATTATTACTTCTTGAATTTTGTCTCGAGTGAAGTGATAATCAACTTCTATATATTTCGTTCTTTCATGAACTATGGGAATTGCTGCAAGCTTGAGTGTTGTGTCATTATCGTATAACAAATTGGTTGGCCCTTTAACTTGCATGCCAAGATCTGAAAGTAGACCTTGCATCCAAACTATTTCACATATAGTTTTAGCCATGGCTTGATATTTGGCTTCGGCTAACTATAATGATACGATAGAGCTTCTTTGTTTTCCATGAAAGTAAAGACTTCTTGAGCTTAATACATAATCTAGTGATGGATCTTCAACTCATGGGACGTGTGGCATAATCCGTATCGCAATAAGTAGTCATCTCTAAATTGCAAACCCAAAGGAGAAGTATGCCAAGCCTTGGACATTTCTTCAAATACTTCATGACCTTCAAAGCTGCGTTCATGTAAGATTCCTTTGGATTATGCATAAATTGACTAAGTATCCGTACTTCATAACATATGTCTAGTGTAATGACCCTAGCTCCATCTCCAAGGTCTCCAGCAACAACGATTATTTTCGTGACGTCCCAGGCATGTCGTCGTCTCGTTTCCTTTTAATCTTTGATTTAAGCACATACGGCAGCATACATACAATACCCAAATAATAACAAACAACTAGGAAAACAACCACTTGCGAATACACAATTATATCAGTTATATTTATAAGCGTTTTTGTCACAGGCCATTATATTTACAACCACTATATGTTCTATGCTCAAAAGGCTAGGGTAAATCTTGGCTCCTTTAGCGAGACTGTAGCTCCTTCATACCTACAATTCTGAAAAATAACGGGGTGAGTCATAGACTCAATAAGTAAAATCACTAATTCTCTACTAGGAGAATATCTCAACATCAAAATCTAGCAAGTACAATACTCATAATACAATATTTATGGTAGATCAATGGCAAACTTATTGTTACACCTCGACTATATGTAGATGTTCATTATTGCATACTTCAATGCATGCTTACCTTCGGCATGTCAATAAACACATCAACATATCATGCTTATGCATATACCGGCATTCATAACATGATTCTTTTATCGTCGTCCTAGCTCGACTAGGTCCTTTTGGCTTGATCAAGGCTTCCAACTTCATGTTGGGCTTCTCGGCTCAACTGTGGCATCTCAGCTTAATCGAGGCATTCTGGCGCTAGCTCACCAAAGCATCCGGGCTCAACTAGGGCATCCCGAGGTTAGCTTACCCGAGGCATCTTGGCTCAAACCCAAGCATCCTGACTCAACCAGAGTATCTCGTTCAATGAATGAGGTATCGCCACCAACATTATGTGGCGATAGACGCTTTTTTCCCCTTAAAGTGTATCATAAAGTGCATCACACAAGCCAATTTTTACTTTTCTTCTTAGTTGACTCATACGTAACCCAAATGCGTGCTTATTCAAGTGAGTGTGCCATGGCTCTTAATATCATACTATATAATAGGCGGGGCATGATTCTTGGTTCGTGGCTTGAGCCGTATGCCTAGGTTGATGTTCGCACCAAGCAAGACTTGGAATCGGCACGCTTCAATACTAATCTAAACCCCCACAGCTTAGGCTATTATGACTTGAAGTCGATTCTAAGCCGATCGAACCTCAACCTCGTCCTGAGGCGTGAACATAATCAAACATACAAACATGAGCAAACTATACAAAAGAACATTACAACATACACTCGACTTACAAGAGTGAGTACACTACTAAACTCAACAACGCAGGCTATCGCCCTAGCCAAGAGTTAGATATTCTACTTACCTTCCATGAATCTCGATAAATTGTAGGTGGTTTTACTAAGAGAGGGCCATCTTGTGAGGCAGTGGGTGAGTAAGGCCGAGAGAGGGAGAGGGGACGATGGTGAGAGGGCGTGAGAGAAAAAGAGAGAGCAAGTGAGGGAGAAGAGATGGGGTGGCGTGTGTGGTGTAGAATTAAGAGGGGAAATGCCTATTTATAGGCAAACCCCTCATAATTTCCTTTCCAATTGGACCAATCATATTTCTTTAAGTGTACAAACTAGGATAAAGAGGTGGCGAGCTAAAGAGATGGGTGGCAAGTCTAGTTCCTACGGGGACACTTGCTCATTTTTTCATTGGTTAATCTAAGGGATTGAGTCATGATGGAATAATTACATGTAATAATTGTGAGGATACTTGAACTAATGACTAAGCCTCTCTCCATTAATGTTTGGATTTTGAGTTATCATTAGGCTAGATATGTTTATAATATAAACTTGCTCTTCGAGTTTTAAGTTATGTGTCATTATGGCCTTTTTTTTAGGGGACACCTCAACTTGGCATTGAATGACTAGAGTCTACAGGTATTTAATGTATCTTTATCCTAATCCAAGAAAACTCTAGATTGGCTTTCTCTTCAAGTTGGGTGTGTAGCTCATTCCCTTCCAAGTTTGGGCATGTCGCTCTCTTGTCCAGGGGTGAGAAATAATTTTAGTAGTTTTTGAAATCGGTGTTGTTACCTTATCAAATGGGCTCGAAAAATTATGAAATTTCAATATGTTGTAGAAAAGATCTTAAACAACACATGCTGTGGAAAAAATAACGACTCACTAAATATAACCCAATAATTCTTCAATTGAGTAAATCCAACAACTGTAGGGAAAGACTCATTTTGAAATCCAAATCTTCATAAAAACACATTGAAATTTTAATATGTTATAGGAATGAATGTCCTCTAAAACTTTTATGAAGGAAGCCTGTCCAAATTCGAAAGGAAATTTTTTATCAAAATTCAAAAAGATAATCTGGTCACTATTTTTATTACTCCGGGCAGATTCCAGATGGTAAATGATTGGGCTTCATCTTGACCATTTCTTCTTAGTAAATATGAAATTCAAGTATGTTGTAGATTAAGATGTTTTGAACAATTACATGAAGAAAGTTTTGCCAGGTTCAAGTCACAAAAAGCTTTAGAAAATTGGAAAATAGTGAAGGTCCAAGCAGTTTTGAGAAAAGATTGGAAATCAAAGTCAAAACCTAGGAAGCCCAAAGGTGGCAAATCTATGAAGGAGAGGTGGCGCCGTGTAAGATTACTTGCCATCATTCTCTTAGGTCATGAGTCACATTCCCTTCATTAATTACTTGGGATACATAAGTCTCCACACTTAATATCCTCATTTAATTACATTCACACTTGTTCACACTCGTTTACAATCATTTTCTTGGAAGATTTGGCTAATCCAAGGTTTAGGTGTCTCCTTCATTAATGGTTTCAAGTCCAAGTCTAAGTCCAAACTTATCTTTTAAGGCAAAGGCCCAACATGCCAGGTGTCCATGCTTAGTCCACACTCCTTAAATTACTACATGATGAAGGCATTAAATGTAACTTGGAAAATATCTAAGTTGGAAGGTCATCTCATTGGGCGGGAGTTAATTGAGTCTAACCACGACTGACTACCTTACTTGGCCTGAGGTTCGTGGCTAAGCCAAGATGGGATGAAGCCGGACATAGCCGGGCTCTAGTCAGTCTAGTGGCCAGTCGTTTGGTCAGCCCTATGACTAGTCTTTAGTCCCTAACCAATCGTTAGGTCGATTTTTGGCATATTCCCACCATTGGCATACCGATCCTTAGCCTACTAATCGGGATCAAAATAACGGTTGAAATCGAAGATATTACATATGGTTTGGTCATAGTCAGGAGTATAAGTTTCCCTCACGAGCCTTTGATAACTAGATGGATCCTTGAAAAGTGGTTCATCTATTTTAGATGACGATCTCTCGTCATATTCAACCATGGTTAATTTTGTATTTTGCTCAATAGGAATAACAACTGGCTTACATCCCAACAATTTTGCTTCAGATATGATCTCTAGCACACATTTTCATTGATTGTGGGAAATTCCTATGTTTGAATGAGCGATCTCAATCCCAAGAAAGTATTTGGGAGGACCCAGATCCTTAGCATGGAAAGCAAAATGCAAGGATTTTTTAAGACTTAATGGCTAATTCATCATTTTCCATAATAAGTATAGTATATCATTAACATATATCATTATATAGATTGATGACATACCTTTATTTTGTGAATGCTAGTATGAGCACTTAGAGGGGGTGAATAGGTGCGAAACCAAACTTTTGCAAAGTACAGTGTAAAACCTTACGTTTAACCTGAGTCTGTTTAACAGTAGACTTTAAAATAGAAACGAGACTCTAACAATTAAACAAAGTTACGAGTAAAGTAAAAGAGTTTAGGGAAGATGATAAGAACACAAGGTTTATAGTGGTTCGACTTATTTCAAGCCTACGTCCACTCTCCCGTACTGACAGCCTACCGGCTTGATTTCACTATGAATCAAAAGTCATTATAGTATCACGTCCTTGATTCCACAGTGTAGAGACTCTGTTACACTTCCTCAAAGTCTCACAAATGTATGAACTCTCTTTTGAGTACAAGTTTACGCTCAACAATTGAATTGACAAAGAACAAGGAGTTTCAGACTTTGGAATTTATCTATCGCACACACACTTGAATAACTGGAACATCTTCCTTATATATTCCTTCATGCCTTTATAAACGTTGGCACTTTCCAAAGGAGCTTTTCCAATCTACCCGTTGGACATAATCAATTAGGGAGATCTTGAGTTATTTAAGGAATATGATGATAGCCCACCAATTCTACTCGCCCATACAATCAGAATCTAGGTTTCCATAAGTAAAACTTTCCAAGTATGCTTCGCCAATCAACGGATCTAAATTACCCGAATTGAAACCAAAACGAATAAAAGATTTCGAGATGCTATATCCAGCCGAGAGATCTTCTTTCGTCGATAGAATCAAATCCTTAAAGAAAAACTCAATTCTGGATAAGTCTTCTTCAACGGTCTAGAAACTGTCAATGATGGTAGACTTTAAATCTTGAGTCTGGTGGTCTGGCGATCTTTAGACTTTGACGAAAGAGTCTGCAAGTTTTCAGATTAGACTGATGGAAACGTTTTGTCAGCTTCAAAATAAATATGGAAGTTTTCTCCAACATATTCCATGTGAACAAGGTGTAATCGTGCTTGGATTGTGTGAAACCAATGGCTGTGAGAGCTATAGTAAATTTCGTATACCATTGTCGAGATGCCTATTGGAGACCATAAAGAGAATTACGGAGATGCCATACTTTAGATTCCCCTTGTCGCCATAATGCTTGTGGAAGATCCATGTATATTTCCTCATCCAGATTGTCATGAAGAAAAGCGGTGTGAACATCCATTTGATGTGATTGCCAATTTCGAAATGCAGTAATAGATAAAAAAAAAAGAGAGGCTTGAATAGTGATGCCATTGGCTATCGGAGATAATGTTTTGTATTAGTCAGGACCTTCTTGCTGTGTGAATCCCTTAGCTACTAATCAAGCTTTGTACCATTCAATAGATCCATCAGCCCTGTACTTGATTTTATATACCCACTTGCATCCAATAGGTTTACGATGGGGAGGCAATAGCACTATTTCCCAAGTTTGATTTTCTACTAAGGCATTTAGTTTTGCCTCCATGGTCTTCTGCCAACGTGGATCACAAATAGCTTCATTATAAGAAGAGGGCTCTCCTTCCTTGGATGTACAACTAATGTAGCACATATTTTCGAAAGGTAGTCTCCCAAATGAAATATAAGAGGAAACGGGATATGGAGTACCCAACGAGTCGAGAGAAGTGCATACATAATCCTTAGTCCATGTAAGTGAATGAGCAAAACGGCCTAAACGTCATGGATGGACATACTCAGATATAAGAGGCGATGGCTCGTTGGCTACAAATTATGGAGATAATGTCCCTAGAGATTATGTTCTCGAGGATGGAGTAGAATTCTCCTCTAATGGTGGGATTGAGTCCTCGACCGAATGTCCTATAGGTGATGTATTATCTGCACTATTCCTTATTATTAGAGGATATATTGGTACATTTGGATGTGTAATAGGCATGTATTCGGAGCAGTTGATGAGGCTTCTTCAAATAAAAATGGTTCATGATGATGATTGGAACTAGAGTGCTCGACCGAAGATAATTTATCTTCAAATGGAAATACGTCTTCATGAAAAACCACATCTCTACTCACAAAGAAGTTACCTGTTGATGGCTTGTAGACACGATATCCCTTTTGTAGAGTTGGCTATCCCATAAAAATGCATCGCCGAGCACGAGAACTCATTTTGTCCTGAGATCTCACCATGGTAACATAATACTAACAGCAAAAAATTCTAAGATGATCTAATTTGGGTTTCTTCTAGAAAAGTACTTCAAAGGGGGTTCGTCCGCCAATAACTCTAGTCAGCATGTGATTGATCAGGTAAGCTACCTTGACCACACAATCTCCCCAAAAGGTTCTAGGAATGGATGCTTGAAATTTAAGGACATGTGCAACTTCTAAAAGATGACGGTGCTTACGCTCAACTATCTCATTTTGTTGAGTTGTATATGTGCACGAACTTTCATGAAGAATTCCATGGGAAGAGAAAATATTTTTAGATTCATGATTAAAGAATTCTTTCCATTGTTTGTTCGAATGCATTGAACAGATTTTCCAAATTGATATAGCGATAAGGTGAAAAAATCCTTTAAGTGAGAAAGAACTTGGCCCTTTGAATGCATAAAGAAGACCCATGTGGCACGAGAATGATCATCCACAATTGTAAAAAAGAATCTTGATCCATCACGATGTGAGGTATGATAAGGACCCCAAATATTGACATGGATTAATGAGAAAATATCTGTTGCTTGGGATTTACTTGTGGAAAATGGCAAACATGATTGTTTTGTTAAAGGACAAATTTGACACTGAGGATGTAGATAAGACGCACCATGACCTAAATGTTGATGAGAGAGAATAATTTTGTAATTGGTAGCAATGTTACACAATGAATTTTTATTCATGAAAAAACATGATAAATGAAATTTTTTGGGAAACTTGGTTTAGAAATATAACCTTGGGAAAGTCTACCGAAACCAATTAGTTTGCTAGTTGAAAGGGTCTGAAACATACAATTATTAGAACTAAAAATGATACGGCAGGAATTGTCCACACAGACTTTTGAGACTAAAATAAGATTGAATTGAAATTGAGGCACATAAAGAACATTATGTAGCATAATTGACGGACTAAGATTCATGATCCCAACACTCGTAACATTTGTTGTAATTCCATTTGGAAGGCGCACAAACATGGGTGAGTGAATATTTTTGAGTATGGGAAAAGAAACATTTATCACATATAATGTGATCACCGACATCAATTATTCATGCATCGTGTGAATAGGTTGAAGTAATAAGAAGTACTTGAAAAAATTGCTTTCTTGTCAGAAAATTCCAGCTGCTTCAAGGCCTTCATAAGCTATTGGTATTGATCATGAGAAATGGGTTGATTTGAATTATCAATGCCTTGTCCAGTGACCTGATAAGCCAAATATTCCATTTCCTTTTGTTTTTTCTCCTCGGGCCTTCCATGCAATTTTCAACAGGTGTCTATTGTATGAGTAGACGCTTCCAATAATTGCAGTACATTTTACTCCTCCCCTTTGGTTCATTTCCTTTATGTGAAGGACCGTTGCATTTGAATATTGGAGCTGATGTGGCATTATTTTGAGCGTCCGATCCGGATGTTGAAGAGAATCCGCGTGGGCTATTTGATCTAGATGCTATGAAGATCACGCGTGAGTTGTTCAATCCAAATGCTGTGATGGTTGCACATCAGCTGTTCAATTCGGACATTAGGTAGATCACACGTGAGTCGTTCGATCTCATCTTGAAATATGGATCGTCCAATCTCTTTTTTCCAAAGCTTTTTAGGTTTTCTTCGGAAAGCCCTAAGTCTTCTTATCGCTTTCTCACTTTTGTTCAAGGTCGTCTTTGAGAATAGCTTGCTACAGTGGTATGAAGCAATCCTTCCTTGACCTTTGCATGCTTCGGCGAGACGAGCTGTTGGCTTTCTTTCTGAACGGTGAGTTGATATATGCGCCCAAGCGATGGCATTAGATGCATGGCAAGGATCTGTGATCTAAAAGGTAAGTAGGTCTCGTTCAATATCAAAAGAAAACGAGTTACCTTCTCGCGTTCCCTGATCAACTTGTATTGCTGCAATGTGTGGTTGGGTCATTTAAGTTTTTCTTTAGTCGCCTCTAGTTCGTTGTAGAGGCTTGAAAGTTTGTCAAAGCAAGCTTTGATAGATAAATTTCCTGGTTTAAATTTTGTTAAAGTGAGTGAGACCAAAAATCTTCGCCCGATCTATATCTTACCTTTACCAAAAAAAAAAAAGTCTTCGCCCGATCTAATTTCCAATACATATTTTTCATGTTTTCCCACAGGATCTCAAATCTTCCATTGGAGGAAGCCTAGCTGTGACCTCTGGAGAGATGCAATTGGCAATCTACATTCGGATAAGTTTACTTCATTTCTTCTAGAGTTGCACCAGGCGTTCATTTGTTGAAATATGGACAATTCCATTAAGGAACCCATCCTTGTCTTTTATTACTAATGCCTGATAAAATTCTTGAGATCATATTCTGTACTTTTCCACTTTGATGAGTTACTAGGTGATTAGATGGAGGTCTGGACCGTCGGGCATGGAGGTGTACAGCAGATTGCTGGCTTCGAGCGACCGTTCATGGCAAAATATGAGTATGACCTAAATCCTGGTTGAGGAAACGGGTAAGGATTCATTTCCGGACCCATAGCACTCGGATTGGATCCTTGACCCAAATGGAGCCACCCTGGCTTGAAGGATGGGCTTGCCCCATTATTGGTTGGTGGGCTCTCATTGGCTGGGTGTCATCGTGTGCTTGATTTACTAGACCTTGAGGAATAAACCATGAATTGGACTGGGGCAGTCCATATGTTCACGCATTGGGGGCAATTTGAATAGGTAGTCGTTGAATGGGCTGACCCAAAATGGGCTGCCCTTGGTTCGGTTGGGCCTGAATAGAAACCCATTGGATGGATTAAGTTTGAGCACCTAATCTCTAGTCCTGCACCATTTCAGTTTGGTGCTCTGATTGTGCAGGTGAGTGAGGTAGGTCCTCCAGATTTGACTTTTCTGGAGTATTATCTTCCGATGGAGACTAGTCTTTTTGCATGGTATCGATGAAGAAAAAAGTGTTAATGCTATTTCTGACGTTGGAGTGTTAACCTCGTTTTGCAGGTTAGTGTTTTTTGCAACAACAAAACTAGGAAGAGAAGAACCAGAGGCAATCGGTAAAGGAATCGAGGCTAGATCAGAAAACGAGAGAAAAGAAATAGAATTTGGGTTTTTTGTATTGACTTAGCTTGTCTTCATTACATTACATGTATAAGCCATTATTTATAATACAATGTATGGACAACTTGAGGAAAAAATAAAAATATGATACATTAAATCAAATCCAATCCAAGATTGATTCAATCAATTAAAATGATCAATCACGATCAATAAATGATCCTACATATCTCCAACAGTAAGCAAGGAGTTGAGATAAGTTATTAACCGCGCATTCCTAGTTCAACTATAAAAAATATACATTAATATAAAAGGCAGTAACAACAATTTTTATTGATGTTGTTTTTTTTGCCAAAATGAGTGCGCCGAATCCCATAAACAATACAAATCAGATATGTCATCCCCCTTTTGGATGAGTCGATAATAATGTCATGTCCTCTTTCAGAAACAACAAGTAGAAAGTGTCATGCCCTGATCCTCGAGCGTGCGTCCATCCCTCACTGGTCGATTAAATAGCGATGTCCCATGATGCATCGCCGACCCTTTTCATTTTGATACGCATGCGGAAGCATAATAAAATCCCCAAACAATAAAACAATATGATAGGAAAGTAGGACCAAATCTCAAACTTTAAAAACAACCGCACTTATATACAATGCAAACCATAATGCATATATATACAAGACGAACTACTAAGTCAGGTCTTATACAACAAATTCACAAAACAAGGTCTATAGACAAGAGTGGGGTTTCAATCCTTATCAGGATCCTCCTCTGGGTTCTCCTCCGGGTCCTCTTCGTCCTTGACGATCTCTCCTTCTATGCTCCAGTTGGAGCCCACTGCTGAGCACTCCGGAGAGTTAGGATCATCACCAAGCTTGGGATCCTTCGCATTCACCACCGATTCACCCTTAGGATCTGTTGTCCCCTTCCTGAACGCTACCTCTAAAACGTATAGAGGCACATGAAATTCCGATACCGAGCCCACCCTTCGTCCATCATTGTAATGGTGATACCATGACCGGTATTTATGGGGCACTTTTTGGGATTCACCCACATTAACCCAGACAGTGGATTTCACTAGTACATATTCCAAACCTTTAGGATGATGGTGTATCGGAATATGATAACCTATCTCAGTGATTTCCTCCGGTATACCAAAATGCTCGAGAGGAGGTGGAGGTGTTACCATTTATGGACTTGAAATTGTTGTCCCACAACAAGGTGAAACTACGTCTCAGCAAGTTTTACTCTCCTAAGACTCGATTAGGAAGTAAATACGCCATGAGGGTTGCCTAAGCACAACATAGGTCGGATGACTTACCTTGGCCTCAGTCTTTTCCTGCAAGTCAATTGAATTAATAAATATTGACAAACTACACCATCCAATCAAAACAGATTGAATCATCGATCAATCGACTTAGTCGATTACATGTCACCGCCACCTTCCCCTGGTCGGTACATTCAATACTATCTATAAGGTCCTATTAATTCAAGACTGCTCACCCAAAGCTGAAATAGATAATATAGCTCGCCCAAAGCTGATAATATGGTATAATGTATAAATGCTCGCCCAAAGCTGATAGATTAGGGCCCTCAGGCCAACTTAGTATATTATCTATGCTCGCCCAAAGCTGATAATAAATTACTCGCCTAAAGCTGATACTATGGTATATTATTTATATGCTCACCAAAAGCTGATACTACAATATACTATTTATATGCTCGCCAAATACTGATAAATTAGGGCCCGAATGCCAATATAGTATACCACTCACACTACACAACAAATTTCTCATTTTTATCATACCCGATAAAATTAGCCGTGTGTGGGTACATGATCGGTCTTAGCCAAAATACCATAATTTCACTTCCATAAATCTCACCATTTTATATGGTCCACCAAAATATTTTTGGCGTTGTAAACCGATGCTCGATTATTTTCCAAACAATTACCACAATAATTAATTTATGAATAAAATCCTAAAATCACCATTAAATCAATTCATCACAAATTAGAGCTCAAATAAATAAACGAATTGCACTACAATAACCAGCATAAAATTTCGGTCACCAGTTATCCCAGTTTAATTTCTGAAAAATAATTAATTAATGAAATAATTACGAAAAATATTAAAATAAATCCAACTTAGGCCCATAATGACTAATTGGATGCCGAAATGGACTCGGAAAAATTCCAAGGTTCGTTAAATAAATACTAGAACATTTTTACTCGCTAATTGCACTAATTAACCACTTAACATGCATCGACAAGTAATTAAATTCACTAATCTAATCTAATCTAACCACCTAATCCATCTTAGCCTAAACTAATTAACCCCTAAGTGTGATTAACCGACTAAGAGAGGATTAATAAGTTAAACTCATTTGTTTAGTGATTCGAGCGATTCAAAACATCGGGGATGCGACGGGGAACAATTTACTCCAAAGCGGGCCTAACTTTCGGGGTCCGGAACAACCACAAAACGGGCTCGACAGCAGCCTCAAAACCCATTGGAACCGGTTTTGTTTGGGGCTGAATGGAGTGGCTTTAGTGGGTTGAATGGCGAGACATGGTTGGTGGAGGCAGCAAGGGCTGGTCACAGGTCCAGGCGAGGCTTGGCAGCTCCACAGCGGCTTTGGCAACGGCACACGATGGCCAAGATAGCTTCGGTAGCTTGCTGGGCTCGAATAGAAGGCGAAGCTGGCGTAGGTGCAGGCGGACGGCGCATGCACGGGCAGGCGGCGTCACGGGGAGAGGGAGGATTGAAGCGGTGGCGAGCGGTGGCTACGACGGCTCCGATGGCTTGCTTGTTCTGCTCTCTAGTTTTCTGGGCTTCACACGACGCAATGGAGAGGAAGGAAGGGGTGGTCGACGGTGGCTGAGGAGGGAGAGAGAGATGGGGAAAAGGAGTTCACTTGGCTTAATTCTCTTTTCCATGGTTCCCTTGACCATCCACCACCACCACCAGCATCCCTTGGCTGGAAATCAGCCACCACCACCCTTGTAGAAGCTAATTTGAAGTGGTCCAATAGTCATGGATGGGGGCATACGAATTTCAAGCATTTTCCCCCAAATTGAATTTCATGTCTTTCTTAAATCAACACGAACCGGCCTCTAGAAATTCAATCAACCCACCATCGATCATCTTGGCATTTTTCCTCACTAATATAACTCACTTAATTCTCAAATTTGTGATTAACAACAATCCCCGTCATTTTCTGGACAAAGACGGCCCTAGGACAACTTTTTCCCAAAAAGTCTCGGTTTGCAGAAAAATCTTATGAGACTGAATCGATACTTCTAGAATTAATTGTGACATGACATAACTTTCAATTTATGAAATCAGACTCAAATTTATGATTAATTTCACTCATGTGCATTTTTAGCGTAACCTAAGCTACCGGATAGGTTTCGGAAATTTTTAGTGCAAATGACCCATGGTCGATTTTTTTCGAGCCACAATAAACCCACTCGACACATTGGCGACTCTCGATTGTCGTGAAAATCTCGAGGATTCAGTTACAGACACAGGGTACCAAAACAATAGAAAAATCAGTCTAGTACCAGCCGACGAGAATTTTCTAATTTAGTGGTGTTACTCACGATTAGCCACACATCTCAGTCAAACCGACCTATTTTTGATCTCAAATCGATTTACAAATGTGCCGTAATGGCCTCTAAAGATGAGCACGATCGAATAGCTGATTTCTGGTCAAATTCTCAGCTCTATCTCATTAAAATTCCTTAATGGCTTCCATGTATAGTCTAGTTATCTCAAGAGTGATCAGCTTTGAGAACAACCCTATAGGCACGTTGATGAAATGTCCGATTTATTCAATCGCATTAAAATTCCCTAATGGCTTCCATGTATAGTCTAGTTATCTCAAGAGTTATCAGCTTTGAGAACAGCCCTATAGGCGCGTTGATGAAATGTCTGATTTATTCAATGGAAAATAGAATTGAAAATTTGGGATGTTATAGAAAGAACAAAGCCTGAAAGACGAGTTTGCTTATCACTTTTGTACCAAAAGGAAACATTAAATTGTGTATTGCCATAGATGAAACTCACTAGCCATTGAATTTCTTTTCCCTTTTTTTTAGGCTCACGAAAGGGGGGAGGTGGGGGGAGAACTATACATGTGAATTGGTGTATAGACAATGTGGCTAATCTACAACAAATGGAACTAAGACTGCATCCAATAATACATCCGGCTTTTGCACAAGCTAGAACTAAGTTAGTTTCTAGGGATAAGTGTAGCAGAAGTCCTAAAACTTGTCACGAAAATGCAATTGAATCCTAAAATTTGCAAAAAGTGCAATTAAGTTCTAAAACTTGTCAAAATGTTTCAATTGAGTCCTAAAATCGACGCTGTTAGCTTTTTCCGTTAAAAATGCGACGTGGCATTTAATTCAACTTTTTATTTTTCGCGTGGATTTTTTAATTATTTTTACATTTAAAAAAATTAGATTTAAAAACAAAAAAATTAGATTTATTCATTTTATCTTATTTTCACAAAAATTAAAAAAAAAAAAAAAAATTATTTATAAAAATTGTTTTTAAAAAAAAAATGGCTCCTCTCCCCCGCCGCCGCCATTGTCGCCATCGCCACCGCCCATTGCCGGAGGGGCCGGGCGACGGTCGCTAGCCCTAGGCCGGGGGTGGCTGGCCTTTGCCGGCCCTAAGCAAGGGCTAATGACCGTCGCCCACCCTATGTGAGGCCTTGTCGTCCCCCTTGTGAGGGCCGGCGACGACTTGCCCGCAGCGGGTGACGACCGCTAGCCCCTCGTGAGGGCCGACGGGCCAGATCTGGGCACCCTCCTCACTGGCCCCAAGCGAGGGCCGATGAGGCATCGCTTAGGCTGGCGACGGTTTTCGGCCCTCGCCTGGGGCCGGCGAGGGCCGGCTACCCCGCCTAGGGCCAACGATAGTCGCTCGGTCCCTCCGACGATGGGCGAGCAACGGCGGGGAGATGAGCCATTTTTTAAAAATAATTTTTAAAAATAATTTTTTTCTTTTTTTCTTTTTTAGTTTTTGGTGAAAATAAGATAAAATAAATAAATCTATTTTTTGTTTTAAATCTAATTTTTTAAGAAATGAATAAAAAATAATTAAAAATCCATGCGGAAAATAAAAATTGAATTAAAATGCCACGTTAGCATTTTTAATGGAAAAAGCTAACAGCGTCGATTTTAGGACTCGATTGAAACATTTTGACATGTTTTATGACTTAATTGCATTTTTTGCAAGTTTTAGGACTCAATTGTATTTTCGTAACAAGTTTTAGGACTTTTATAGCACTTATCCCTAGTTTCTAATGAGCGTTCAATTTGTCTCCATGAGCCTTTGCAACACCTTCCAGTACAAGAGTGAAAGAGTATCTCTTCGGGTGAAGTGGCATCTTATTTAATTCCTTCACACGGTAACCTGGGCTTACAAAGAGATTATGCGGCATTTAAGCCAAAGATAAAATTTTGAAATAATATCGTGTCTTTGAGATTGTTCCCGTTGATAGATTTTAAGATACTCAACTTGGCCAATCTTAATCTCCTTCATTAACGAAATTGTAATTTGGACAGTTCGACGACCTATTACCATGTCAATCCATTCGGTTCAACTTGAGGTGGCCACATTAGACTCTTTATCAAGGAGGAAGAATGTCAACCTTAAAAAGGACGAGTGCAACTGTTTATATGTCTGCATCTTTTAAGCGTTGTTCTCTGTCTTTAGATACCAACAACTTTGAAATTCATTTCTGCAACCGATGAAGGCTGAAGCTCTAAAAGTTCCATTCCATGCCGTCAGTTCAGAGGTTAGTGACTGTCTTTGCAACGATGGTTCTTGGTTTTGTTTGCAGTGATGCTATCGCTTATCTGATTGCCAAAATGAATTGTCCTAAGAAATGCAGCAATGCTAGCATTCCTTACCCATTCAACATCGGAGAAGGCTGTTGCAAAGATAAATGGCTCGAGATCACCTACAATAATGGCTCTTTTGCAGACGCTCCGGTCCTTATACTTTCCGTCTACAAGTCAATAGTTTCTAAATTATCATTCCATAAGGTGCGTGTTGCATGAGTGGGAATTTCCTAATAGTGATCCTAATGAATCTGGAATGGAGCTCTTATAAAGTCGACGTATTATGATTGTGGAACGTACAATCCCGTCTTCTTCTCCCCTAACTGCAACACACTGATCGGTGGGGTGCAACATCTTCACCTATGTAAGCAACATTGAGGCCTCGCTTTTTAAAGGAGGATGCTTCTCCCTCTACCAACACCCAACAAGCTTCGGCCTTCCTCCCAATGTCGACCATGCTCACAAGTGCTTGGAATTCGAATGTTGTGAGGCAGGTGTGTTATGGTTAGAACTATCACCTAGAAGGGGATGACTAGGTGATTTTGTGAAAATAAAAGAATTTAAACTAATATTGTAGCGAAACAACTACCGGTGACTGAAAATGATACGGTCAAATCTTACTGGTGTGCAATTTTATCACAATTAATAATAGAGTAAGGGATAGAGAATTGCACACAAAAGATTATAGTAATTCGGCTTTTGCAAGCCTATGTCCATTCTCCCACATTAACAGTCTATTGGTTGGATTCCATTATGAAGAATTGATCGGAGGTTATAAAATCTGAGCAGTAAATACTCAAGCTCGTGCAAACGACTCCTCACACACTCTCAACCTTTAAATCGTTACACAATGTCACTCACAGAGACGAATGTATATGATCAAAAAAATACTCTTTAGACTTTGGAATTAAAAACTTCGATTCTTGTCAATGCAATTGATCCTTTCAACTTTGAGACCTCCTAAAGTTGACTGTTGGACATGTCTCTAGGAGGATTATCCAACCAATCTACTCGTTGGCTTGGATCTCACTTAAAAGGTCTGATTGCTTTAATATTGTTGAGGATGATACTTTCCATTGATTATGCCGTCTATACAGCAGTTCGGGTTTCCAAAAGTCGAGTGTTTCATCTTAGAAAGAATGTTTCATCTCTAGTCTATTATTTCAGGAAAGTCAAATCTCCAAGAGATATTCGAAAAACTTTCCTTTTGGAAGTCATTGTTTATAAGGCAGGAAATCCAACCAATTGCCACTAGCTGTTGCACGAGTATATTGCCTTCCTCTTAGCCGTTTCAAAGAACAAATAAGGAAGGAAATAATTAAGCCGCAACTCTGATTCTGATTGATATTGTTTGATTATTTCCCATTAGACTTTCCATCTGAAAAATATTTATCATCAGAATCAGAAACTTAACTGGGGATAAGTTTTGTCGTACTTCAAAATTGCCTTAGGGAATATTATCTCAATAATCTCCCCCTATTTATTATGACAAAAATTTTCAAGCAAAAATTTAAAATATTTTGAGATTGAATAGCTCTTAATTAAAGCCAAATTTAAAATGAGGCACAAATGGTCTATAAAAACGTTTATATTGTTTTTTTTTTTTTGCAAGATTCTTATAGCTAATGCTCTAAAATTAAAAAGATAAGGGATAAGAAAATTTATGATCAATCTTGTCAGCTTTTGTGATTTTCAGAAACTTAGAATATCTTGCAGAAACAATGGTAGCGCATTACAATCCGCAAGTTCTGCTACCAATTCTGCTAACCACCTTCTCCCCCATATTGTCAACAAGCAAAAAAAGACTGATAACCCATAATATTGTAGTCCAAATCTAGTATGAAATTTAGTTCAACATGTTCAATCATAAAGGCAATTCAAAAACATTACAAACTAAATTGAAAAACAATCCAAACTTTCGAGAAATAATGTAAACACAAAAAGTTATTTAGAGGAAGATGGTTGGTTTAGTTGGGGTTTAGAATGGGAAAAGAAAATCTGGCTACGGGAGGCAGTTGGATAAGAACATAATATTCTATGTTTTTAAGAGTGTGCTTCATATTCTTCATTCTCAAGTCCAACTCTTCAACTTGAGTTCTAAGGAATAATTGTAAACTCTTCAGCTCTTTCTCCATAGTATCTTAGTTCTCCTTCATGTTGAGTAAAGTCTAAAGGAACAACTTGTCTTCAGTACTATCAATCACAAGAATGTTTGTAGGGTTTTACCTCAACTTCAAGTTTCATCACCATGCTGGTATCCTCTTGTCTCTGTCTATTAGTTTCAGACTCCCCCTTAGTACTTGCAATTCTTTTCCCTTTTTCTTGCATATCTTTGTCAATAGAAAGGTTAGAGGCAGCGACATGTTAGGTTTGCTCACCAGTCATGTCAACAATTCCAATGGGAATATAAGGAATATCATTGGCAGAGACATCATCATCAGTGGTTTCTAGAGCTATGGGAAGGTCAATAGCAACATCCTCATGAATTTCTGGAGCTTTTGAAAGATTGGTAGTATCACCAGCTACTTATTTAGGAACTTCTAGAGTGTTTGGAACTTCATCAACACCATCAACTAAATCTTCAGAGACATTTGGACCTTTGGAATGCCATAACCACTATTACTAGTGTCTATAGGTATGTTCTCAGCTAAAGTTTTTCAACATCTACATAATCGTGCTCCCCTTGAATGGATTCTCCAATTTGAAAGGTATCAACATTAGCAGTGTTCATTTCGACAGCAGTGTCCATTTCGACAGCAGTGTCTTGGTCCTTAGTAGTCTCCTGATGCTCAGCAAAGTCCTAGTCCTCAACAGTTTCCCAGTCCTCAGTTAGATCCACATCATCTCCGCTAACTTGATGTGGTTGACCAAGAGAAACATCAATAGAACTAATTGTTTCTTTTTCAGCAACATCTTCTCAGTTGTTTTTAGCATTAGTTGGTTTCGCCCGCCTATCTTTGTTTCTCCCTCAGCTTCATTTCCTTCATCAACATCATCATCACATTCAAACTGATATGCATCTATTATGTTATCCAGGTCATCAGTGTCCTCATCCAACTCGTCTAGGAATTCTTCATTAAGTCTCTATAAGAAGACATGAGAACTATGTCTTTGAACAACAATCTTTCTTCTCTTAGTGGCATGAGAAGAAGGATTTGGCACATTATCATGTATATCCACCTTCAGAAGTTTGCCTTTTGTATTTTTCCACCCTTCAATGGTGTATCGGAAACTCATTTTCCCTGTCATTTGTTTGCCCACTTTCATCAGAGGCAATTGTATTTTGCTCAACTTCCTTGAGATTTCGATATCTAAATGATAGAAAATTTTTGTGATCAGAGAGCTATAGGGTAATTGGCCTTTATTCGTTAGGACAATTCTATACGTATGAAGTAAGACAAGATGAGCAACAAAATACGAATGACCATTCAAAATTGCCCATATCAGCTTGACCTCATAATGAGAGACATCAGTCTTTGAAGATTCCTTCGATCTCAAACAATTTGCTTCAAAGGAAATAAATGATGAGAAACATGAGACTTATCATCTCTGGAAAAGTGAGGGATCCTAGAGAGAAGTCTATAAGCAACATATGGATCAACATCTATTGCCTCAAAGTCTAAATACGCAACTCCTAAGATTTCTGCCAAATCCCAAGCTTGGAGCAGATAAGACTTATCAAACACTATGAACTCAATAGTATCAATTGAGTAGAAATAAGCAGTTGGTGTAAGATAAGTGGGATTTCAGTAACACAAAGATTGGCAGAAGTACAGCCCAAGTGCCATAACTTGGCACCGAGGGACACTTAAGTGTCATAACTTTAAAATGGTACACTTGAGTGCTAGTTTTGAAGTTAAATGGGACACTTAAGTGCCACTGGGTGAAAATCCGGCCAAATGGCTTACGTGGTGACTTTCCCGCGAGCTTGGTCCAAAACGGCATCGTTTTGCACGCCGACGTGGCAGAGAAAATGCAAAAACGACGTAGTTTCGTGTCTACGTGTAAATAATAATAATAAAATTAATTAAATTAAATTTAAAATATTCAAAAAAATTTAAAAAATTAAGAAATTTTTTTAAAAAATTTAAAATTTTTAAAAAATAAAAAAGGGGGGGGGGTCGCGGCGGCCCCCGGCCGACCCTCCCCACTCCGTCGCCGGCCCTTCCCAACGGCGGCGGGGAGGCGGCGAGGGCCCGCGACCCCTCGCCGAATCCGGGCGAGGGTCACGGCCCGCGCCTAGATCTAGGGCGAGGGTCGCGGCCCTCGCCTGCATCCGGCGAGGGCTCGTGGGCCTCGCGCCCCCGCCGCCGCCGGGAAGGGCCGGCGACGAAGTGGGGAGGGTCGGCCGGGGTCACTGTGCCCCGGCCAAGGGCCGGCGACCGGCGGCGAGGGCCCGCGAGCCCTTGCCAGATCCGGGGGCGAGGGTCGCGGCCCTCGCCGCGATCCTACGAGCTCGCCGTCGGTCGGTCGGGGGCCGGTGACCCCGGCCAACCCTCCCCCTATGTTGCCGGCCCTTCCCGGCGACGGCAGCGAGGAGCCGCCCCGTTCGACCTCCCCCTTTTTTAATTTTTTTAAAAAAAAATTTAAAATTTTCTTATTTTTTTAAATTTTTTTGAATATTTTAAATCTAATTTAATTAATTTATATATTATTATTTGTACGTAGACACGAAACGGCGTCGTTTTTGCGTTTTCTCCGCCACATCAGCGTGCAAAACGACGCCGTTTTGGACCAAACTCGCCGGAAAATTGCCACATCAGCCATTTGGCCGAATTTTTGCCGGAGTGGCACTTAAGTGTACCATTTTAAAGTTATGGCACTTAAGTGTCCCTCCGTGCCAAGTTATGGCACTCTAGGTGTCCTAGAATCGTTTGATCTGAATACCGGTTGACTCAAAAAAGTCAAAGCTGACAATCCTTTGATTTGTTACTCCTCCACTCATTAGAGTTTTGAAGTATTATTGATGTTCCATGGACTTGATCAACTTATTTGCACGATTTTCATCAGTCACATAACCAGTAATGCTTCTTTTGAAATTTGTATACAGCTTTTCATCATTGTTGATAAAGCTAGTAAGAACACCTAGAGAGGGGGTGAATAGGTGTTAATGAAGTTTTTGCAAGACTTAATAACTTAATTCGAATTTTATGAAAATAGTAGACTGAAGATATAAAAGATTGTAAACAGTTATATAAAACTGCGAATTAAAGTAAAGAGTTTAGGGAAAGAGAATTGAAACACAAGGTTTATAGTGATTCGGCTTAGACCAAGCCTATGTCCACTCTCCCGCACTAATAGCCCACTAGCTGGATTCCACTAAGAACCAAAAGAGATTTTACAGTCCTACGTCCTTGATTCCACAATGTAGAGACTCTACTACACTTCCTCAATGTCTCACAATTATTTAATCTCTCTTTTGAGTACATTTTAAGCTCGACAAATTGAAACAACAAAGAACTAAGAGTTTCAGACTTTGGAATTTTTCTTTCATGCACACACTTGAATAACTTGAGCGTCCTCCTTATATACTCCTCCATGCCATTATAACCGTTGGCACATTCCAAATGAGTTCTTCCAATCTACCCGTTGGACAGAATCAATTAGGAAGATCTTGAGTTATTTAAGGAATGTGATGATAGTCCACCAATCCTGCTCGCCCATACAATTAGGATCTAGGTTTCCATGAGTAGAACCTTCCAAGTATACTTCGCCAATCAACAGATTTAATTATTCAAATTGATTTCAATAAGAATAATTAATCATGAGATGCTATCTCCAGCTGTGATATCTTCTTCAACCGTACGAACCAAATCCTTGCATCTGGATAAGTCTTCTTCAATGGATAAATCTTTTCTTCATCAGTCTAGAAACTATCAGTGAGGGTAGACTTTGAATTTTGAGTATGGAGGTCTTTAGACTTTGACGATAGAGTCTGCAAGTCTTCAGACTAGACTGATGGAAACGTTTTTTCAACCTCAAAACAAATAAAGAAAGTTTTCTCCAACAATTATCTCCTCTACGACCATCATCATTAGCCCTTTTCCTGGAAGCAGATGTATTAGCCACTTTTTCTTTCCCTTTTTCTAGAATTTATACCACTTGAATTACCAACATTACAGAGGCATGCTTTTGATAGGGTTTATGAACATTAACTTTATTATTTCCTCACTTTTGAACCCATGCTTAACCAGCAGTCTAGAGATAACATCTTCACTATTTCCGAAATCCTTGATAGTAGCAACAATGAATTTGAACTATGAGTACCCATAAGAAGTTTCTTTTTCAGTCGTACATTCAATGCTATTAGAAGAGTCGGACAAGTCAAAGAACTCAATGCTTCCTCTCCCTCTGAATTGAATACTTGCAATGCAATTCGATCTCTAAGACGTAGAAGGTCTAGGCTTTGACTTGGGTGTAGATTTTAGGGCCGTGGTTGTAAGAACAAAGGAAAGTTTTGATCTTTTTTCCAAACAAGAGAAGTTGCATGGAGTTTTTGCAAGAGGAGTTCTCGGAGGAAGACAAAGAAGAACGAAAAAGAATAATAAAAAAGAGACTTTTATGGAAGATGAAAAGATGCGACTTAAATGAGAAGTAGTTTACAAAATTTTAAAAAAGATGGTCTGGTTTTTAAGGAAGAAACTGTAAAACAATTTTAGAAAATAATTTGAAAAAATTATGAGAAAAAAAAAAAAAGAACTTGCAATTAATTTCCAAAAATAATTATTTAAATAAGGAATAAATCATACCTAATATGTTTCCAAAAATACTCTTATCACCAAAATTAGAAATCACAACAGTTGAATTGCTTAACATTTTCTGATGTTGTTTCTTCAAATATAACCTGCCTTAGACAATTGGTGCAAATGGATTGATAATTCCTAGTTTATTGCAAATGAAATCATATGCTTTCTTTTCAAATGGCTTTGTAAAAATATCAGCTAACTGATTTTGAAAATTAATAGACTGAATATTTACTTCACCATTGTTGACATGATCGCATATGAAATGATGCTTGATTTTAATGTGCTTGGCTCTAGAGTATACGATTGGATTCTTCATTAGGTTGATGGCACTAGTATTATCTCATTTGATTGTTGTTTTTAAATCCATGACTCCATAGTCCTTCAGCTATTGCTTCATCTAAAGAATTTGGATGCAACAACTTCCCAATACAATGCACTCAGCTTTGGTAGTTGATAAAGCTACGATTGATTGCTTTTTGGAGAACCATGATATAAACATGCTTCCTAGTAGCTAACAGGTTCAAAAGTGCTTTTCCTATCTATTTTACATCCTACAAAATTAGCATCTAAATACCTAGATAATACAAACGTTGATCTCTGAAGATACCATAGTCCTAGAGAAGAGTAAGTATTAATATACTTAATTATCCTTTTTTACTGCAGATAGATAAGACTCCTTAGGGTTTGACTGTAATCTAATGCACATGTATGCACTAAAAAGGATATCGGGCTTTGATGTCGTGAGATAAAGTAAAGAGCCGATCATGCTCCTGTACAGCTTTTGATCCACCTTCTTACCATTTTCATCTTTGTCAAGCTTTGAGGAATAAGACATAAGAGTCTCTGTTCTCTTCGAATTTTCCAGTGGAATTTCTTCACATGCTCTTTTGCATATTTTTCTTGGAAGATGAAAGTTCCTTCTTCTATTTGTTTGATTTGTAGTCCAAGGAAAAAAAAATTAATTTTCCCATCATGCTTATCACAAACTCATCCTACATTAACTTAGTAAAATTCTTATAGAGAATTTGTTAGGAGATTCCAATATAATATCGTCAAAATAGATTTGTACTGATAAGATTTCCTTATTTTCTTTTTTTATAAACAAAGTAGTATCAGCATTACCTTTCTCAAAATCACTATGAATGAGGAAATTCATTAGCCCTTCATACCAAGCTCGAGGGGCTTGCTTCAGACTATATAGGACTTTCTTTAATTTGTAGACGTGATCAAGTTTTCTTGGTTCTTCAAAGCCTGAAGGTTATTCTATGAACACCTTTTCTTTGATGAATCCGTTTAGGGAAGCACTCTTCATGTCTATATAGAAAAGTATGTAAGTAAGTAAAAGTCTAATTGCTTCTAACCTTACTACCGATGCGTAACTTTCATCGTAGTGGTTTCCCTCTTCTTGCAAGTAACCTTTGGCAACCAATCATGCTTTGTTTCTCATGACTTTTCCTTGATCATTTAGCTTGTTCCTGTACACTCATTTTGTTCCTATCACATGATGATCTTTTGGTCTAGGAACCAATTCCCATACTTCATTTATCTTGAATTGTTGAAGTTTCTCTTGCATTGCTTGGATCCAGTGTTCATCTTACAAAGTTTCCTCATTACTTCTTGGTTCAATCTCTAAAATGAGTGCCAAAGTATTGACGGCTTCTTTTGATGTTGATCTTATTCTAATCTCGTCATCAATATCTCCGATGATTAGATCGTTTGGATGGCTTAACTTGTATTTCTAGTTTTTGTTGACTTTGTCATCAGACGTTGTGAGTTTCTCACTATTGTGCTTCTTAGACTTTTTTTATTGTTGAAGCTATTCATCTGATTTTGTTTTTTTGATTTCTTCTCATTCTTGAACTACTTTAGATTGTTGATATCCTTGATTAGAATCTTCAAGAGTTTGATGAATTTCATCAAACTTCACATTGATAGACTCCTTCACTGTGTGAGATCTTTTATTGTAAACTTTCAAAGCCTTTCTTGTGATTGAGTACCCTAGAATTATACCTCTATTTGATCTTTCATTGAACTTACCAGGCCGATCATTAGCATTTCTCATAATAAAACATCTACAGCCAAAACTCGAAAATATGAAATACTTTTTTTCCTAAAAAAGGTCTAAGAAAAACTTGATTGATAATGAGCATGTTGTTGAAACGGCTTCCGCCCAAAAATGTGATGCAATTTTGCTTTCAATAAGAAGGGTTCTTGTCATTTTTTGCATGGGCTTATTTTTCCTTTCTACTACACCATTTTGCTTAGGTGTATAGGAAGTCGAAAATTGATATTCAAAACTTCTTTCTTCACAAAAGTTTATGAAACTTTGGTTTTCGAACTCTCTCCCATGATCTGTTTTGATGCAAGAAATTGAACATCCTTTTTCATTTTGAATTTTTTTTTAAATTTTGAAAAATGAGAAAATGCTTCATGCTAGTGTACAGGAAAGAAAACCCACGTGTACCTTATATAATCATCAACTATTACCAAGCAGTACCTTTTACCTCCTAGACTTTGCATTCTTATTGGTCCAAGATGTCCATATGAAGAAGCTATGAAGCTTGGTTAGTATTAACAAAATTGATGGGTTTGAAAGAACTTCTTACCTATTCAAGGGCATAGATTGAGCAGATTTCAAATATTTCAAACTTTAGATCTAGCATTCCTCGTACCAATCTCTTTAAGGAGAGTTTTGAGATTTGCTTGGTACTTATGTGTCCAAACTTCCTGTGCCAGAGGTCTATATAAGATATTGAACATTATTGGCTATTATATCCAGTAGGTAAATGTTTTCATGTCTCCTTCCGATAAGATACTGCTCATGAAAGCAGATCTTGTATCTAGTGTCATATCATTGACTGATACTATCAGATTATAATTCAGTCCTTTGAGAAAGGATACATCTCTTATGATCAAGTTACCAACCTCAACTATTCCTTTACCAATAATGTTTTCTTTATTGTTCCCTCTAAAATTACACTTCCACCATTAAATCTTGTGAGTTCAATAAACTTGTTTGGATCACCGATCATGTGTCTTGAGAAACCACTATCAATGCACCACTTGTTTTTCTTCTTCTTTGGTACCTATAAAATTCAAAACAAGTTCAAGTTATCTTTAGTACCCATATCTAGTTGGGTCCTCTTTGGTTAAAAGGATCAGCCATGCTTAGAAAATTTCTCCGAATTGGCTTTCAATCTTTTGAATAGTCATTTTCAAAATGATCATAGCTACCTCAGATTGAACATTTAAGAAGGTTTCGACCAATAAGTTTTACAAACTATTTTTCAAAATGATTTTCATAAAAATTTCTCTAAGGCTTTTGCTTTTTCCTCTCTTTGTGTGTCAGAAAATTATTTTCTAAATCATTTTTGGTTTTTACATCCAAGTCCTGATTTGTTGTTATATGAGATTTGAATGGACAAAATATGTTTCAAAGTTTTTGAACCGACTGAAAACCTTTTTGTAACATCCAAAATTTCTTTTTTCAAAAGATCATTTTCTTTTAAAACAGAATCATGATTTTCTTTTGCTTGAAGAAGATCTTTTTCAAACACTCAATCTTTTCTTTTTGTAAAGAATCATCTCGTCTCAATTTTGAATTTTCCCTCTTCAATTCTGAGAATTTTTTAGGTGTAGTCTTGTAATCAATAAATAATTCATCTATGTAATTAGATACTTCAACTAGAATATCCAAATTACTTACCTCAAATTCTTCCTCAAAATCAAAATTTTCCATCAGACATATATTAGTATATTCTTCATCGCTTTCTTCACACTCACAGTCGTTCAACGTTTTGGCTCTCAGTGTTTTCTTTGTCTTCTCATACTTGTTCTTTATTTTCTTCAGAAGAGGACAATTGGGCTGATGTGTCCCTGCTTCTTGCACTCTAAACAAACATCTCTATTTTCGTCTCTATCATTGAAACTTCTCTTTTGTTCAGATGATTTGAAGAGTCTCTTTCCTTTGAACTTCCTTCTTTTTCTGGCCATTCTTTGAAGCTTTTTTACCATGAGTGCAATTTTCTCGTCGTCTGAATTTGAATCATCAGAGTCAAGATTAGATTTTAAAAGCTATTGATTTCTTACCTCTGGTGTCTTTGTTGTTCATACTTTCTTCTTCATAGGATTGCAGTGTTCCCATGAGTCCATCTATAGAGAGAGGAGATATTCTCTGAGTTTCTCAAATAGATGTCTTATTATTGCTCCACTCTTTGGACAATCCTCGAAAAATCTTGTTACTTTTATAGGGTCTGATTTAGGTTGCCCTTGATATGGCAGTCCATTGACAATGTCAATAAATCTACTAAACATGTCAATTATGGATTCATCAAAATTTATCTTGAATGCTTCGTATCGCTGGAGAAGAATTTTTACTTTTGTCTCCTTAACCCTATCAGTTCTCTCGTACGTCACCTGCAACCTGTCCCAAATTTCTTTCGTGATTCACATGAGAAAATTTGATTATATTCAGAATGAGATAATGCACAATATAATAAGTAGACCACTTTAGCATATAATGCTTCTCTTTTCTTGATATCCACATCAGATGAGGCTGAGACTTCAGGTTTTTTGCCTTCTTCTTTGGACGAAGAAGTTTCAAGATATATGCCCTTTATAACAATGTTCCACTCCAAGGAATCCTTGGATCTAATGAATATTTTCATCTTGTTCTTCCAGATGTTGTAGCCTTTTCCATTGAAGTATAGAGGTTTTGTATCAGTCTGTTCTTCCATCAGTCCTACTACAGTATTGCTAGCTAGAGAAGGATCATTAACTCAAAAGTAATAAAACACTTCAATAAAGAGTAATCATGTTTTGATACCAATTGTTAGGGTTAGAATTATCACCTAGAATGGGGTGAATAGGTATTTTGTGGAAATGAGAGAATTGAAACTAATATTACAACGAAACAACTATTGCTAACGAAAGGCGATACTGTCAAATTTTACCAGTGTGCAATTCTATCATAATTAATAATAAAGAGAGTAAGGGATGAAGAATTGCACACAAAAGATTATAGTGATTCGGCTTTTGCAAGCCTGCATCTACTCTCCTTCGCTAATGGCCTATTGACTGGATTCCACTATAAAGAACCGATAAGAGATTACAAGATCTGAGCAGTAAGTACTCAAGCTCGTGAATAACTCCTCATATACTCTCAACCTCTAAATGATTGCACAATATCGCTCACAGAGATGATTATATAAGATTAGAAAACACTCTTTAGACTTTGGAATTAAAAGTTTCGATTCTCATTAATGCAATTGATCCTTTCAACTTTGAAACCTTCTCTTATACTCCTCCCAATTCAAGCTAATTGTTAGACATATCTCCAGGAGGATTATTTAGCCAATCTACTTGTTGGCCTGAATCTCACTTACAAGATCAGATTGCTTCAAGGTCACTGAGAATGATGTTTCTCATAGATTATGCTGCCCATACAGTAGTTCAGATTTCCATAAGTCGAGTACTTCATCTTGGAAAGAATGTTTAGCCTCCAATCTATTATTCCAAGAAAGTCCAATCTCCAAGAGTATTCGGAAAACATTCCTTTTGGAATTACTTATATATATAGCAAGAAATCTAACCAATCGCCACTAGCCTTTGCATGAATATATTGCCCTCCTTATAGCTGTTTGAAAGAACAAATAAGAAAGGAAAGAATTAAGCCGCAACTTTGATTCTAATTGATATTGTCTGATTATTTCCCATAAGACTTTTCACCTGAAAAATATTTATCATTGGAATTAAAGACTTAACTCAGGATAAGTTTTGTCATAATTCAAAATTGCTTTAGGGAATATTATCTCAACAAGCTGTTCCCCTAGGCTTAAATTCCTCTCCGTGAGAATGTTCAGTGTCAACAACTCGAGTGATCACTGGAATCCACCCCACTGCAGCCGTGCTTTCATTGCGGAGAAGAAATTCCCTCACGTTAAATATGATGACCCCGAGATTCCAATGGTATTGAGTTGGGTTGGGTTGCTGGGAATGCAACATGCAAACCAGATCCTAGAACAGGCAACACCTCCAGCAATGATTGTGGCCCAAATGCTCACTGTATCGACTTTGGCAGCCGAGGACATCGCTGTGAATGTAACACGGGTTTTGAAGGAAATCCATGCCTTCCCCCAAGGATGCCAAGGTATGATCTCGGTTCTGAACTGTCTCGAGCTAAAAGTACCGGTAACTATTCTCCAACATCAAACGGTCTATCTCTCCCGAATCCTGTAACTATTCTCTAACATCTGCTTTCATGTCAGATATTAACGAGTGCAATGGGACTAAAAACATGTGCGCCGATGTATAAAACTCCCTTTGCATCAACACCGATGGGGGTTTCTACTGTGGTGATCCATCTGCAAACGGTTCTGATGGAAACCATAGCATCCGCTAAGCGACAACTGCAGACATCATTGTGGTACTTTTTGGTCTTTTGCATTGAGCCAGAAATGTGATTTCATTTTCACAGACTAATTATTCTCCGATGGGTGCAGGTGTCGCGATAGGATTGACCGTGATAGTCACCTTGGCCATTGGAATCTGGTTTGCTTTGGTGCTTAGAAGGACAAGACGAGCCAAACTAAAGAAGGCGTTCTTCAAGTGGAATGGCGGTTTGTTATTCCAGCAGATAGCTTCGCGGGAAGGTGCAATTGTAAAGACCGAAATTTTCATGTCGGAGGAGCTGGAGCGAGTGACGGACAACTTCAGCGAGAGCAGAATGTGCGGGAAGGGAGGTTTCGGTACGGTTTACAAAGCAATCCTGTCGGATGGAAGAATAGTGGCCATAAAGAAATCCCATCTGATGCACGAGAAAAAAGTCGATCAATTCATCAACGAGGTCGTCATTCTCTCATAGACAAACCGCCAGAACGTGGTGAAGCTGGCAGGATGTTGTCTCGAGACGGAGGTCCCCCTACTAGTTTATGAGTTCGTCAGCAACGGTACTCTCTCCCAACACCTCCACGGCGAGGATCGCTCCTCGTGCATATGTTGAGAAGTCCGCATGAACATCGCTCTAGAAATTGCTGGGGCGCTGGCTCATCTGCATTCGGCCACATCCATGCCGATCTTCCATCGGGATGTCAAATCAAGCAACATACTCCTGGACAACAACTATGCGCGAAGATATCGTACTTTGGGATTTCCAGAATGATCTCGCCGGAGAAAACTCATCTGACTACGGGATTGAAAGGGACATTCGGATATCTAAACCTGGAGTACTTCCACTTGAGACAGTTCACGGACAAGAGCGACGTCTCCAGCTTCGGGGTGGTTCTGCTAGAGCTCTTGACAGGAGAGAGGGGCGTATCCAGAAGTAAAGTCGAGGTAGGAGAGAAGAGCCTAGTGCTGAACTTCATTACGGCGATGAAAGAGAACCGTCTGTACGATATCCCGGACGACTGGGTCCGGCACGAAGTCGCCGATGAGGAGGTCTTGGGCTTCGCGACCCTCGCGAAAAGGTGTCTCAAATCGAACGGGAGGAAGCGGCCGACAATGAGAGAAGTCGCCATCGATCTAAGATCAGCAGACTTTCATCTCTTTGTAGCGCCATTCTAACCCAGTTTCTTGAAGCGTAAACATGTCATGTCGAGAGTTCGAACTGAGGATGGCGTTGGGCTGAATTGTAAATCTTGAGATTACATTATTTCAACCAACCTCGATCAAGAAGTATAGTGAAAAATCGAAGTATTCTGATCGAGTCAAGTCGACTCTAGAACGTTTCATTATTAAAAGCAACGTTTTGGTTGTGCACGTGGATTTTTAATTACATTATGTTCAGAAAATAAATGAATTTATATACTTTCGTAATACACTTATTTGCTAACAAGATGGATTTTCAATTATAAATAAGAAAATGGAGCTTCTAGACAATTTGTTTTTCCAAGTCATCTTGAAGATACTTTTAAAAATCTCGATCAAGAAATATGGTGAAAAATTAAAGTATTTTGATGAGTCAAGTCGACTCTTGAACGTTTCTTAATTAAAAGCAACATCTTGGTTATGCACATGGATTTTCAATTACATTTGTTTAGAACCCGAATGATTTTATATACTTTTGTAATACACTTATTCTCTAACATGACGGACTTCCAATTTAAATAAGAAAACAAAATTTTGAGATGATTTGTTTTTCTAAGTGATCTTGCAGATACTTTACATTTGTGAAGAAGAACAAATGCTATTCAAATCGAAGAGACTCGCTGTTTTTTTAAATTGAGATTTTGCCTTGATTAATCTAAAATTATAGATAACATCACCCCTCGCTGTGGAAAAGAAAAATATAATAAACTATGTTTTATTTCATACTCTTTAGTTTTACTTGTTACATGGAGAAATGATTTTTGGAAAATATTTTTCTAAAAATAACAAATGGTATTGTTTAAAAGAAAACAAGCGGATGAAAAAGAATTCTCATCATTCCTGAAAATGTTTGGACATAAAATTGTTGTCTAAAAAGAAATATTACTCATTAATTAATTACTTCAAGTTATAATACAAAGATTCCTCTTTTTCTAAGAAATATTTTTTAAATAATTTACTTTTCACGGGTAATTTTATCTCGTCCTCAATTTCTTCCGGACAGTGCGGACGACCAAGTCAGAATTCATAAGGAGAAAATATTGGCTGGGTCTTACACTCCACATAGCCAACTGCGACCAGAACGAACATGTCATGTGATTTGGCCCCAAAAGTCAACTAGTCAACTCCACCACGATGCGTTCCACTGTCCTCCCCCCGACTAGACCAGCCGTCGGCCCCTCTCGCTCAGTCTCCATCGCAGCTCGTCTCTTTCTTCTTCCTCTTCTTCCTCTTCTTCCTCCGTAAATCCATTTCTTATTCTTCCGACACTCCTCTCTCCATCTCCATCTCTCTCTCTCTCTCTCTCTCTCTCTCTCTATAAGCGAAACCCATTCCAAAGCGCAACGCAGAAGAATCCATGGAGTTCGTCTCTCTCTCCTTCTTCTCCTTCTTCTCCTTCCTCCTCCTCCTCCTCCACCAACCCCGCCTCCTCCTCTCCCAGCAAGTCTACGTCGACAACAAGCAGCTCGACTGCGAAAACCCCTCCAACAACAACATCACCGAGGGCTTCTCCTGCACCGGCCCCCGCACCTCCTGCCGCGCCTACGTCACCTTCCGCTCCACGGCTGTCTACTCCTCCCTCCTCTCAGTCGCCTACCTCCTCAACTCCCAGCCTTACATCTCCGAGATGACCTCCATCAACAACCTCACCGACGTCGAGCCCCTCGCTCCAGACACCCTCGTCATCGCCCCCGTCGACTGCGCTTGCACCTCCTCCTCCCCTTCCTATTACCAGCACAACGCCTCGTACGTGATCCAGGAGTCCGACACGTACTTCATCCTCGCCAACGACACCTACCAGGGGCTCAGCACCTGCCAGGCTCTCATGGCGGAGAATCCGTACGATGCTCTGAACCTGTCCGTGGGGATGAATCTGACCGTCCCCGTGCGGTGCGCCTGCCCAACGACAAACCAGAGCTCCGCTGGAGCCAAGTATTTGCTCTCCTACCTGGTGACTTGGGGCGATACGATCTTTGCCATCGCGAAGATGTTTGGGGTTAGCGGGAAGAGCGTGCTGGACGCGAACGAGTTGACGGAGAAGAGCGTGATTTATCCTTTCACACCGATTTTGGTACCGCTGTCCACGGAGCCGACGAAGATTGTGGCGGCGGCACCCCCCCGCCAGTCCGCCGGAGGTTCCCTCCGTGCTGGTAGGCGGTAATTGAGGATCTTTGAAGAAGTGCGTATTCATCTGTGTCGGCATCGGAGGCGGTGGGCTTGCAGTTGCTCTTGTTGCTATCGTGCTCTAGTTCATCTGCTAAAAACTCTCGAAAACGCAAGCAATCGAAATCGTCTGGCCTATGAAGAAAAATGAATACAGAAGGAAGGAAGTAGTCGAAGCTGAATGAGAAGAGAGCTTGCTATCAAGCTCATCTTCTTCTTTCTTTTATTGTCTTTTCATCTTACAGCTCGATATAGATCCGTTCTGTTTTTACATGCTTTTATATAACAATAAAGGAATAACTTCTAGATCTAAACCAATCACTCCTTGAATAACAGCTCAGCACACACACATAAAAAAAAAAAATAGAGTTCATGCATATGTGTACAATAAATAACTCTGCTAAAGCAAACGACGTAGTTTTACACCCCTCTAATTCGATCGACCGCTCCTTCTTCACGCAAATCCTTTATTTCCTCTATTCCAGTTGACTTTCATTACTGAGTTTCTTCCTGCTGCTTCCTTCTAAGCATTTGCAGCGCTGCATTCTCAACATCTCCGCAAACTGGGTGTGGGTTTAAACTCTAGACCCAATTTGGTGCGTATGATGCAATGGTCCCATATGGATAGCACTTTAGTACAAATATTAGCAATTTGGCAATTGTTCGGAACATATCGGATGCGTTTGATTCAGTATTTCCAATGGGCTTTTAGCTTCTAAAGCCCTTTGGAAAAATACTTGACCGTTTGACAGTTATTTTGAAGTAGCTTTCAAGTAAAAGCGAACATTTGGAAAGTTAAAAGCTTAATGCTAGTAGAGACAAGCTTTGAGCTTTCAACATTTAACTAAATGCTGAAACTTATTTTTTTTCTTCCAAAACTTATTTCTCACTCATTCTTCAAATTTCTGATTTGGCCCTTGTTATTATTTTTTAAATGCCAAAATAATGATAAAAAAATCAAATATATATAACTGCTAAAAAAAAATAAATATATTTTGGTCTTTTAAAAATCTATAATTTATCTTTTAGGATTATTGTCAAAATTTATATTTAAAAAGCTGCCTACATTATTTTTTTTTTTTCAATTTTAAACAAATAAAAATTAAAAAATTCCGACGAAGGGTTATACATATATTTGATTTCTTAGCATTATTTTCAAATTTATATTTAAAAAGTCGCATACATTATTTTTTCAAATTTTAAAATATTAAAATTAAAAAATTTCGAAGAAGGATTTGGTCTTTTTTAAAATATATATGTATTTTATTTTTTTAGTATTATTGTAGAAATTTATATTAAAAGGTTGCATACATTATTTTTAAATTTTAAACAATTAAAAATTTAAAAATTCTGATGAAGGGTTTGATCTTTTTAAATATATATATATGTGTGTGTGTGTGTGTGTGTGTGTGTGTGTGTGTGTGTGTGTGTGTGTGTGTGTGTGTATTTGATTTTTTAGCATTATTTTCAAATTTTATATTTAAAAGTTGCATACATTGTTTTTTCAATTTTCAAAAAATAAAATTTTAAAAATTTCAACAAAGGATTTTTTTAATTATACATATATATATATATATATATATATATATGTATTTGTTTTTTTTAACATTATTGTGAAAATTTATATTTAAAAAGTTGCATACATCATTTTTTTTCAATTTTAAGCAATTAAAAATTAAAAATTCCTATGGGTCTTTAAAAAAAAAGTTATATTTGTATTTGAATATTTAGTATTATTGTTAAAAATTATATTTAAAAATTTGCGTACATTATTTTTTCAATTTTAAATGATTAAAAATTTAAAAATTCTAATGAAGGGTTTAGTCTTTTTTAATATATATTTGATTTGATTTTTTAGCATTATTTTCAAATTTATATTTAAAAAGTTTCCTACAAATAAAAATCGAAAAACTTCAAGGAAGGATTTGGTCTTTTTTTTTTTAATTATATATTTGTTCAAATTTTATATTTAAAAAGTTACATTATTTTTTCAATTTTAAATAAATAAAATTAAAAAAAAATATTAATCATTCAAAGAACTTTTCAAATGTGTTTTTTTACCAAACAATATTCTCTTAAAGTTGCTTCTCAAAACATAGTTTACCAAATGGCTTTTGCATTTACCTAAAGTCCTTTATGCTAAATTATTTTGCATTTTCTGGGCTTTCAAAATGCTGAACCAAACTCACATTGTACACTTAGAGAACCAAGAAATACTTTCTCGTGAATAAAATGGAAATCAATTTTGATATGTTTTTTCCTAGCATGTAGTACAGGATTAGTCGTAAGAGAGATTGCTGATTGGTTATCACAAAAGATTACCGTTGGTGAAGCTAATGAGATGTCGATGTCCGGAAGAACAAAACTTATATATGTGAGCTCATCAGTAGTAGAAGCCAGTGCGCTATACTCTACTTCTATGGATGATCGAGATACTGTAGTTTGTTTCTTTGCTGACCATGAGAGTATGTTGGACCCAAGATAAGTACATAATCCAATTGTAGAACGTTTTGTTTCAACACAACCAACCCAATCAACATCCAAAAACCCAGACTTTACACTACTTGAATCACCAACACTACAAGAGGCATGCTTCTAATGGGCTTTACAAACATTAATGCTAACATTTCATTACTTTCAAACCCATGCTTAGCAAGCAATCTAGAGATAACGTCTTCATTATTTCCCAAATCCTTGAGAGTTGTGACAATGGATTTCAATTGCGAGTACTCAAAAGAAGTTTCATTTTCAGTCGTGCCTTCAATACTATTAGAAGAGTCGGACAAGTTAAAGAACTCACTGCTTTCTCTTGCTCTAAATTGCATACTTGCAATGTAATTCGATCTCCGAGATGTAGAAGGTCTAGGCTTTGACTTGGGTGTAGATTTTGGGGCCATGGTTATAAGAATAGAGGAAAGTTTTGATCTTTTTGCCAAACGAGAAAAGTTGCAGGGAATTTTTGCACAAGGAGTTCTCGGAGGAAGACGAAGAAGAACGAGGAAGAATAATAAAAAAAGAGATTTTTATGGAAGATGAAAAGACATGACTTAAATGATAAGCAATTTTCGAAATTTCAAAAGGATGGTTTGGTTTTTAGGGAAGAAACTGTAAAACAATTTTAGAAAATAATTCAAACAAATTTAGAGAAAAATAAAATTTGCAATTAATTTTAAAAAATAATCATTTAAATAAGGAATAAATCATACCTAATATGTTTCTAAAAATACTCTTACCGCCAAAATTTGAAATCACGGTTGAACTGCTCAACATCTTTTGATGTTGTTTCTTCAAATGTAACCTGTCTTAGACATTTGGTGCAAATGGATCAATAATTCGCAATTTATTGCAAATCAAATCAAATGCTTTCTTTTCAAATGGCTTTGTAAAAATATTAGCTAACTGATTTTGAGAATTAATAAACTGACTATTTACTTCACAGTTACTAACATGATCACGTATGAAATGATGCTTGATTTCAATATGCTTGGCTTTGGAGTATAAGATTGGATTCTTCGTTGGGTTGATGGCACTGGTATTATCACATTTGATTGTTGTTTTCAAATCCATGTCCTTTAGATGTTGCTTCATCTAAAGAAGATGCAACAACTTCCCAATACAACGTACTCAGCTTTGGTAGTTGATAAAGCTACCATTGATTACTTTTTGGAGAACCATGATACAGGCATGCTTCCCAACAACTGACGGGTTCCACAAGTGCTTTTCCTATCTATTTTACATCCTAAAAAATCAACATCTAAATACTTAGATAATACAAACTCTAATCTCTTAGGATACTAGAGTCCTAGAGAGGGGTGAGTATTAATGTACTTAATTATCCTTTTTACTGCAGATAGATAAGACTCCCTAGGGTCCGACTAAAATCTAGCACACATACATGCACTAAAAAGGATATCAAGTCTTGATGTTGTGAGATAAAGTAAAGAGCCGTCATGCTCCTATACAGCTTTTGATCCACCTTCTTACCTTTTTCATCTTTGTTGGGCTTTGAGGAATAAGATATAGGAGTCTCCGTTCTCTTCAAATTTTCCATGTGGAATTTCTTCACGTGCTCTTTTGCATTTTTTTTTTTTTTGGAAGATGAGAGTTCCTTCTTCAGTTTGTTTGTTGCAATTTGAGGAAAAAAATTAATTTTCCCATCATGCTCATCACAAACTCATCCTGCATTAACTTAGCAAAATTCTTGTAGAGATTTTTGTTAGGAGATTCCAATATGATATCGTCAAAATAGATTTGTACTAATAAGATTTCCTTATTTTCTTTCTTAATAAATAAAGTAATATTAACATTACCTTTCTCAAAACCATTATGATTGAGGAAATTTGTTAGCCTTTCATACCAAGCTCGAGGGGCTTGCTTTAGACCGTATAGGGTTTTCTTTAATTTGTGGACGTGATCAGGTTTTCTTGGTTCATCAAAGCCTAGAGGTTGTTGCACGAACACCTTTTCTTTGATGAATCCGTTTAGGAAAGCACTCTTCACATCTATATAGAAAACTATGAAATCATGGAAACAAACATAAGTAAGTAAAAATCTAATTGCTTCTAACCTTGCTACCGACGTGTAAATTCCATCGTAGTCAATTCCCTCTTCTTGCGAAGAGCCTTTGGCAATCAATCTTGCTTTGTTTCTTGTGACTTTTGCTTGATCATTTAGCTTGTTCTTGTGCATTCATTTTGTTCCTATAACAAGATGGTCTTTTGGTCTAGAAACCAATTCCCATACTTCATTTATCTGGAATTGTTAAAGTTCCTCTTGCATTTCTCAGATCAATGTTCATTTGACAAAGCTTCCTCATTACTTCTTGGTTCAATCTCTAAAATGAGTGCCAAAGTACTGATGGCTTCTTTTGGTGCTGATCTCATTCTAATATTATCATCAATACCTCCGATGATTAGATCTTTTGAATGGCTTAACTTGTACTTCAAGTTTCTATCGAATCTTTCATCAGACATTATGGGTTTCTCACTGTTGTGCTTCTTAGACTTTTTTGGTTGTTGAAGTTATTCATCTGATTTTGATTCCTCGATTCTTCTCATTGTTGAACTACTTTAGATTGTTGCTCTCCTTGATCAAAATCTTCAAGAGTTTGATGATTCTCATCAAACTTCACGTTGATAAACTCCTCCACTGTGTGAGATCTTTTATTGTAAACTTTGAAAGCCTTACTTGTGGTTGAGTACCCTAGAAATATACCTTCAACTGATCTTTCATCAAACTTACCAGGCCGATCATTAGTATTTCTCAAAATAAAACATCTATAGCCAAACACTTGAAAATATGAAATATATGGTTTCCTACCTTTGAAAAGCGCATAGAAGGTTTTTTTCTAAAAAATTTTATGGAACTTTGGTTTTCGAACTCTCTCCCATGATCTGTTTTTATGCAAGAAATTGAATATCCTTTTTCATTTTGAATTTTTTTTGCAAATTTTGAAAAATGAGAAAATGCTTCATGCTAGTGTACAAGAAAGAAAACCTACGTGTACCTTGTATAATCAGCAACTATTACCAAGTAGTACATTTTACCTACCAAACCTTGCGCTCTTGTTAGTCCAAAGATGTCCATATGAAAAAGCTACAAAATTCGGTTAGTACTAACAAAATTGATGGATTTGAAAGAACTTCTTATTTGTTTACCAAGGGCACAAATTGAGCAAACTTCAGATCTTTCAAATTTTAGATCTAGTAATTCTCGTACCAATCTCTTTGAGGAGAGTTTTGAGATTTGCATGGTATTTATGTGTCCAAACTTCTTGTACTAGAGGTCTATATTAGATGTTGAACATCATCAGTTGTTATATCCAATAGGTAGATGTTTCCATGTCTCATTCCTATAAAATACTGCTTATGATCTTTGCTAGTGCCTGAGCACTTGTTTTCTTGAAAGCAAATCTCGTATCCAGTGTCACATAATTGAGTGATACTAATCAAATTATAGTTCAGTCTTTTAATAAGGGATACATCTCTTACAATCAGATTACCAATCTCAATTGTTTCTTTGTCAATAATCTTTTCTTTATTGTTCTCTCCAAAGAATACGCTTCCACCATTAAATCTAGTGAGTTCACAAACTTGTTTGGATCACCAGTCATGTGTCTTGAGCAACCACTATCAAGGCACCACTTGTTTTTCTTCTGCTTTGGTACCTACAAAAATCAAAACAAGTTCAAGTCTTCTTTGGTACCCATATCAAGCTGAATCTTCTTTAGTTAAAAGGATTAGCCATGTTTAGAAACTTTCTCCAAATCAACTTCCAACCTTTTGAACGGTCATTTTCAAAATGATCATGGCTGTCGCAGATTGAAAATTAAGAAGGTTTCAACCAACAAGTTTTACAAACTGTTTTCTAAAATGATTTTTAAAAGAAAGAAAAAAAAAATCTCGGATGCTTTTTCTTCTTCCTCTTTTTGTGTCATAAAATTATCATGTCCCGATTTGTTGTAATATAGGATCTGAATGGACAAATTATGCTCCAAAGTTTTTGAATCAATTGAAAACCTTTTTGTAACATCCAAAATTTCCTTTTTCAAAAGATCATTTTCTTTTAAAATGGAATCATGATTTTCTTTTACTTGAAGATCTTTTTCAAGACACTCAATCTTTTCTTTTTATAAAGAATCTTGTTGTCTCAATTTTAAATTTTCTTTCTTCGGTTTTGAGAATTTCTAAGTGTAGCCTTGTAATCAATAAATAATTCATCTATGTAATTAGATACTTCAAGTGGAATATCCAAATTACTTACCTCAAATTCTCCCTCATAATCAAATTTTGCCGTCGAACAAATATTAGCGTAGTCTTCATCGCTTTCTTCACACTCAGTATCGCTCAACATTTTGGTCTTCAGTGCTTTCTTTGTCTTTTCATACTTGTTCTTTCTTTTCTTCAAAAGATGACAATTGGTCTTGATGTGTCCTTGCTTCTTGCACTCAAAACAGACAACATCTCTATTTTCGTCTCTATCATTGAAACTTCTCTTTTGTTCAGATGATTTGAGGGTCTCTTTCCTTCAAACTTCCTTCTTTTTCCAGCCATTCTTTGAAGCTTTTTCACCATGAGTGTAATTTTATCATCATCTGAATCTGAATTATCAGAATTAATATTAGATTTTAAAGCTATTGATTTCTTACCTCTAGTGTCTTCGTCGTTTAGACGTTCTTCTTCATGGGATTGTAGTGTTCCCACGAGTCCATCTACAGAGAGGAGATATTCTCTAAGTTTCTCAAATACATGTCTTATTATTGCTCCACTCTTTGGATAGTCCTCAAAGAATCTTGTTCACTTTTACAAGGTCTGATACAAGTTGCCCTTGATATGCCAGTCTATTGACAATGTTAGTAAATCTACTAAACATGTCAGTTCTTATCGGGTTACATCTTGAATGCTTCGTATTTGTTGGAGAATAATGTTTATCTTCGTCTTCTTAACCCTATCAGTTCCTTCGTATGTCACTTGCAACTTGTCCCAAGATTCTTTCATTTATTCACATGAGAAAATTTGGTTATATTCAGAAGGAGATAATGCATAATATAATGAATAAATTGCTTTAGCATCTAATGCTTCTCTTTTCTTGATATCCACATCAAATAAGGCTGAGACTTTAGGTTTTTTGCCTTCTTCTTTGGACGAAGAAGTTTCAGGATTTATGCCCTTGATAATAACGTTACACTCCAAGGAATCCTTAGATCTAATGAATACTTTCGTCTTGTTCTTCTAGATGTTGTAGTCTTTTCCATTTAAGTATGGAGGCCTTGTATCACTCTATTCTTCCATCAGTCCTACTGCAATATTGCTAGCCATAGAAGGATCATTAACTCAAAAGTAATAAAACACTTCAATAAAGAGTAATCATGCTCTGATACCAATTGTTATGATTAGAACTATCACCTAGAATGGTTGAATAGGTAATTTTACGGAAATGAGAAAATTGAAATTACTATTACAGCAAAACAACTATTGGTGACGAAAGACGATACGGTTAGATCTTACCGATGTGCAATTCTATCACAATTAATAAAAAAAAAAAGAGTAAGAGATAGAGAATTGCACACAAAAGATTATAGTGGTTCGGCTTTTGTAAGCCTACGTCTATTCTCCTATGCTAATAGCTTATTGACTGGATTCCATTATAAAAAACCCATCAAAGGTTACAAAATCTGAGCAGTAAATACTCAAGCTCGTGTGAATAACTCCTCACACACTCTCAACCTCTAAATAATTGCACAATGTCGCTCACAAAGACGAATGTATATGATTAGAAAACACTTTTTAGACTTTAGAATTAAAAGCTTTGATTCTCGTGAATGCACTTGATCCAATTTTGAAACCTTCTATTATACTCCTCCCAATCCAAGCTAACTCTTGGACATATCTCCAAGAGGATTATTTAGCCAATCTACTCGTTGGCCCGAATCTCACTTAGAGTCTGATTGCTTCAAGGTCACCGAGAATGATACTTCCCATAGATTTTGCCGCCCATACAGCAGTTCGGATTTCCAAAAGTCTAGTACTTCATCTTGGAAAGAATGTTTTGCCTCCAGTCTTTTATTCCAAGAAAGTCAAATCTCCAAGAGATATTCGGAAAACTTTCCTATTGGAATTCCTTAAATACAAGGCAAGAAATCCAACCAATCACCACTAGCCATTACACGAGTATATTACCCTCCTTCTAGCCATTTGAAAGAACAAATAAGAAAGGAAAGAATTAAGCCGCAACTTTGATTCTAATTGATATTATCTGATTATTTCCCATCAAACTTTCCACCTAAAAAATACTTATCATTAGAATCAAAGACTTATCCTAGGATAAGTTTTGTCATGGTTCAAAATTGCTTTAGGGAGTATTATCTCCACAAGCTATTCCCCTAGGGCTTAAATCTCTCTCTCTCTCTCAGAATGTTCAGTGTCGACAACTCGAGTGATCACTAGAATCCACCCCACAGCAGCCGTGCTTTCATTGCGGAGAAGAAATTCCCTCACGTTAAATATGATGACCCCGAGATTCCAATGGTATAAAGTTGGGTTGCTGGGAACGCAACATGCGAACCAGATCCTAGAACAGGCAACACCTCCAACAATGATTATGGCCCAAATGCTCACTGTATCGACTTTGGCGGCTGAGGACATCGCTGTGACACGAGTTTCGAAGGAAATGCATACCTTCCCCCAAGGATGCCAAGGTATGATCTCGGTTCTGAACTGTCTCGAGCTAAAAGTACCCGTAACTATTCTCCAACATCAAGTGGTCTATCTCTCTCGAATCCTATCGCTATTCTCTAACATCTGCTTTCATGTCAGATATTGACGAGTGCAATGGGACTAAAAACATGTGCGCCGATGTACAAAACTCCCTTTGCATCGACACCGATGGGGGTTTCTACTGTGATGATCCATCTGCAAACGGTTCTGATGGAAACCATAGCATGCGCTAAGCGACAACTGCAGACATCATTCTTCGCGGTACTTTTTGGTCTTTTGCATTGAGCCAGAAACGTGATTTCATTTTCATAGACTAATTATTCTCCTATGGGTGCAGGTGTCACGATACGATTGACCGTGATAGTCACCCAGGCCATTGGAATTTGGTTTGCTTTGGTGCTTAGAAGGACAAGACGAACCAAACTAAAGAAGGCGTTCTTCAAGCGGAATGGTGGTTTGTTATTCCAGCAATAGCTTCGCAAGAAGGTGCAATTGTAAAGACAAAAAATTTCATGTCGGAGGAGCTGGAGCGAGTGACGGACAACTTCAGCGAGAGCAGAATGTGCGGGAAGGGAGGTTTCGGTCCAGTTTACAAAGCAATCCTGTCCGATGGAAGAATAGCGGCCATAAAGAAATCCCATCTGATGCACGAGAAACAAGTCGATCAATTCCTCAACGAGGTCGTCATTCTCTCAGAGATGAACCCCCGGAACGTGGTGAAGCTGTTAGGATGTTGTCTCGAGACGGAGGTCCCTCTTACTAGTTTATGATTTCGTCAGCAATGGGACTCTCTCCCAACACCTCCACGGTGAGGATCGCTCTTTGTGCATATCATGGGAAGTCCGCATGAAGATCGCTCTAGAAATTGCGGGGCGCTGGCTTATCTGCATTCGGCCACATCCATGCCGATCTTCCATCAGGATGTCAAATCGAGCAACACACTCCTGGACAACAACTACGGCGCAAAGATATCGTACTTTGGGATTTCCAAGACAATCTCGCTGGAGAAAACTCGGGATTGCAAGGGACGTTCGGCTATCTAAACCCGGAGTACTTCCACTCAAGACAGTTCACGGACAAGAGCGACGTCTACTGCTTCGGGGTGGTTCCGCCAGAGCTCTTGACAGGAGAGAGGGCTGTATCCAGAGGTAAAGTCGAGGTAGAAGAGAAGAGCCTAGTGCTGAACTTCATCCTGGCGATGAAAGAGAACAGTCTGTACAATATCCTGGAAGACCGGGTCCAGCATGAAGTCGCCGATGACGAGGTGAGATCTTGGACTTCGCGACCCTCGCGAAAAGGTGTCTCAAATCGAACGGGAGGAAGCGGCCGACAATGAGAGAAGTCGCCATCGATCTAAAGATCAGCAGACTTTCATCTCTTTGTAGCGCCATTCTAACCCGGTTTCTTGAAGCGTAAACATGTCATGTCGAGAGTTCGAACTCAGCATGGCGTTGGGCTGAATTGTAATTCTTGAGATTACATTATTTTTCAACCAACCTCGATCAAGAAATATGGTGAAAAATCGAAGTATTCTGATCAAGTCAAATGGACCCTTGAACATTTCTTAATTAAAAGCAATGTCTTGGTTATGCACACGGATTTTAAATTACATTATGTTTAGAAATTAAGTGAATTTATATACTTTCGTAATACACTTATTCGCCAACAAGACGGACTTTCAATTATAAAAAAAGAAAATGGAGCTTCTAGACAATTTTTTTTTCCAAGTAATCTTAAAGGTACTTTGAAGAAATCTCAATCACGAAATATGGTGAAAAATCAAAGTATTTTGATGAGTCAAGTCAACTCTTGAACGTTTCTTAATTAAAAGCCATGTCTTGATTATGCACATGGGTTTTCAAATACATTATGTTTAGAACCCAAATGAATATATATACTTTTGTAATGCACTTATTTGCTAACAACATGGGCTTTCAATTTAAAAAAGAAAACAAAACTTTGAGACAATTTGTTTTCCGAGTGATCTTGAAGATACTTTTAAGAAATCTCAGCCAATACATTTGTGATGAAGAACAAACGCTACTTAAATCGAAGAGACTTGCTGTTTTTTTAAATTGAGATTTTGCCTTGATTAATCTAAAATTATAGATAACATCACCCCCTACTTGTTACATGCAGAAATTAATTTTGGCAAATATTTTTCTAAAAATAACCGGCAGTATCATTTAAAAAAAATAAGCTGATGAGAAAGAATTCTCATCATCCCTGAACATAAAATTGTTGTCTATAAAAAAAAAATTCTCACTAATTAATTATTTCAAGTTATACAAAGATTGCTCTTTTTCTGATAAATATTTTTTAAATAATTTACTTTTCGCGAGTAATTTTATCTCTTTCTAAATTTCTTCCTGCAGACGATCAAGTCAGAATTCATCGTATCTAGTACCCCAACTGCGACAAGAAGATTTTTTTCAAAACCAGAACCAACACGGCATGTGATTTGGCCCTAAAAGTCAACTAGTCAACTCCACCACGACGCGTTCCACCATCCTCCCTCCAACTAGGACTAGACCAGCCGTGGGCCCCTCTCGCTCAGTCTCCATTTCAGGTCGTCTCTTTCTTCTTCTTCCTCTTCTTCCTCCGTAAATCCCATTTCTTATTCCTCCGACAGCTACGCATCACTCCTCTCTCCATCTTTATCTCCATCTCTCCATCTCTCTCTCTCTCTCTCTTTCTCTCTCTATTGGCGAAACCCATTCCGAAGCGCAACGCAGAAGAATCCATGGAGTTCGTCTCTCTCACCTTCTTCTCCTTCTTCTCCTTCCTCCTCCTCCTCCTCCAACCCCGCCTCCTCCTCTCCCAGCAAGCCTACGTCGACAACAAGCAGCTCGACTGCGAAAACCCCTCCAACAACAACAACATCACCCGGGGCTTCTCCTGCACCGGCCCCCTCACCTCCTGCCGCGCCTACGTCACCTTCCGCCCCACCGCCGTCTATAATTCTCTCGTCACCGTCGCCTACCTCCTCAACTCCCAGCCTTACATCTCCGAGATGACCTCCATCAACAACCTCACCAACCTCGAGCACCCCCCTCCCGACACCCTCGTCATCGCCCCCGTCGACTGCGCTTGCACCTCCTCCTCCTTCCTATTACCAGCACAACGCCTCGTACGTGCTCCAATCGGTGTCCGACACGTACTTCCTCCTCGCCAACGACACCTACCAGGGGCTCAGCACCTGCCAGGCTCTCATTGGCGGAGAATCCGTACTCCGCTGTGAACCTGTCCGTGGGGATGAATCTGACCGTCCCGGTGCGGTGCGCCTGCCCGACGGCGAACCAGAGCTCTGCCGGAGCCAAGTATTTGCTCACCTACCTGGTGACTTGGGGCGATTCGATCTCTGCCATAGCGAAGATGTTTGGGGTTAGCGAGAAGAGCGTGCTGGACGCGAACGAGTTGACGGTGACGAGCGTGATTTATCCTTTCACGCCAATTTTGGTACCGCTGTCCACGGAGCCTACGAAGATCGAGACGGCGTCGCCGCCCGCCAGTCCGCCGGAGGCTCCCTCAGTGCCGGCGGGCGGTAATTCAGGATCTTCGAAGAAGTGGGTATTCGTCGGTGTCGGCGTCGGAGGCGGTGGGCTCGCGGTTGCTCTTGTTGCTCTCGCGCTCTGGTTCTTCTGCTACAACCCTCAGAAGCGCAAGCAATCGAAATCGTCTGGCCTAACGCCCAAGAAGTTCTCAGACACCTCTGCGACGGATCACGCTTCTCTTGCAGTGAAGGGCGGTTCCTTCTCTGGCTTCTCTTCTGGCATTCGAGAAGCCATCGACACTCTGACCGTGTATACCTTCCAGGACTTGCAAATCGCCACCGGGTTCTTCAGCAAGGGCAACAAGATCAAGGGCTCGGTCTACCGCGGCAAGTTCAAGAACGATGATGCCGCGGTGAAGGTCCTGAAGGGCGACGTCTCGGGCGAGATCAACATCCTGAGGCAGATCAACCATGCCAACATAGTCAGGCTTTCCGGGTTCTGCGTCCATGAGGGGAACACTTACCTCGTTTATGAGTATGCTGAGAACGGGTCTCTCAGCGACTGGCTCCACTCCAAGAAGTTCGAAAGTTACTCTGTTCTGTCATGGAAGCAGAGGGTTCAGGTCGCGTACCACATCGCCGACGCGCTCAATTATCTGCACAACTACACGAATCCCCCCTACGTCCACAAGAATCTGAAGACCAGCAATGTTCTCTTAGACGCCAATTTCAGAGCAATGGTGGCGAATTTCGGGCTGGCGAGAGCCGTGGAAGACAGCGACGAAGAAGGCGGACTTCAGATGACCAGGCATGTTGTCGGGACTCAAGGATACATGGCCCCAGAGTACATAGAGAATGGCGTGATCACCTCAAAATTAGACGTTTTGCCTTCGGGGTCGTGATGTTGGAGCTCTTGTCCGGAAGGGAAGCTGCCGGAGACACCAAGAATGGAGAGGAGTTGCTGTCTGCAGCCATCAAGAGGGTGCTCGATGGAGACAGCGTGAGGGAAAATCTACGAGGCTTCATAGATCCTTCGCTTAAGGACGAGTATCCTCTGGACTTGGCATTTTCCATGGCAGAGCTTGCGAAGAGATGCGTCTCCAATGATCTGAATGCTCGCCCTCAGATGGCCGAAGTTTTCATGACTCTTTCCAAGATCCTCTCTTCCTCGTTGGACTGGGATCCATCGGACGAGTTTGATCGATCCCAGTCAATGAGTCATGGTCAGTAAAGTAGGCCGAATCCAATTGACAAGTTAAATAGCCAAAGTGCCACACGCAGGTCTCCACATTACATAATCCGGTGAAATAGTAAGCTCTGGGATGGGTTGATTCAAGGGCCATCTCACTGCAAAATGCTTGTATGATGTATATAGGCAAGGAGTTGAAATAATCGTGCATTCCTAGTTCACCTAGATAGCCAAGCTTTGCTATCATAATAATTTTTAAGATACTGTGAAAATAAATGAGTTACAAATTCTTGAATGTATAGATCTCACAGTAATTTATAATTATTTCTTATTTGATTTTTTATGGTTCAAAATAAATTGTTATCCTTACAATAGACTAAAGATTACCCGCAATCATTTTTCTAGTCCAGAAAAAACATACATCAATATAAAAGGCAGTCAGGACAACTTTTATTGCTGTTGTTTTTCTTTTGCCTAAATGAGTGTACGAAATTCCAAATACAATACAAATCAGATATGCCATCCCCGTTTTGGATGAGTCCATAATGTCATGTCCTCTTCCAGAAACAGCAAGCAGAAAGAACAAAGCCCGCAAGATGAGTTTGCCTATCCCTTTTGTGCCAAAAGGAAACAAAGCAGCAAAAAACAGAAAAACTGAACTTCCTTGAACATTAAATTGTGTATTGCACTAGATGAAACTCACCAGCCGGTGAATTACCTTAAAAGCAAAAGGAAGACGACTATACGCTACAACCTTCTTCTTTTTCCCTTTTTTTTTTTTTTTTTTTTGGGGGGGTGGAGAGAGAGAGAACGGTACATGTGAATTGGTGTAGAGACAATGTGACTAATCTACAACGAATGGAACTGAGGCTGCATCCAATAATACATCCAGCTGCGGTGCAAGCTAGTACTGATTTTCTGATGAGCGTTCAATTTTCTCCACGAGCCTTTGCAACACCTTCCAGTATCTTAAGCAAGATGGGTTTGTATGGATTGCTCGACAAACCCACTTTTGTGGAGTTTGGCAAGCCGCCACAGAGGAAGTAGAGTCATGTGCAGATTTAACATCTTTTGCGAGTAAATGCATCTGAAAGAAGAGCTCTGCAGGCCTCATTTCTGCAAATACATGGCCAAATCATCAGAAAAACAATTTTAGAAGTCAAATACACCATTACTTGAGTGCCATATAACCTTTCAATAGTTCACTCGGACATCCTAAATTTTTAAAAACATTCATCACAAGTGCCATGTCACACCAAATCCTAATTTTTTCAGAAAGAGATAACTCCACTCCATCTTTTTTTATGTTTTTGCAATAAAGAAATGTTTTAACTCCCAGAGTAAGAAATTTAAACACTTTCTAGTCTAAAAAATACTACAAACAATGAAGACAGTTAAAAGTTCATCCAAATGAAGCATTAGATCTTAAGCGTTTTACAACGCAGGTCATATGAGAACCTAACCTGGTGGCCAAGTAAACCATTCAAGGCAAAGATTGTTCTCCCATTTCTCTTTAGAACCAAGACTTCCTTCTGCTTGAGCCCGCAATGTTGAGACAACAGGCAATGGAACTAGAGCCGTCTCCTGTGCTTTAGAGAGATGTCTCAGAGCAAGCGAGAGGAACTGAGAACCATACCCTAGCTTGGCTAATTCCATACATACGACCCCTGAATAATGACACATAATTGCTCAGTCAGCACCAAATGGAAATGTACCCCACAGAGAGAGAGAGAGAGAGCTCTGATATGTAGGCCTGACTGTGCATGTGCCTAAATGAACTACTTCTCTAGTAAATCTAATGGAACAAGTATATTTTCAGTCAGCACTAAATGAAAATGTACCCGAGAGAGAGAGAGAGAGAGAGAGAGCTCTGATATGTAGGCCTGAGTGCGTGTGTGCCTAAATGAACTACTTCTCCTTTAGTAAATCTAATGGAACAAGTAAATTTTCAGGGAGAGGTCAATGGTTCACTGCGAAATAGGCTCAGCAGTCACCTACCGAAGCAGAGAGACATTCCACTGTTAGAATCCATCAACAAACAAGCTTGTTCAAGGAAGCTTTCTGCAGAGGGAAAATCATGGTTCCATAAAGAAATCAAGCCCCGTGCCAGGTTGAAGATAGCTTCCCACATTACATCTGACTTTTCCCTCTCCTTTAAGCATTCATAGAACCTCAAGTCTATTTTGCTTTTATCAATTTGCATCTCATAATGTACCTCCATGAATTTAAGACAGACCCAACCAATATGAAAATTTGTCCCAAGGTCCAAGCATCTCTCATATTCTTTACGAGAGCTTTTCAGGTCCCCAGCAACAGCATATGCACGAGATAATAGCAAGTGCGCGAAAAAAGATAGCCATTAGGAAGTGGAAGCCTAGATGCATCTGTTGCATTATTGAAACATTCCACTTGACTTCCCTCCTGAAAGTACAACTCAGCAGCAGAAAGTAAGAGATGGAATTTTCTATACGGATAGCAGTTACTTGTCCCAGCATATAATTCATTGGACAGAGCCACGCGAATCAGCCGATTCAGTATAACAGAAAGATGTTTAGGAAATCTCTCTTCCCGTGCCTTTTGCAGAAGATTAAGTATGAGCAAGTACCGAGCACTATGATTCCAAGGTTCCTGACGTAAGCATCTGCAGCCATAAATGGAAGAAAAGCACGTCAAGAAAGGCAGAGGTACAACAAAATGCCCCTAGACAACTTCCTAAATAAGTGTCAACTGCCAAATTCAGACATGTTAAACCATGAGTATAAAGGAGATTTAGAAAAATGAAATATTTGGATATTAACGACTCATTGCATCCCCAAAAAAGCCACAAATCTAGGATAAAAAGACAAATTTTTCTTCCAAGTACTTTGTTTAAAAATTTCAATCTTAAACGTAGAATAAGTTGCTGCAGTACTTTTGCAGTTGCTGAATGCATCGAGGCTCCTGCAAACACTGATATGTACATGTTGGGAAAGAAAACTTTGGATTGCTGTTTCCGATGGCATAGCAAGCAACTGCTCCAGCACCAAGGATTTCAAATGAAGATTTGAAACCTTCTTTTCGGGGAATTTCGGAGAAGCTTATGACACTGCACCTTGTTGCAAGATGTGAATCATTCCATTCTTTACTTGATAGCAAGAGATAACCAAGCAATTGCCTGCTATCACAACATATATCAGGAAACAGTCTTGAATTTGGGGGAAAACACAGAACATTTGACAAATATCGCAAGGTTCTTAATTAACTTTTCATGCCATGAACACTTTATAATGGTCTGGAAGAATGGCGCCAAACAAAAATTTTAAGATATAATACCAGTACTTATACATGTCAACATAACCTCATGTTCAGAGAAACAGGAAAAACATAACCTTACCTCACAAACACCCTATTCAGGCATTTAGAATCCTTGACTAGATGAAACCAGGGGCTAAAAAGCGCCAAAACTAGACAAAGCTATCTATATTTTAGAATAGGAAAATGGAAATAATCTGAAAGGGGAAAAATCTAATGGTAACTTCACTATAAATAGAATTGAAAACACCTCATTACAATTAAAGTTACTGTCTCTTGACATCAAGTTTTCTTCTATGGAGTAAAGCCACAGCATCTTGGTTATCTTTCTTGCAGCAATCCACAGCCATCATCTTTAGCACTTACAAAATACACCGTGTAAACTCACAAAACAACAGAGGGTTGTCTTCCTAATTTCATGCACTACGCTTATGCATGGCCTCAACTCAATAAACTGAAATATTGCAGAGTCATAACCGGCCCAAGGAATATTATCAGTCAAACTCTAAACGATTTTCTTGTCTGCAGTCCATGCTTCTTTATCATTCTCTTTTCTTGCACAAACACCAGAACTATAATATTCTAAAGTCAGTTGAACTTTACACTTGGATGCAGGTGAAAGAAGCCAACTCATGGATTACTTCAACAAGAGTTTGACCAACTCAGCCTAGAAAACTTCTTTCATACCATGAGAAAGCTTTGATTTTTGCTTCAAGTTCATGACAAGCGTCATACCCTGTACAAGTCATTCTCTATCATCATCTTCAAGTCCAAACACTAGATTGCAGAACTACTTTTGGAAATATTACAGGACTGATGCAAAATATATCATTTCAAGGAGGAAATACTTAAAATGAAAAAAAGACAAGAGGAAGTGAGTGCTGGAGCTAAAGAAACTAGGACGATTAGTTCTGCTTACGCTGTTGATATTACCTTAACAAATTACTACTGGGATACATGTGGACCGCTTTCTGAAGATGATGAATTCCAGTCCGATAACCAAGGCCAGGTCCTGACTCATTCTTTACCTGCACAATGCTCACATATAACCATATAAGAAAAATGGCCAGTATCAATTCATCAATGTAAAGCACATTCCATGTCTCTCTAGAATGTGGATTTTCCAAAAAGTAGGATATCACTCACCAGCTTACCAAGAGCTATTAAGAAGTGCATTCCCTCCATTTCTTCAAGAGAACTAAGAAATCGACGACCGACAGAAACAATCTGATTGAGCCGGTTATTTTTATCAAGAGCATGGATGCCAGACACAATAAAGCTAACTTTAGGACTCTCAAATAATTCCTTTGGCATTTTTAAAATGCTATTGATTGCTGAATCCATTCCAGAAATAAAATATAACAATCTGCAAATGAAACCAGCAGTGGCTCTTGCAGTTGCCTTTTCCATGGTAGAAATAATAGCAACAAGGTTTCTCGTCACAGAAAGAGCAAGTTCATTGTTCCCAAGCTGCCAAAGAGAGAGAGCATATAGTTGAAGACATTCTGCATCAAGAGTACCTGATAGAAATATAGCTTAGAACATCAGACCAATGAAGGTTTCATAGCACAAAATAAGAGAACCGTGGAGGCAGGGAGATTGCATCCTAATACACAAACTCTCAGTATATTCTAAGATGATAACAAGAGGAATCTAGTAACATATTTTAAATCATGGGCAGCAAGTCAGGAACCTTGAGTCTTCACAGCTTCACACTCCCTTGCTGCCTCTAGAGCATTCCCAGCCTGCAGCAATGAACCCCACTGGCTTAGAAAAATTGTTTAAAGTAGACATAACATCTACAGTTACATTACACCATGTGCCTCAGAAGCTGTATTAAGCTTTCCTGTGGGGTCCAAAAAGATTAGCTAAAGACAATTTTGGATATGCTTACCTTAAGAAGCGCTCTTGCCAAATTGATCGTTACATCTCTAACACTAGATTCTGGAACTGTTGTAGAAAAGCTATTGATGGCAAATCGCGCCAGCCTGTAAGATGCAGCAGCAGACTGATAATCAAGCCGTGCCTCACAAATGAGCCCCTTGAAATTATGCGATTCAGGGTAATAAGGTGCGCACTGGACCGCTTGACATATGGCTCCAAAAACCTTCAGGAGGCAGATGATATGCTCTGGTTATCTTAATTTCACAGATGAAGGTAATAAACACTAATTCTCAAACAAGAGATAGTGATGTGCATTGGAACATATATATAAATATTAGTCAGGAAACAGTAGGTGGTCATAAATAAGAAAATCAAAGTTTTGTTTATGCCTCTCATGCTCTATATAAAAAGCCATCTCATGTGCACTTCCATTAAGTCATTTAGTAAAGGCAAAGCATTTTAATATTTTCTCACCCCCCACCTCTTTTATCTTGAAGATCTTAGCATTTTAGATGGTGGCAGAGACAACATAGTCATTGTCGCAAGCTGCCCTTCTAGCATCAGCACAAGCTCATCCTCCACCTTTGTTGTTGGCAAGCACATCCCATTTGTTTTCAGTGTTCATTTGTGTCAAGGTTCTATTATCCTTTGTCGGACCCAATTTAAGCCTCATTATTTGTCATCCTCAGTCCTCTGGCATAGTCATCGGTTTTGCTCCTCCATGACAGTAAAGCTCTCTGTTATTGTGGGTTTGTTGGTTTAGCTTGAGGTTTGTGTCATTTTTAAATACCTCATAAGGCCCCCCCAAAAAAAGGCTACGCAAAATTGTCTTCAGCAAAATCTCCCAATTTTGGTCCTTTGAAACCTCAACAACTTCTACTGTAAATGTCGCCCATTGCAAGACTCATCTTTGATGCAAGCATCGTTGATGAGCAAAGATGGCGTCTAGTATCCAGGCACATGTCAGCGCTAGAGTCAAACACACCGTTCTCAAGCAGCCAAAGTCAAGCACCATGGGATGATGAAGTTCAATATGCCGTACTTCATGAAGTTAGATTCTCACATGATATTATCTTTGTTGTTTGAGGAAAAGAGAGGTGTAAATTTTCCATTCTTGATTTGTCTTTTTAGCGATTCTGTCAATTCCAGTGTTTATGTGGGTTAATTTCAGCTTGTCATTTTAAATCCAGTTTGATGTATCCACATTCGCTATCAAGTGTAAGGTCTGGCTTACAAAGCACTTTAGTCACAGAGTAAGGTAGAAAGTTGCACCCTGTCATATACAAGTAGGATGCTCCAGCTTGACAGGGAGTGTCACAGATATTAGTCAGTAGTTAGTAGGTGGACATAAATAAGGAAATTAGGATTTTGTCTCTCATGCCATTAATAAAGCCATCTTTTGTACTCTTTCATCAAGCTATTTTAGCAAAGATGTAGGGTTTTAGTTTCTTCTTCCCCCCCAAAAAAAAAAAAAAAAAAAGACAAAACCAAACAACCCTCCCCAAAATTGTAGAATATTTACAAGGTGTGACAACTTAATGAACAGCCATACCTGTGAAGATGAGGAATGCCCTGAAGGTAAAGCAAGCATTGCCAGCCCAATTTGGAACTCAGGAAGCTGCATTAGAAATAAAATCAATCAGGGGCAGATGAAATAACGTGGAAGCACTCTCAGCCCAAAAGAAATAACTGAGGCAGTGAAGAGGAGAGGTACTCTAGATTAACTCTAAATAATACAGAAGCACTATCTCTAAAAAGTATTACAATTAAGAGGGAAAAAGATGAGCAAGCCACCATAACAAGCTATATAGGAAACATGACATCCCTGTCAAGCTGGACAGCAGATGCTCATAAGGCTGAGTCACTAGCTCAAAATGTAGAACACTTACCGGCAATGTCTGCACAGCTCTCCAACAGCCCTCAAAAGCATCTTCAGCTGCATCTTCCCTGAAAAATGGAATCAGATCAGTGGTGCAAAAGATTCCAACAATTATTAAAACCAAATCAACTAATTTAACAACTACCTGGCACAATAATCAGCTGACATGCCTGCCCATGGGAACGCAAGAGAAGGATCTATGCTTCTTGCACTATCAAATGCTTGCTTTGTAAGTTGCTTATCTGCAACTTTTCTGTAGACCTGCAACAATCAATATGGTTTTCACTGAAAAGATGACGAGCAGGCCTCAGACTATCCAAATGCAGTTTCACATAACATGCAACATCCAAAAAAATTACAGTCTACAAAGACTAGTATTCTAGAGGAAGGGACATTGAAAGTGATATGTAGGTAATCGGTGATTCACCACCGCTGATCTACTCTCAATAATTTACAGGGCCGAGCAGCCAGCAGCAAGTCTTCAGCATGAACTTTTAGGTCAGAATCTTACGCCACCTTGTCCATAGTAGAATTTACTTTCGAAGAAGTTTCTCAGGAATTGCAATAGTCTCAAGCACTTACAGTCAAAATGGAAAACTCAATTTGAAACGTTATTCTACACCAATCAGGAAGTTGATTTCCCTTTCCCGGAAAGTCTTGCAAAATGTACCCAGGCTAGCAAATAAAATTAGTATGGTATGGGAACAAGTAGAAGAGACTTGCTCTAAATGCACAAGCCTCCATTTCTATCTGAGAGGGATCAGTCTCATGCCAGAGCCAGACACAATTCCAACAAGGAAATCCTTTCACCTGAAGTTCCATCACTAAGCATAATTTCAATTATGTCACGTGAGATCATAATCGGCTTATCTCAACAAAATGAGCCGTCTGCATAATACAAGAGACCTTTAACTGAGCTTGCATTCAGATTGTCTCATACTGAAGCTTATTTAGCCAAATTCATCTTTCCAACCAAATGGACCATTTGAGGTTAGAGAACTCTCAGAACGACAATTTGAAAAAAACGCAACAAGATAGCAAATTAGTTATAAGTCAGGACAATAACAAGTAACCCTCAGAACACTCGGAAGCAAATTTGTTATTTGGACATTTTATAAGTCTTAAGACTCAACCGCTTCATCACCATTAAAGTGTTCGCCACATTCAAGAGGACTCAAGTTTCAAACTAGTTTTCCTTTCAGCAGCTAATCAACCACAAAGGTACACACAATATCAAAATGAAGAGCTAGAAAATAACTATTCACAAAGGTACTAAAAAGCAAGCATCAGCACCATATACCTTCCCAAGGTATGCCCAAGCAACAGCCAGAGATACATCTAACTGTAATGCTCTGATCAAACAATGTTGTTTCAAAGCATGATTATCAGATAAACATCCCAGTGCCACCCAGAACTCATAATTATGCCCCTCAAGCAGCAATGCACCCAAAGCCATCTTCTCTGGTAACTGCCTGATAGAAAGAATAGGTCAGTGTAAATTCAGGAAACCATTAGCATCCAAATAGCAAACCAAGCAACAAAAGTCACACCAAGAATCGGATTTGTATGTGGAAATTTTGATCAACTTGGATCTCAGGTCAAGACTCATAGCAATATCGGCATAGATGTTTGCTTGCCATGGTGCCAAACGCAAAGCTTTCTGGTATGAAATCCGGGCTGACTCCACCGCTGCATGACAGGTCTCACTCCAAGAATGTACAGAAGATTTGAATGCATCTGCTTCAAGCTCTGAATTCTGGTCATCAATCATCCATGGAAAGCAAGTGGCGTACGCAATCTACAAGAGTAGAAGCAGAACGCATAGTACTCCATTAGTTGGGCAGGACATGAGGATTTGTGTGCAAGTGCGTGTGCGTGCGGGAGAAAGAGCAAGGGAGAGAGAGAGTCCATGAAGATGAAGTCCATGTTCCACCAGTAGCAAGACCAAGTATATTCCATATCTAATAATTGGCAAGCCAAATGATCAATCATCAAATAACCCAAACCCCATATTGCAACTATTTCCAGATTAGGTTTTCCTGCATCGCCAAACTGTCTAGTTGCTATTTAGCTAAAGAGACCAAATAAAAGCAGAACCCAATAAATTAGATTGCCTAACCTGAATATCACCATACATCTTCCAAAGGGATGATACATTTCCAGTGAGTTGAGTACTCTCATTTGCAACTTTAGATGCCTCCTGCAATTAGTGCAGAAAGTTCTTTTTGTCTCTCATTTATAACAAGTAAAGCTTCAAAGAAGAAAGTGATACAGGAATTGCAGGGCAAATTAACCTCTAAGAGTGAGGCAGCCCATGTAAACGCTCCTGTGTTGATGCATTCTTTTGCCAGACCAAGCAGGCCAGAAGAGAGTCCATAGTATGCCGACAAATTTTCAGGTGAAATGTCCAGAGCTTGCCGAAATTGTTCAATTCCCTTGAAAAGAAAAGCAGAGCAATAGAATGCATAAGATTTTAAAAAGAAATTTCAGGCAAAAAGGTAAATTTTCACAGTACAGATAGACCAGAACCGTGTGAAATTTTTTTAAGTCAACTAAATGGAGACAATAATCAGCCAAAATGAACAAATAAATAAGCAGTCAATAGAACGATTGTAACATTGAGAATGAAAAAATGACCAGAACAATATTTTCACTTTTGACGCCTTAATTGTGCCATCATTTTATGACCCAAGTCCAGCATAAAAAGCCCCACTTGCTTCCGCCATTTTTCTTACACTTCCATTTATGTTCGTTATAAAGATATTTGTATCTGATTGGAGGACATCACAAATAGAAAATAAAGATTCTAAACTACTCATCATTCCCTAGAATTAAAATACACAAAGTTCTCGACAATATTTGTCCAATAGATAAGATAAGTTCCATCTGGCTGGACATTGTTTGTCCAATACGTTAATGTAGACATATGTGGATCCAAAGATAAAATCTAGTAGTCAATGTGCAAGCATCAAGTTAAAGCATTGAGTTTAATGCAAAAGTATCAAGACAAGAATTTACTAATTCCAGTGTTGGTCATGTGGATTTCATTTCAGAAATCAGATTTTTGAATTATACAGTCCTACTAGTTACATAAGTAGCACACAAAAGAACAAGTGTGAGTATATAAACATAAACCATCATCTATGGATTGGTATTTGTATGCGGGAGTAGATACAATTAATTCCTTATACCTTTCTAAAGGAACCAAGCATCATGAAGATGTTTCCACTTTCAATCCGGGCAAAAACTCTGGTTTCTTCCAGTTCAATGGCCCGTCCAAAAGACTGTACAATGCCAGGCTAAGATCAACAATAAGTCTGAAAGTAAATTGCAGCACAAAGGACACTCCGTCTTAGGAGAGGAATGCATCAGTTGCATGATCCAGCTGGTCATCAAGAAAATTATCTTACAATTTCCTTGAATACTAACCATTCTTAAATGCATATAGTCAAATGTTTTTTTTCTTTAAGCACACCTCACCAAGGAAAAAAGGAAATACCTACAGTCACCAACTCACTGCATGCGCATGAATATTTTTTGATTTAAGAAAATGCCTATAGTCACCAACTCTTTGCCTATAGTCAAAGCTGAATAATATTTTTTTTCTAAAGCACATCTCAGAATTTCCTTCAATACTTCAAATTGTACCATGTGAGTTAATCTCCCAACAGGCAAACAGGAAGCACAATCATACTTTTCGCTCAATAAAGTAGCAAAACAATTGGAAAGGCAACTTCTACCAAAACAAAAGAAATAGAAATGAAGCATCTATAGAACAGAAAACCTGACCTTGATTGCAGCAGTATACATGCCTAATCGCTGGTAGGCAAGACCCAATGCCTACAATTAAGTCAAAAGAGAACCAGCAAAGAAGCACAAATTAACAAATCATTATTAAAAAGCTTCTAAACCTAATGAAAGAAAGAGCAAGAAACCACATACTTCCCACAAATCAGAACAGGTAGGATGACCTCGAATAGCTTGTTGAAGACTCGGCACAGCCTCGGACCATCTCTTTTGATGAACCTGCCAAAAAGTACATGAGGGTGAAATAAATGGAGTAACCAAACAAGTGAATATCCCCATCCTCACAATCCGTGCCTTAAAAGGAATAAGAGAAGAAAATGTGAAACCTGCAGATAACCCAATCTTCGAAAAGCCCAGAAAGCCCTTGGTGATTTCTCCGATGCTTCTTTGCAAACCGCCACTTCCAAACTTTCCTTTCCTCCTTGGTCCAACAAATCACATAATGCCTCCTAATTAAAAGCATTCGCATATCCACGCAGAGTTCATCGGAATCCAAAAATTTAAGGAGAACTGTCTATTAGGTAATGCTCATACAAAGTCAGCCCATCCCTAGCCAGTAATTAATCACCAGTCGCCACTGCATAGTTTTACTAGGAAAAAATTGAGACTGCGTGATTTGGCTTATATTCATTAGAACATAACATATCGACACAGTATGAGCAATAAATGAAACACATCCCAGCCTGAAATAAGAAACTATAAACATGCAAATAGATTACCCCAGATTCTTGGTCGTCCGGATTGAGAACAACGGCTCTCTGGTAACACTTGACAGCTCTCTGAGCACCATCAGAGGCCACTTCACCATAGTAATGGCCCAAATATTTGAACGCAGCTGCATTGTTAGGGTCCAATTTAGCCGATTTCGAAATGCTCCGCCGCTTTCTCCATTTTCTCTTTCGAACCCGCTGCTTTCTCCCACAAACACAGCCCCTGGCGTCGAATTACCAACAGAAACCACCCCCACAACTCAAGAACCAGAAGCGACAAAATCAATGCTGAATAGAAGACGAAAACAAGCAAAGCAGAATTACAAGTCGGAAGCGAAGCTCGGGGTCATCCGGATGGGCGTCCACCGACTCCTCCAACCGCCTCAGAGCGACCGCTTCTTCCTCATCCTGAATTCGAGAAAACGAGCCGCGCATTTCAGGGGGGGCCATCGATGCTTCGAAAACGGCGAGCTCAATTCAGCAACGAGAGTGGATAAGCAATGCAAAAAGAGTACCGTTTCTCCCATCGCCGATCAAGATTGCGGAGGAGAGGGGGAAACCCTAGAAGCCCGGCGTCCGCAGAAAGTTCTCTGATTCAGTGAAGTGAACTCCGCCGGAGAAAACCTCCGTCCTTCGCCGCCGCTCGTCCGGTGGCTTCCCGTGATCTCAGTGGACCGTCGCTTTTCTGCGGCGGTTGTGTACGGAACCGGGCGGCGACGCCAAATTCCCTCGGCGCTGAACCTCCGATGTGCGTATGTTTCGTCACTTCGCGCGGGTTCGCATCCAACTTTTTGAAAAGGAAAGGAATCCTCTCGCTTTCTACGATAATTTTCCAGGAAAATAACCTCGATTTTCTAGGGAACCAAATAAATGAAATTGAACCCAATGCCTATGATATAAGTCTATAATTAGGTGAAACATGTAAAATGAGAAATATTTTTGAAAATGCATACTTAAGGGAAACACCATTTCACAATCGACCACTCATTTAATTTTGTCTTGGCAGATGCACATTTTTAGAGTAACTAAAATTCAACAACCTTGTCAAGTTATGTAATAAAATGTGGATTATCTCTCATATTCCTAATTTGGTATTGCTACCCAATTAGGACACACCTATTCTAATTTTATGACACATCGATAACTTGTCAAAATTGTTTTTACCTAATTTATTTGGATCAACTTAAATCAGTATGAAAAGTAAGCAATGGAAATGAAAAAAAAAAATGGTCGAAAAACTGTAAATTTACATTAACATAAAACAAGTTCGTTAACATCGGAAATTAAAACAGTTCTTTTTTCCGTTCCAACTTTGATTTCAGGGGAAACGACAGTCAATTGGTGAAACAATCGGGAGTTCTTTTCTCCCCCGCGACGAGCTTCCTCCTGCGACCTTTTTTTTTTTCCTCCGACGAGAGCGTCTCCCCTTTTCGAGCGTTCGTCTTCTCCGGCGCCTGTCTCCGACGAGCGCCTCCTCCAGCCGCTGCTCCTTCACCAGGTAAACGTCGTCACTGCTCCTCCTTCACTGATTGTCTTCACTTCGGCGAGAGCTCGAGTGTTAGGGCTCGCTCGAGGAATCGCTTGCCCAGATCTGCGAAGCTTCGCTGCTGCTTCGCTCCTGCTCGGGCTCGGCTCGAGCGAGCAGAGCAGCGAGCTTCGGCGACTCCAGAGCAGAGCAGCGAGCTTCGCTGCTGGTCGGGCTTCGCCTCCCATATTTTAACAAGTAAGGGTTTTTGTTTAGCCTTTTGTGCACTATTACTATGATTGGGCAGGTTCGTTTGTGCTTAGATCGCCAGGATTATGTCTGTGCACAGCACATATCCTTTCCAGGAAGATCAGCCCCAGAATGTTTGATGCAATTCCTTCCGAAAGAGAAAAAAAGCCTAAAGAAGGTGAAAGCATTTGGAAGAAGCACTAGCTGATATTTCATCACTTCTGGAGTTGAAATGGATATGCTATGACTCATGATATGGTAAATTGGTGTTCTGCTTTTTCTAGTGATGTGCCCACTATCTTTTAACTGATGTTTTTTGCCGATCAAGTGCCACCTAGTGTTCAGGTCGTGGTTCAAACCACGGCACATTCTCTTGTTCCTTTCTAGTTTTAGTGCAAAAATTGGTGCTTTGGTGAGGCTCTTTCATTGTTAAGTCTTCACTTGTGTGTTTCAAGGATTAAATTTGTTGATTGCGATTTAATTTACTTGTAGATTCGGGGAAAATCTGCTGGTGCTTGGTTCTATCACCACATGATCCTATGCGTCAAGCCTTCTTAGTGCCTCTTTAGAGGATACAAAATTGAGGTACCATCTATGAATTGTTGTGGGTAATTGGCTGTACATCTTGAAATATCACGATGTAATGTGTAGAATTGGTTGACCATGCCTTCAATATTTGAACGCGAGTTGCTTAAAACAATTGAAGTTGGAGGTGGCCTTGCTTTTTGGAGTACTTTCAAAGATGAATTTGAGAATGAGAAAAACATGCTTTGGAAGGTTTTTGTTGAGAAGGCAGCGAAGCAGAGAATCGTTGAACTTGGTACTTGCGGAACTGTCAAATTTTCTGAGAATATTATCTTCATTTCAAAAGTATTATCGAGGATTACCTCGAAGAGACTTGGCAGAGTTTGTTATGCCTCGGCATCTAGGCACGATTGTGTTGAACATTTTGTTTATATTCTATATCAATGTCAATCTTTTTGAATTGTTGCCTAGACCCCTCATTTAGCCTGGTCAACCTAAGCCTTCCCTGATTGGGGCATGCTTACTGGACTTGGATATAAGTTCGAATTAGTGAAAAGAGTTACGGTGCATTGAAAGCCGAGGGCTTGTCATGAAAGACAAATATGGGTACTCTCGGCTTAGTCGATTTCTTCTAATATATTTGTTGGGGCTATAAGTGTCATGGCATCATGAAACCATTTCTTGTCCCACGGAGCCGAAATTCTAATGCGCTTTTGAAGGGTGGAGGAGCTCGCTATATTGCTAGTATCAACACTCACCCTTTTGCATGTGTTACAAAAGTATATCTCGCTACTAGAGCTTTCTTAATGTGTTTAGAAATTCTGCATAGATGATTCACTTGAGGAAAAGAGCTGTTTTTTTTTGGGTTGTGTTACCACTGTTGTATGATTCACTCAAGGAGAAGAGCTCAGTTTTTGGGGTTGTTGTCACTATTGTAGAGGGCTTTAATCAAAATCACATGCCTCAACTAATTAAATCAAGCTTGGATGATAGACGATATGATGATATTTATACAAGCTTGGATGATATCCTATCATTGAATTCTATATTATCAATTTGCGAGAAGCATCTCTCCTACATGGTTGTTTCCAAACCGGTCAATGGGACTCATCTGGAACAGATGACAAAAGACAACAATGACATCTTGAACTTGTGGGCAAAAATTTTGGGAAAGCTGCTTGATCTTGTCGAGAAAAGTTGTCACCAAATGTCAAGGAAACTATGGCTTGTATGGCTATTTTGAGAGCTTGAAGATGCTCTTGATTGAATGGATGATCTCTCCCCTTGAGCCCCCTCCTCCCTCCCTCCCTCCCCCAAAAAAAGAGAAGCTGAATGATGCTATTTCACATTGTGGTCCGAAGTGGGACCGAAGATGTTCATCATAGAACTCTCGCGTAGCTGGCTTCAATTTGATTGCATATTTTGCATAGGGGACAGATCTAGGCCTTGTTCCGGACTGAAATGATATACTGAACACTGCATATGAATGTATTCTGTCTTTTCATGCTTCCTCTTTCCCTCTCCTTTTAATAGAAGATATGTAGGCTTTCAAGGTCCAAAACTGGTACTAACGAAATAGGTAAGGCCACAAGATCGGCACTCATTCAGATTGAAATAAGCGCCTCATTACTAAATTCTGTTTTTGCATTACGAATTTTGCCGGCGCTTATGAGGCTAATGCATGCTATTTGTCATTTCCTTCAAGGGACAACGTTTTTCTTGAAGTCGATACTTCAATAGGGGAGGGGCCTTTGTTCTCTGCAGTTCTAGCTCTTGCATTCTTTGTCATGGAAGTTGAAAATATTGGGAAGAGGAACGATTGAGGCGACCCTTGGTCTATTTCGGCAATAGGCAATCTACATACATTGGGAGTTTTGTTTGTTCATCGAGAAAAGCTGTAGGAACATCTTTAGCTTTAGCTGTGGAAGTAGTAATGCCCAATTCTGGAACAGCAATTTTGTACATAACCAAACGTGTTTGTTCTTTTCTATTAGAAACAGAATTTTTAACAATTACCAAACGTGTTTACGTTCTTTTTCTATTCCGTAAACAAATTTTATACGATTCTATCAAACGTTTTTTTGTTTTAAATTGTTTGAATAAAACACTTTTTTTTATTTCTCGTTTCGCTAACAATTTTTAAAACGCAAACAAACGCGCCTTAGCCACTCAATCCGTAGCTTGTACGCCTCCCCAGGGTAATTTGCACAAAACTGAGTGGAGCCAAAATTGTCATCCAAGCCCTTGCGTTTCATGGGCCTCGCTCCTTTTCAAGAAGACATTCAACCAAGGGAGCACAGTCTTGCAAAAACCCAGGGTTTCCGCGGCTTGCACTGTCTCAGCAAAGACCGATCTTGCAAACCCATGGATCAGCGTCCCCCTCCGATCACGAACTACTCCAACAACAGAGCATTCCGGCGAGTCCTTCAATTTTTGCGCAATCTACGTTGATTTTGAGGGTGCCCTTCGCCGGTGGCCGCCATGCCTGAGGTACTCATGGTTCCCTTTTCTTTTTTCCTCTCATCCTAGGGTGCCATCTTACGAAACTCGCGTGCTCTGTCACTGCGAGGTCGATAATTCTGCTCTGAACAGGTCGTGGGGCCAAAGATGAAGGTGTTTCGCTCCTTCCAAATGAGCCACAACATATCAGCGATTGCCTCGTTAGATACCAGTTCGTATTTAATTCAAAGCATTGTAAAGTCCATTTGTCTAGACGAGTAATGGGCTGGCTTAAGAATTGTAGCTTTAGCCGCGGATCCGCCCATATATGAGCTGTCCATTTTGCAAATTAGGAAATGAAGATTGTGAACTGAGATCTTGTCACGGCACTTTGTAATTTTGAATATTTAAATAAAAATGAGATCGATAAATTAAAACTGATCGATAAATTAAAACTATCTAGACGAACAACAAACGCAATCGCCAAAAATAAATAGCTATGACAAAAATTAGTAACACATGAAAGTTCAATTTCGGACATGCAAGAAATATATATCCAAGAATTTTGATGAAAATAAAAAGAAAATGACATAAATGGTCAAGAACTTTGATTTAATATGCAATCATCCATGAACTTTTAATTTGTTTTATAAAGCCCTCGAACTTTAGCCTAATGTACAATATCGTTCCCAAACTTTTAATTTATTCAATGCGATTTGTAAATTTTTTGAAAATTTAGTCCAACATTTTATGAAAACGTTTCATGTTATCCTTCAATTGAGAATTACCTAATTTGGCTTTCCATTCGGTATATGTCTAAATGGTGGACAAAAAAAAATGTTACACTTGAATTATCCACGTAAGATTTTCGATCAAATTAGAATATAATAATCCTTTTAATGTGTTGTATTTGGAAAAATAGGTTATCCATGTTATTACTAATTTGAGTTGAATATCTTACATGAATAATTCACGTGTAGCGTTATTTTATTTTATTCTGGTCAATTGTCCAAATTTATCGGAGTAGAAACTTATTCAATTACTTGAATTAATGGAAGATAATATTATATATCTTCATTTAGTTCAGGAACTAAATTGTACATTTACTAAAAGTTTAGGGATCACATAAAATAAATTAAAATTTCATGGGTCAAAGTTCAAAAGTTTTTTATGTAATTATTTCGAAAATAAATGTAGAAACACGTGAAAGTGAAGAAATACCGGGCCGCTTTTCCAAATAAAATGTGAGTCTGTGTTGCACATCTTTGACGATGACCCCAGTGGGTTGCACTACCATACATTCAACCCAATGTGGCTTCGTTTTTCCATGTCTCTCGCCTTTAAGGCTAAAACAAAAGCCTAGGAAAAATAATCTCATTGGAGAAAATCTCAACTTGTATAGAAGATATTCAATTAGATTAGACTGCTCCACTCATTTTTTCTCTATCACTAAATGTTAACACCTAAATTTTACCACCTTATTTAAAACTTAATCGTGTGAAAAATTAGGGATTAAATTTTAAACCCTAACAAAAATAATTTCCATTAAATTGCATGCATATAGACATTAGGAACATTTGCATTAATAGTAATAGAGCTTTCTTGTTAAAAGAAAATAGAAAGTTAATTAAGAGAACTACTATTATATTAAAAAAAAAAAAAAAGCAAAGGAAACAAGCGAGGCCGGGCTGAGGCTAGCCCAGCCCGACTTCTTTCCTTTTCTCTTTATCCGTTTCCATTGACTTGGGCCTAGCCCAGCCTCCTTCATTTCCCCCCTTCCTCTCTCCCGCCCTCCCGCTCTCTGTAGAAAGAAGGATAAGCAAAGCACGAGCCATAGGAGACAGAGGATCGCGACGGAGCAAGGGAGGCAGCAGATCACATAGCATGATCCCAGGGTCGGAGCTAGGCCGGCAAGGCAGCTGGCCGTGGCAGGAGCCATGTGCGCTTGCTGGCCGAGCTTAAAAGCGAGAGAGGGAGAGTGGGTTCGGGGGAGGTCTTCGGTGAGAGTTCACGAGAGAGAGATGGGGGGTTTCTTTTTTTTCTTTTTTTCTTTTTTCTGTAGGTTTGCGCTGATAGAGAGATTTGAAAGGCGAGCTAGGAGGAGAGAGTGAGATTGAGAGAACTTCTCGCCGTCGCCTGAGGTTCGCCCGTTGCTCACCGTCCGAACCAGGTAGGTCTTCCGAACCATCGGTGCCCCGCTTTGGGGAGGCATCGAGTCGGAGCTCGCGACCGACTAGTTCGCGAGAGTTTGGGTCCCATTGGTCCTTCGTTGTGCACTTTGGTATGCTTCAGTAGGACCTTAGGGCTATGTTTGAGTTTCGATCACATCAGAAATCTCTCGTTCGAGTCGCGCACGCCAACTGTTTATATGGATGCTTGAATGAAGTCCACATATTCTTAGTTGGTCCTGCCCGAGCCTTATCATCTTTGAGTTGATACCAATGTTAAATTTGATGTGATCGATCTCTAAGTTGGTCTGGAATGTTGCTTGTGTGTCAATGATCATTGCTTGGTCCGAACAATAGCCCCGGATAAGCCTAGGTCCTCCCTCTAACCAGTGCATTCTATGTGTTTGATGAAATGTCAAAGCGAGATTTGGAAATGGCTTTCGCGAGGTTCGTTTCTGTGGTGTCGTCTTTATTCGAATTTTAGTCCCTTCCATCGTGTTGTTTGCTCATACGGGAGTCTAAGGCTCAAAAATCTAATCTTTCGCCGGAAGTATTCCTGCAACGGTGATGACCTCCGGCCAACTAGTGGCCAGCAGTGGTTTGGCGGTGGAAGAGTTGTCGGTTGTTTCGGGCCATGTCGTGTTTGGTGAGTTTCGGTGAGGCCATGTTTTGGGAAGAGGAGGCTTCGGGCGTCCAGAGGGGATGTACGAAAGAGACGAAGACCAAAGGGGAGGAAGAAAATAAAAGAAAAAGAAAAGAAAATCAATTAAAAATCAATTAAATTATTAACATATAACAAAATAAAAACAAAAAGGTTTTAAGAAATAGTTTTAATTAGGTGGCTCCGGGTCGTCAGATCGGGTCAACGAGCTGGATCGGGTGTACCCCGCCCGAACCCATTTTCCTGAATATAGTAATATTAATTATAAAATATATTCAAAAAATCAAAAAATTATAAAATTATAAAAATTATAAAAAAATCGAAAATTAAATAAAAATTCAAAAAAATTCAGTAAATTCGAAAAACTTCAAAAAAATTAAAAATTAGATTTTTTTAAAGAAATTTTAAAAAATATAAAAAGAAAAATTCAAAAATTTCAGAAAATTTCAAAAAATTCAAAAAGTGTCTAAAAATTTCAGTAGTAATTAGAAAAATGGAAAATACCAAAGTGGCCTACTTTCTCAAATAAAGACCCGAAGTGACCATTATTCCAAATAAAGACTCGAAATTGTTAACAAGTCTCAAATAAGGACACAACCCACCAACCGGGCGTGTGACATCTCCGGTGGCCTGAATATGGGCAATTTTGTCCCAAAAAATTATAGATAGAATTAACAAACCCTAAAAACAAAACCCCCAAACTCTTCACGTTCTTCTTCTTCCGCTCTTCATCTTTTACGTTCTTTGTCCCCTCTCGTTTGGAGAACTCAAATTCTTTGTTGATGGAGCATGATCCCTATCTCCCTGAGTTCCAAAGGTACGTGCCGTTCCTCCCTCCCTCCCTCTCTCTTTCTCAATTTGAACGAAACTGACCTCGGTTGAACGAGAGTGCGAATCAAAGTGTATGGCGAACCTAGGAAAAGATAATGAAGAATCGAGGCCCCCGTGTTACACACGAGTGTCTCAATAACGAAAATGTGGCTTTACTCAATATTTGTCTTTTTCGTTGGAAAGAAACGAAAGTAGGGGTTTCCTATTGTGTTTCAATTCGTGTTCCATTAACAGAAAATTTTCGTGCTCCAAGCGAGAGAAGACAAAGAACGGAGAAGATGAAGAGCAGAAGAAGAAAAATGTGAGAACGTGAAGAGTTTTTCTTTTTAGGTCAAAAGAACGTGAAGAGTTTGGGGGTGGTTTTTAGGGTTTGTTAATTTCTCTCTTTTTTTTTTGGACAAAATTGCCCATATTCCAGCCACCAGAAATGTCACACTCTCACCAGCCAGTGAACATTTTGGCCAGCCAACAAATTCAGGTTCTTATTTGAAATTTGTTAGCCACTTCGGGTCCTTATTTAGGATAACGGTCACTTCGGATCCTTATTTGAAAAAATAGGCTCACTTTAGGTCCTTATTTGATATTTTCCCTTACAAAAATAATAAAAAAGGGAAAAAAATACAAAAAGATTAAAAATTCAGAGTTTCTTGGAATTCGAAAATTTAATCTTTGCAAAATCCAAAAAAAATCTAAAAAATTTAAAATTAAAGAATTCCTCGAAGAGGTTTAAATTAATCTTTTGAGTTATTTTCTTTTATAAAGTGGAAGCCTTTCAATTTAGAATTATGCTCAAGATTGACCAAGCTCTTAAGGTCCTATCTTGGGGTTTCATTTGTCCTTGGAGATGAATGTCCTTGATTGCGTACTTCTGTAGGTTGATGACTTCCCTTTAGCTTAGTTAGGATTGACACTTAATTGTCTCTTAGTCGTTAGATGCTTCTTTTCCCTACAATTTATTCAATGCCTTCCTTAGTTATTGTTTGTTACGTTAATGATTACGCATCCGCATGATCACCTCATATTAGTAAATAGGTCTAAAATTAATCCAAACTACTTGACAATTTTTTTTTAAATGAACAAGATTAGGTACCATAATGTCACTAATTGATTAATTAGTGTAATCAAGTTCCTGATATTAAATTTTATGGTAACGTAGGAAGTGAGGGATGCTCTCATGCCTCATTTGGTTCATAGCCGATCTCAATAAGCCAATGATGACTCGCTATTACAAAATTCTTAGGAACACCCCAATGTCGCACGAAGTATGAGTTTGAGAGAGCCCGTGCTTAATCATGGGCTATAGGCGCGTCCTTTAAGTAATATCTCTATACCTATTCCCTTCCCTAAGGGATAGGTCGCGACGCAAACATGTTAAAACTATGTTCGCATCAATGAATCGATAGCTTGATAGAATTGATAAAGAGAAAAACGGGATCATGAAAAATAAAACTATCACCGTTAAATCAGCATGCAAGGTAATTAATGGGTAGGCGATCAAGAATCTAACAATATATGGTCCACAATTTGGAAGTGGAAGGGATCTTAGCGTATTAAAACTTTCTTCTGGTTAGCTATTCATAAGTGATTGTTGACTAATGAATTGAAGACATCTTGCAACTTGCGAGAAAATTCTTATTATTTGAGATGTGAGTTCATGTGGAAACAACTTTACATGTTCTAAGGGATTGTTCAATTGTCCATAAGATATGGCTTGAGTTTGTCCCATGGCAATATGTGGGAGAATTATTCTTAATGAATTTGTGTTGGTGGTTGAATCCAGGTCTCACTAATAAGGAGCGATTGAACTTTCATCAAGAATATAGTATAATTTTTGGAGTAGGTGTATGGCATATTTGGCAATGGAGAAACAAGTCACTTTTTTAGGATTACTTTGTTTTCCCTTTGAACTCGGTACAAGTAATTCAGTCATGCACAGAGAAAATAATTAAAACATCAAATTGTGGATAATTCGATGTTAAGTGGATCATGCACTTCTTCAATTTTGGTGAGATAGATTCTCCACCGTCTGAGTGGATTAAAGTGAATATTGATTGCGCTTTAAAGGCAACTCAGGACTTTTGTAAATCAATTTAGAAACAAAGGGGGTGACTGAATTGATGGCTTTGCTACATTTGTAAGAATATGTTCGTCGACACAAGTGGAACTTTAGGCTTTATGGTCAGGACTCAACTTCACAAATCAATTTGGATTTTATAAAATCATAGTTGGGATTGGCTTTAAAGCCATCATCGATCTTTTTCCATAGCTTATGATTGATAATGTTGACCCTACTTTGCTTTAAAAAGTCAGAAGATTGTTGCGCTTTCACTTTGAGTTTATAGTGCAACATAATTTTTTAGAAAGAAATCGCTCTATTCACTAGTTTGCTAATTTTAGAATTGACAAGCGCTTAAATACTAGTTTGTCCTTTATTATTTCTTACAAAGTTACTTCATGTTTTATTAAGTGATAAATAAGGGATGATAAATTTAGGACGTCGAATTTTTGTATTAAGCCTTTTCATACCAAAAAAAGGATATTAAACTAATTGGTGGGGGCCAAAGTGGGATAATAATTCGATGGTGTTAACCTCGGGCTCAAAAATAAGTTGCCAAAGATTGGATTTGCCTGGTTGTCTCATGTCGCAAAATTTGAATTGTGCTCCTAACGAGGACAGGAGTTAAATTCCCAGTCACTCAATTTGTACTACCTGAATTTATTTTCATTGACGCATTGCCGCGGCTGAGCGAAAAAGAAAGTACGCGTGATGTGCAACACACAATTATAAGGTCAACAGACAATTTTTAATAATTTTTTTAGTCGAAAGAAAATTGTATTTATTACTAAAAATGATACATATGAAATGCATAAACTTTATAGCAAAGCAAATCAAAACAAAGCAAAATCTATAATGATGCAAAACAAAGCAAAATCCAAAAAACTAAGAAGATCAACAGAGTATTAGCAAAGTCAAGCATACGCTTGTGCCACAAGAATGGATCTATTGAGCAAAATAAGTGGCGGCTGATCATTGGATCTTGTATTTTCATCAATGATGAGAATGCACAACTTCTCCAATAACTATGACGTTGCCAGTTAGTGGTGCGTGCATGTCTAGGTTTGACTTTCTCTATACCATCTTTGTACAAAGATAGCCAAAACAAGTTGAATCAACACGTATCAAACATTTCTAAGAGCAAATCTTCATGATTTAGCGATACGCTAGAACTTCTACAATCATTATTGAAGTTGGAGATAAAGGCACTATATACAAATAAAGCACAAGGTATTGAATCCTCAAAAGCATATTTATTAAACTCCTAGATCTAGAATGAGAGAGAAAATAGCTTCCAAATTTAGAACTACATTAAAGTTCAAACTCTTAGAACTAGATTTATATTGGAAGAAGAGAACTTCTAGATCTAGATCAAAAGAGAAGCGAAAAAAAAAGCACAAACAAAATGAATAAGAGAGTGAGAAGAGGTGAGGCTAGCTCAAACTCTCCGTAGACCGAGAGAACACTCAAATTTTTATAATGTAAGAAGGCCTGCAATTGGAACTTTCGAGCATCACCGTATCTCTTATTGCATCGCCATACTCAATGAGCAAATTAACTCACGCTCCTATTGGGTTTGTGGTCGGTCGGCATGTGACATGACGAGTATGAGGATCCGCTACCCTACTCAAAAATCAAATGAGTAAGGAAAATTTATCAAGGATTCTAATTTCATTATTGTAAAAAGGTGAAAGAATTGGAGAGACTTTCGCCTTATCCACCAGGAAAATGGTCCAATCCTAACTTATTATATAATGCTCAATTCAATTATAAACATTTTATCTATACTACTTTAATTTTAAACTTTTTAATTATGTCATCCTAAAACTTTAATGATTTGTTAATTTAGTCATTCTTGCTAATTGGCTGGAAATCGCTAACAATACTGAAAATCGAACTCCGTATAATAAATTTAAAATTGAAATGGTGATTTTCCCATTACTATTGATGATATTGAAAACCGAACTCTATTTCTCTATATTTTTGCATTCCACCGAAGATCTATACATAAGGTTGCTAACAACCCCGATGCTTAATTTAGAATACCAAGAGAATAGAACTTACCCGCATTCTTCTTTATTTACGGACATGTTTATTTGATGTCAACAACTTGCAAGTAGGCCAAGTAGCATAACTAATTTGTCCTTACATTTCGTGTTGATCCGTTGTCAACATCGTTATCAGGTTAAATTATCACTTCGTTCCATAGCAAAGTCAAATTTCACTTCATCATCTCAGTCCGATTTCTTGCTTTCTCACTTCGAAGTCAACTATTATTTTTTATACAGTCGTGTTATTGAGTCTTTCTATTTTTTTTATTCGAATGTATATGCATCTACTATTTATTAAATATGTAAGTTAGTAAGACGTGGGGAGCATTCCAGGCGAGGGGAGGTGCATACACGCCTCTCCTGATCGATTACTTGGGGAGGGTATGTGGGACTCTCAGCACGTAAGCTCGAGCTCCTAACCTCGCTCATATAAAAGACGTACTCTGACCGTGAACTTGATCGATCGAACCATTTCAAATTCGCCAAGCATGTGCCTTTATAGTGATCGTCGTGCCGTCTGACTCAGATGCATGGGAACTTGGTGCAGATCTCACGTGAGTAGGTCGCATCGATTCTCAGAGAGTAACATCAGAAATAGAGTGACAGCAAACGGGAGGGCTTCTCAAATTCTATCATTTCTTTTAAGACAATTATTGAAGATTCTGTGAAGTTGGTGTCAGCTGTTCTGGAAAAGAGAGAGACCGCAACCGTATGAAAAGTATGTAAACCTCTTATCAAGTAACGTAAGATGCTAAAGCATATTTTCTCAATTGTTTATTTGTAATAAAATATGTTTTTCCTCGTCTCACATAAAATAATTAAGAGGAGATGGGTCACTTCATAAATATGAACATTTTCTAATTTGTTCAAATGAAAGATTGGGATGTGAGTTAAATCTCACAATACTCGCCCAGTGCACGAATTTGGTGCAGTTTAATTAGCATTAATCTCATATTCATTACTTTTATTTTTGTTTCATCCAGTTTATCTCGTTAAAATTTATTAGTCGAAACGTTATATTTGTTCATTCACTATTTTTGGAAATTATGAAATTTGAAATTTTATTTATTATTTATTATTATTTTATTCCGAATTTTATATATGTCTTTAAAATATATTTGTTTACTTTGCAATCCTTTGAAGAGTTGCATTTGTTCACTTTCAATCTTTCCTAAATGGTTGCCTTTGTTCACCTTGCAACATTTTCTAAAGAGTTGTCTTTGTTCATTAAAATCGATATAAATATGCTAGTTTTGGATTGAATGAGATTAATAAGTTTTTTCGGGTCTTCTTTCCAAAACTAAAGTCATCATTTCAATTATTTTCCTTGAAAGACATTGAATAAATATTAGAATTGTTAATTAGTATTTTCAATTAAGATTTTGTTGTATCCAAAAGGATATTTGTTAGTGATTATGGACAAATAAATCCTTAAAGAACGTAATATTATGTCTCAAAATTTGACTTCATTGTTTTATTCAATTCGAAACCATATTTTCCAATATATTTTCTAGAAGGGTATGCATAATTTCATGATAATATCCTCCTTTTGCGCACTGGTTACGTTTTTACCTAGGATATTCTTTGGGTATCAACATAGTTTATTCGGGTTGGATTACTTACTTTCGCAGGCACCATTCGGTGAAGGTAGACAATCATCACGGGGGGGCAATAATTGCGATACCAGCAATTAACATTAAGGTTGACCACGGGAAAAATGATAATAAGAGACAAAACGAGTTCCTATTATGCACGTCAATCACCAACCTTCACGTCTAATCTCGTACCAAACCACTGAGAAAAAGAAAAAGGAAAACGAAGGATTGGGGGGAACGTTGACCCTCATATGCCATTTCTCGCAATCATACACTCTTAGCATCATGGGAATGATTGGCGCGCTCTCTAAGAAGGCGCTCGATCGCTGGTCATAAGTTACTATCCAAACATGTCCGCGCCCGAAAGTGGCAAAACCCAACACCACCGCAATGTCTTTCTTTGTTCTCTCTTCCCTTCCCTCATAAACACGCTATAACCCGTCAATATCAGGGTTGCCTATTACTATCGGAATGTGTTCGCGCCCGAAAGTAGCAAACCCAACACCACCAGAATGTGTTCGCGCCCGAAAGTAGCAAACCCAACACCACCACAACGTCCTTCTTTATTCTCTCTCCCTTCCCCCGTAAACACGCTACAACCTATCGATATCAGGTTGCCGGCGCCACCAACCCAACAGTTGTCCATGTAATCGTCCTCATTCACCCTCTCGATCTTATCGTGTTAAAGCGCACCCCTAGCATTATTCGCCCAAGCCTTGTGGACGTCAACGTCTGCCCAACCCCTGTTTTCTCCTCCTTTTTTTTTTCTCCTCTATGGTTTGGTAAAAGATTGGACGTGAGGGTTGGTGATCGACGCGTATCATGGGAAGATGTTTCGTCTCTTTTGGAGAACACTACTATCTTTTTTCCCGGGGGCCTGCACCAGATGTTAATTGCTACTGTTCTATTTTATGAGGAATATCGCCACCCTGTGCATGTTGCCGCCAATGTCTACATCACCGAGTGGCTCCATGTGAGCGTAAATAATTCGATCCGACCAAACTATATGTTGAGTCACGAAGAAAGTCCTAGGTAGATGGATGGTCGCGTGCAATGTGTGCATACCGTTTCCATAGGATATATCAAAGGAAACGACAATATTCGAGAAGCCGCCTTGTTTGCTTTCCCTCTATTTATGTCTTTTTGACCATTTTCCTCCAAAATTGACAACTAAATAATGTCATTTAACTTCTTTTTTTTAAAGTGAGAAATAACATTTTTGAGAACATTTTTTAAATTCATATTCAGAAAAAAAAAATATAAATCTCTACCTAAATTCATCTTAAATCATGTATGTACAGAAAGGGCGGGTCTAATTTTTTTTAATTTTTGGCCGGCGTGCAGGGCTATTTAAACGGCCCAATGGAGATTCCACTTCCCAACATCCGAAGAGAGAAGCCAATCTGGTAAATTCATCACTGATCTCTCTCTCTCTCTCTCTCTCTCTCTCTCTCACACACACACACGCACACGCACACAATTTGTTTCCTGGTTTTCCTACATTGGACAACGCCATGTTGTAACGCTGCAACAATGCTTGCCCTCCAAAGCATTTCATTCAGCCAGTGAAAAACAATCTCATGCAATCTTTCGTTGTATCAGTCCAACAATTTTGTATGAACTTTCAAACGCCCTTTTTGTTTTCAGAGCTAGAGAACAGGATAGCCGGAGCTCTCCGATGGGGGCCGTCGAGAACAAGGCAGACGATGTCCTGACAGTAGAAAGATCCCTCCCCGTCGCGGTCCTGCCAGAAGGAGAAACGCCTGGGGGTTCTCTTTTCTTATGTAGCATGGACTGTTGGGCTTTAGCCGTGGTGCCGACCCTTTACACATTCCACAGGGGCGACGCGAACGTGGCGGGTGTGATTAAGCAAGCTCTGTCCAAGGTTTTGGTTCATTATTATCCGCTCACGGGGAGGTTAGCTAAGAACTCTCTAGGGAAGTTGATGGTCGACTGTGATAAGAAGTTGGGAGTGCCGTTTGTGGAGGCGTCGGCCAATTGCGACATCGAAAATATGGGCGATATAAAGATGCTTGATTCTGAGATCTTAGAGAAGCTTGTTTACAGAGATCCTACTGAGAAAATGCTGGAAGTCGCACCCCTTCTAACAGCACAGGTGAACACTTTCTTCCTGTCTTTATCTGCAACACTTCGCCTTCTATTTTCTTTCGCTTTCTCGTCCATTATAAAAGTGATTGCATTTTGGTAGACCCCAGTTCACATTGTATTAGAATATGTCACGTTCCACTTGCATTATAGATGTAGTCCGTGACTTGACCTAAGGGAGACTAAGGGCCTGTTTGTTACCATATAAATAGTGTATGATTATGATTTTTTATTCTTAAGAGCAGTTTGGGAACAGAATCGCGTTTGGTAAATTTTTTGTTCCCTGGAACAAATTTTTTTTTTTTCTCCTAGAAGTAGATTTAGAATAGAATCAAGAATTAAAAAAAAAAAAAAGTTGATTCTTGTTTCCAGGAACAAATTTAAGAATCAAGACCATATTTCTCTTCTTCTTCCCTTTTTTTCTTCTTCATCTACCATCACCCGCGATTGCCGTCCACCGTCTCGTTGCCCACCACCGCCAGTTATCAGCAACTGGTTCGGCGAGCTCGCCGGGCCAGGGTGAGGTCTGGCGAGCTTGCTGGAGGCAAGCCCAACCACCTGCGAGGCCGAGCCTCGGCGGGGCTGGGCAAGCCTCGCCGGTGGCCAGGTGGGCCTCGCCCAACCCTGGCGAGGCCTGCTTGGCCACCAGTGAGGCTCGGCCGAGCTGGCGATGCTCCGGTGAGGTCACCAGTTCTCGTCTGGCTGGTCGCCAGATCGGCGACCGGTCACTTAAAGAAGAAGAACAAGAGAGAGAAAGGAAAAAAGAAAAAAATTGTTTAAAAATTAAAAAAAATGATTTGGAGTATAAATTTTGAACACGATATCAAATGCAATTCTATTCAAGAATAAGAAATTTTGGACAATTACTAAACGGTTTAAAATGCTTAGAAATTGTTCCCGAAACAAAATAAAAAAAAATAATTTTTGATCAGAATATGTTCCTGGGAACCAAAATCGTTACCAAATGTGCTTAATTATATACTTAGTCAATAAAATTTAACATGAGACTCGTGGAATTTGATGTTTATTTGATACAAGGTGCATGCATTCGATTGATGAAAAGTGTCCATGCAAGAATTTATTCATACAAGTTACCATTCAGTGCATTTTATATGGCAAAATTAATAAATATGGATACTGCTTAAACAGGTAACAAAGTTTAAATGTGGAGGTTTCACTTTAGGGGTTGTAGTTAACCACTGCATGACCGATGGTATCTCTGCCATTGATTTCATGAACTCATGGGCTGAGACAGCACGAGGTAAACCATTATCCTTCGTCCCTTGTCACGATAGAACCTTTCTAAAAGCAAGGGTGCCACCTCAAATTGGCGATTTCTACAATGACTTTGCTCGCGTGGGTGATATATCAAACATGACCGCATTATGTGAGAAAGAGCAAATCGTGTTTAAATCTTTCCACATTGATGGCGAGAAGCTGGCCACCCTGAGAAAAATGACAACGATCGATGGACGGGTAATGAACAACTACTCCAGCTTTGTCGCACTTTCGGCTCTAGTATGGCGGGCTCGAACCATGGCACTCAAGATGAAACCACACCAACTAACACAGCTTCTCATATATGTCGACTTCCGACCGAAGATGAAAATGCTAAAGATGCCCGACGGATACTTCGGGAATGCCGTGGTCTTACCTTGCTGCGTCTGCACCGCGGGAGAGTTGATCGATGAGCCGATCTCTTCCACTGCCGAAAGAATAAAGAAGGCGATCGAGAGGGTGAACGAGGATTTCGTGCGGTCGGCGATCGACTACATGGACAAGTACCCGTTTGAACCTTACCGAATGAGCTCGCTCTTGATAAGTTCATGGATGGGGCTGGATTTTGGCGACTTCGACTTCGGATGGGGAGGGCCAAGGCAACTTGGCACCGGCAACCTGCTGCCGACAGACTGCGTTTTTATGAGGGAAGAGAGCGAGAATAAGAAGGACGTTGCGGTGGTGTTGGGCTTGCCACTGTCGACCGTGAACACGTTCCGAGAGTCGGTCCAAATATAAACTTATCGTCAGAGACTGAACACCTTCGATATCGCTCGCCTGCCATTCCCAGAATGCTACTTCTCTTTTTATTTTTCTTGCCTGGAATAAGCGCAAACAATGCTACTTAGATGTTCACTGTCTAGTCATGACATTCCATTAGTTATCAAGGTTTGTTTCTGTTTACTCACTTTACTGATATTGTACACAGCGAGTTCCCATTCCCTCAATAATACATGCATTGGCGATTGAGAAAATTGAGGCCGATGCAAGATTCACGTTTTGCATTCCAACCAAAATCGATATAGCTGCAAATTCGAAAACAAGTTCCTTATAAAGGTAACATCACTCTATTAAACTATGACTAAATTACTCAATATATACAACGTCTACAAAAGTACTTTTTCCTCGTTTTTGAATTCGAAAGTAACCGCAGAGCAACAAAAACTCTCTACGACACGGATCAACTCTCAAAGGCAAAGGAAGGAAGAAAAAAAAAAAGGGCTGTCGTTGAGGTACTTAATTGCATAAAAAAGAGGGGAGAAGCGTTAAAAAAGTTCTAGACCTTTTGCATTTGTACCAATTTAGTCCTAAACCCTTTTACGTTGTGTCAATTCAGTCATTTTCGGCCAATTTTGGCTGGATTTTGCTGACCGGACGCCAACCGGTTGACGTGGCTTAATCGGTGCTAACGTGGACAATTTTAATAATATTTTCATACTTTTGAAATTTTTTTTTTTTTCCTTCTCCTCCTCCTTCCTCCAGCTAGACTGTGAGGGCGGCCTCGCACGGGGCGGCGAGGCTCGTCCTCATCGGATTTGGCAAGGGTCGAGCCTTGCCCATGGTAGCGTCGGGCGGGTGAGCCTCGCCGCCCAATGCGAGGCTGCCCTCGCGGCCACTGGCGAGGTGGCCAACGAGGTCGACCTCAACCTCATCAGTCGTTGCCTTTGGCCGGTCGCTAAGGTTCGGCAACCGGTTGGAGGAAGGAGGAGGAGGAGGAAAAAAGAAATTTTAAAAAAATTAAAAAAATTAAAATATTATTAAAAGTTGTCCACATTAGTGCCGATCATGCTATGTCAGTCAGCCGGCGTCCAGTCAGTAAAATCTGGCTAAAATTGGCTGGAAATGACTGAATTGATATAACGTAAAAATGTTTAGGACTAAATTGGCATATAAAAAAGATTTAGAATTAAATTGGCACAAATGCAAAAAGTTTAGGACTTTTTTAACACTTATCCCAAAAAAAAGAGAATACCGAGTGCATAATCGAGAGAAGTGGCGTGTGAAGGTCAACGTTCAATCATAACCTGTTTTCTTTTTTCTCTATGGTTGGGTAAACAAGCATTTGAAAATTGCGGCCTTTCCGCCAATGCCAATGCGAGGGCACATGCCGTCTATCCATTAGGCGACCAGCAGGTACATCTAGACAAACAAATGCTGATCATACAGATTACCTTTCATGGTCTTTGGAATATCAAAAAGATTTCTGGCTCGATTGTTGCTCTCCACCGAACCACAAAGTTCCAAATCGAACACGAATTCCGGGTCATTGGCCGCCTCTTGTCACGATAGAACTATTCTGCTTATGGTCCGTGCACGTGATTTCAGAGGGCAAATTGCAAGTTCTCCATGAATTTTCTTGGAATGTGTACTTTCTAATTCTTGTAAGTTCTTAACAAGCATTATTACAATTTACGATTACCTAATCTAATGTCCAAAGTACGGTTGTTAAAAAGATAATCGCTCATTTTATTAACTTGTAGAAAAACACGTAACAGAGTTCAAGAATTTGGTGGTTTCATTTTGAGGATAACTCTTTGTCACCGTATGTCTGATGGTACCTCCTAATCAAATCCGTCGTTTGAGCTGAAGTGTATGTGGGAAGCCCTCATCGGCCGTCTCTTCTCACGATAGAACTATTCTGAAGCCATGGATGCCTCCTCCGATCAGCAGTCCCAAGGACTACTTCGTTCAACTCCGTTTGTTTGGCAAAAATTTACTAAAAAGGATTTTTCGAATAATGGTCCATTGTATTGTTTATAAAAATGAATAAATAAAGAATATTTTCATCATCTATGAAAATATTTAGGCATCAATTACTATTAATAATGAGAACATTTTATATCGACTAGTTATTTCAAGCGATATAAAAAGATTATTTTTAGAAAAATATTTTTCAATTACAAGCTCCATTTTATTAGGTAAAAATGAATAATTTCAAAATATTTTTCTAAAAATAATTCCTAATATCACTTTAAATAATTAGTCAATAAAAAAATTCTTGTTATCAATAATAATTTACGTCTAAATATTTATGTGGAAGATGAAATTTTTTGTTGTTCAGTCAATTTAGTAAACAATAAAATTGATAATGTTTAGGAAAAAAATTTCAAATTATTTAAACGGAGCCTAAGTGATGTATTAAACATGACGGCCTCTACGAGAAGGAGGGAATTGTAAATAGAATTTTCCACTTTGGCGATGAGAAGCTAGAAGCAGTTAAAAAATGGCAACGGCTTGTGGACAGTTGTCTTGTAATAATGCTGGCAATTCAACACAATATACACTTAACAACGCGGGGAATAAATTTGGGAATAACCACTGGGGTTCGCCCTAGTAGCCACCCTTCCAACTTGAAAGGGGGAGGTGGGGGGTTCAAATCCCCACCTTCTCAGGGTGGATTGGGGGTGGGGACGATTTTATTTCAAGTGTGGGTTTCGACTCCCACGTCCCCGCAAGAAGGTAGGGCAAAAGTCTGAGCGTGAGTGTTAGAGTAGAATTAGAGTAGGACCGACAAAAAAAAAAAAAAAAAATTGGGGATGATATGCCTGAAAACTGAAAAGTAAGATTTGGTCGGTCCTTTCTTACTTATTGTAGGGGCGTTTGCTAACTCACAATGAGTTCCACACTAATTTAAAAATGATTCGAAATCTATCTATCAACGCTAAAAAGTGACCAACTTTTAATTACTATTGACAAGTAACAGACTTAGGGGCTGTTTGTTTAAATTTGTTTCCGTTCCCTGGAATATAGATTTTTGTTCTTTTGTTCCGAGAAACAAAAAAAAAGAACAGAAACACGTTTGTTTCCACTTTTGTTCCCAAGAACAGATTTAGAACAGAAATAAGAAGTAGAAAAACTTATTTTTTATTCCTAGGAACAATTCCGAGAAACATTTTTTTCTCCTTTTCTTCTTCTTTTTTTCTTCTTCTTTTCTTTGGTCAATCGCCAAAGCGTCGCCAGCCCTCGGCGAGGCTCGGCCTCGCCTTGGCCGGGCGAGGCCACCGGCCCTCGTCGGCCGGTCGCCGATCATGGCCGAGGCCGATGACTGGCCAAAAGGAAGAAAAAAAAAAAAAAGGAAAAATGAAAAATGAAAAATAAAATAAAAATATTTAAAAATTAAAAGAAACAAAAAAATTATACAAGTTTACCAAATGTGTTTCTTTCTTTTTCTATTCCAGAATATAAATTTTATGCGATTTACCAAACGCGTTCTTCCGTTTAAAAATTGTTTTCGAAACAAAATAGAAAAACTATTTTTGTTTAAAAATTGTTCCCCGGAACGTAAACGTTATCAAACGTGCCCTTAGTCAATGAAAACAGAGTTTAATATAAACAAAAGTCATCAATAAGCATAATTATTAACAATTTGTTGTTAAAAGTCATCAATAACACACAACGTGAAAGTTATTGACAAAGGCCTTCATTAAGCATTTAGAAGTTGATTGACAAAATCATCGATAGTGCACAATCAACACAAAAACAAAACTGCTAGGTTGTTATGTCTATTATCATTAATTTAAGACTTTTTATAACTTCTTGTGGATAAGTTGCTATTTTATAGAAGATTGTGGATAGTGTAATTTCTTGTAGCCACCGATATGATTATGAAGTTATTTTTTTATTCAAATTTAGTTGCCGTAGTATGTAACTTTCTATAGAGGGTTTCAAATGCCTACTATTTGTAATAGATCCCCATATCAATTAAAAAAATTTAACGTCATTCTACAAATTTATCTTTATATTTACTTTTTAGCATTTATCTTTCCTACAATTTACATTGCTACCAACAATTGTTCTCAGTGCCATAGTTTAAATTCCTTGTTATTTACTTTATTGTCCAAAATAAACCTATGACTCTTTGAATATTAACCGTTCTTCAACCACAAGTTCCTTTTGCACTTCTTTGAATATTTCAATTCATCCAAAACTTGCCACCGGCATTATCCATTTAGTATTTGTCGTTATATATCAACAAATGGTTATATATCAACAAATGATCACGTGGAAGCTTCTTGCCTCGTTATCAATTATTAAGTCATTATCATTTGGCTTGTCGATAGCTGATCATATACTAATATCCCAATGATGCACATATGTGATGTCGCCCAACTTCTATCAGCCCTCATGACTGGCACATGAAAGTATGGTTAACTTTAAGTGTCGGCACCTTTGTTTTTGTCGAAGACTGCTTTCGCTTAGCCACTCAATAAAAATTATTGATATTATTCAAGAAATCAAATTCGAAAGTCATTTTATTTGCTTTTAGCATTATTTTTGGATGACCAATTAAGACTAATAAGATTTTTTGAAGCAAACTAATCAATGAGTTTGTATCCCGGCGACCACAAATCAATGAGGGAAAGGAGGGGAAAGCAGAGATTGGATGTGATGGTGGGCCGAGGAGGGGGAGGCGAATAGTTTCGTGCGCACGGGGGGCTCGGGGCCCATTGGCTTTGGCGGCGTTCGGAGTTGCCCATGTGGCGGGGAAAACTGTTTCTCGATCGGGCTGGTGCGAGTGTGAACGGAAAACTGAACGAGAGGCCGCCGGGATGCGACTTTTGATTTCAGCAATGGGCCACTCAACTATTCCTGTGCCGTTCTTCCTAGAAAAGCAAATGTGACTTTTGATTTCAGCAATGGGCCACTCAACTATTCTTGTGCCGTTCTTCCTAGAAAAGCAAATGTGACTTTTGATTTCAGCAATGGGCCACTACAGTTTCATGCCCCCCTAATTCTAAGTGTGTGGCTGTGGAGGTGTCTACATGCGCATGAGACATCTTTTCCAGTTCGTGCGACCACTTTATAGATGATTTCCGCATGATAGTGACGTCTTATTTTCTATACTTTGTTTAGCTAAAGCAATGCTATTTTGAGGATCGCATTGCACATAGAACAAACAGTTCAAAAATCTAATTGAGCTGATTGGAAATTTCGAAACAGCTTTGTAATTCACGAAAGCAGTTTAGAGAGACCAATGATGCCCTTATCCCTGATTTTAACCGGAGGTTGTCGTGTTTCAACAGGTCAATGCCGACAGGCAACTTACAGGGTCATGTTATGTAATGCCTAATTCAAACTTAGTGTATGAGAACCGATTTAGAATATCATCCGACTGCATTGCATGAGTGAAAACTCTATTTTGAACTCCACTCTGCTAATCCTTCCCCAAATGAAAAGTGATAGTATGGTGGCATGTACATTAGTGAATAGAAAAGCGTAGACGGCAAAACCCAGCTAAGAAAGATGACAGCAAAGATGTCGTCAAAAGGGCTCGATGCACCCTAAATTTTGTGAAAGGCTCTTGTACATTGGAAACGGTCGTCAAGGAAACAGCAACAGGTTTTTGCTGTTAAAAGTCCAGGTTTCCTAGCAGAAAAAATGCTGGTTAATTAGTTAACATGGAGTTCCAGTGGCCGACTCGTGGGGACTAAGGGTGCAAGTACAGCTTTGCTTTAAGATGGATTGACTCAATGTGACACTGAAATATTCGAGCTATTCTCGTCAAATCCACATAGTAATGACTGCTAAATTCCAAAAATGACTGTCTTGATAGGAATCAAAGCGTTTGAGCCTCCGTATTCGCCTATCGAAACGAGGCACTGCTGATGTTTGTACACTAAATGATCCTCTAATGAAAATCTAAACCGGAACTTGCATGTTAAAGCTGTGAATATATCGTGATGAGCCAAGAGTCAGGAGGGTATATTGATCGCAAGAACCGATGTCGATTAAGTTCGAATCCCCTTTCACTTCCCATGTCAACAATGATGATGCCCCAAGTGAATTGCATCTGATAATCGGGAGCAGTTGGATTGGCAGTGAGGCGAGTTTGAATTTGAATTGTTTCACCTAATGTGCCTAGACAGGTTAACAAGTTTATTGGGAAGTTGTTGGCTTGATTTAGCACACAATAATCCAGTGACAATGTTTAGAGAATATCGTTTCTCTAAAATCACATCAAAAAAGCGAGAGATCATTTATCAGATCATTGTTGATATTGAGTTGATAATGCCCCTATGCAAGATGAAGAGAGTTTTCCGAACCTTTACACAAAGGGGGACAAATGTCCTGATTAGAAAAAACGAAAGGTATGTGCAAAGTAACCCACTTCACAAAAAGAGAGAGAGAGAGATGGATTGGGTGTGCGCATCCTGCATCCATCTAAGCAGCCAAATCTAACATACCCTACGTATAAAGTCGGTAGAATTTATCAAATTGAATAAGCTAGATTTTTTTAAGTGCAATATACCTTGTCAATTTAAAAGTGACCTTTAGAGATAATCTAAGTCGTGAAAAAGAGAGATCACAAATGTTATTCTACAGAAAGTACATTTTAGGTAGTTGCAGGTATAACTAGGCTAAGGCCCAGTCCAACAAGGAATGGCATTTGTGTGCTAAGACCTTGATTTGAGCTTTGGCATATTGAACCAAAAGGCATCCCAGTAATGATAATCTATTTTATTAGGGGTATACATCAGTCCCAATCCAATTCAGGAACGAAGTCAGCTAGTCCTCTATAGTTCTCAAGGAGATTGGTCAAGTTTTTAGTTCCATATAAGGAATTGGACTAAACCAACGGAGCTACAAAGATTTTCTTTTTTATTTTTATTTTGAAGCAAACCATAATTAATAGTTTTTTATTTTATTTTAATGTTTTGAAACTCCCATTTGTAGGGAATAAAAGCAACCAAAAAGAAGAGAAAAAGTCAACGATTCCGGGCCGAATAGCCCGATTCCCAGTTCCACAAACCAAGAACTAGACTAACCGACCCTGCCTAGTTCGATTCCAAGGTGAGAACCGATTATCTTTACTATGGATGCATTAGAAGTGCGGTGGTGGATACATCAATTGGCACATTCTCAAGTGGCGAACGAAAAACCTGCTGTGCGATAGAATATGAAAATCAAGGTGATTGATTACTGATGCTGCTACGTTTTGCTTCGGCAGAAAGTTGATTCTCCAGCCGATCAAAGTAAAGCTCATTCGACTCGTCTCAAGAAAAAAAGGTGGGTTTGATTAATCGACCCGACACGCGTAGTAATTGTGGGTAGTACAGGAGGGATTAAGGCATTAACCGCGAAAAAAGGGACTGTCCTCCGAGATGAAAGCAAAAGACGCGATCGCCTCGTTGACTTTAGATGAAAACGCCGCCGGGGGTCGTTCTAATTTAGCATGATCGACACCCTGAATTGAATCTTCTCATCGCATATGCCAACTGGTCTGATCGTCATCCTCGTCTTTATCTTAGAAAATGCCAAATACCCACTCCCGATATGAACAGATCCTTTTTCCCTTTTTTTCTCCCCGATCTTTCGCCTTTCGCAAAGTGTACCGCTCGATTCACGTGACTTCCGATCATCTTATGCAAATGGATTCTACAGGGCGAAGCAAGCGAAGGTCGGCGTTGTCAAATCTCCGGTGATCTTTGACCATACACAGAAACTTTTATCATAAAAAAAAAAGAGGAAAGATTTATTCTTTGCTCACGGACCAAACAAAACAAAACAGAAGACGCGTGCAAAAGCCGTCGATCACGAGTACTCTCCGGCATTTCTGCCCTTTTTCTTGTGTGTGGACACTAGGGTAGCGAGAAACCGAGCAAAGCTTCCTCGCCCACCGAAAAAACCATGCCGAAACTGGGATACCTTCGAATCCGATACCATCGATCGATGGTGCGTTTCCATGAGAGAATGAATGAAATTGGGAAATAGATAAGAGTGATTCAAAAACTTGCTTCACATTGTAATTAAATGGGTTCAATGTGAACAATCTCTCTGCTTTACATTTTTTACAGGAGACGACAACGTTGGTGATTACATACAAGGAGAAAAGAGGAGCCGACCTACAAATCCGAAATGAATCATCATCATCATCATCACTTCGTAATGAACGAAAGAAAGAACGGACGGATCATGCCAGGATCGTTATAAGTCTATACCCCAGCGCCTTCTTCGATCGTGCTCAGCCTAATTCTAAACGAGCGAACCGCCTTCTTGAACCTCCGCGAAGATTGCCTCTTCATTTTCCCGACCGATCCCGACCTGGACAGCAGCGCCGGACCTGCCTTGTCGATCCTGTTGAAGTTCCTCTTGACCTCGAGCTCGTTGATCTCGCTGTAGTCCGAGGCGGCAGCTCTCTGGCTAACGACCAGGAAGGGCGCGATCTGCGTCTTCCTGCGGTGCGGGCGCCCGCCTTTCTTCGACGCCTCCTTCTGCATCGCGACGGTCGCCTTCACGGCGAGGGCGGCCATGTCGGAGGCCGTCAGGCGGTGCCGGAGCTTCGACTTGGGGAGCACGAAGTAGATCTGGTTCTGCACGAGCTCCTCCTCGTTGGCCAGCACCGGGATGTGCTCCTCGTAATACAGCGAGTCGGAGCTGCACACGAAGCCCGAAGAAGAAGACGAAGACGAAGAGCTCTCGGATTCGAGGACCTGGGAGACTCTGATGGGGAGGCGGTACTCATGCAATTCGCCGCTGATGGAGATCACCCGGGCCGCCCGCGCCGACCGCGCCGAGTCGCCCTCCAGGTCCTGCGAGAAGCACCCGCCCATTTCCGGATATGACAGGAATCGGCGACGGCGAGGATGATGGTGGTGGCCGCGTTCTTGCGCTGCGATGGTTCGAGCAGAGAAGAGAGAGAGAGAGAGAGATTTCAGAGAGGGGACGCGAGTTCTACGCGGTAGTGACATGAACGGAGGGAGAGAGGGGATATATATAGAGGAGAGATGGCGTGAGCGAAGTCGTCACGGACTCGCTCGGCGAACTGACGGCGAGGACGCAGTCGCCAGTCCGCCGTTAACGGCGGGTCAACGGACGGAAGGTGGGGATGATGACTCGGGGTCGCGCGGGCCGTGACGTCTTTGATTACGCGGTTGCAGTTTTGATTACCGAGTGACGCGATCGCGACGACGACTTCGCGGGGAATTGAGTGAGGCCCAAGAAATAGGGGAATCAGTGTGATTTGGCCGTGTACGATGTTACGAAAAAAAAGAATTAAAAAAAGTAAGATATCTCATATCCAATGGATAATATCCATCGTGTGGATTTATCGCCTCGTACGGATCTTGCTTTTTCAGGGGGTAATTATTTAAATCAGGAAATTAATAATTTGAGGAGGAAAAATGTCAAAATAAAAGCCCTATTTGTTCCGCATAAAGTAATTTTTTTAATAAAAAAAAGATGGTACGTATTTATTACAAAAATTGAATAAAAGAAAAGTTATTTTCATTATCTACGAAAATATTTAGATTTAATTCGTTGTTGATGATGAAAATATTTTTTATTGCTTAATTATATTAAGCAATCATTTTTTTCATTAACGTTTTCGTATTATTCATTTTTCATGAAATATATGAAATCAAAGCTATCTCTTAACTTCCGTGAACTAGTTGAGTTGTTCCTTTGATATCCATGAACGAGTTAAGCTTACCATATGAGTATACATGATCACACTTCAAATTAGGAATGGTAATAGGACAAGGCGAGTATAAGGGTTGCATTCCTTGTCCCGGTCTGGTGTGTTGCACTAGGTAGTGTAGATGCCCGAAAGAGTGAAGCATGACTATCGATGTATCAAAATTCGAAATGCAAAAGCACAATTTTTATAATCAATTTAGATTTTATTCTCGAAATAGAAAACATGAATAGTATAACTTTTCCATTGCCATTGAATCCATAGAGGTACAATCAATTAACCATTCATACACACGTTTCTTTAAAGGATGTAAATAGTCTTTAAATTATTTTTATTTTTTTTTTTGGGGGGTGTTTTCTTTCTCCTTAAGAAAAGGCTTCTTTTTCTCTGCCTTCTAGAGACCGTATCCCCAAATGCATGGATTTTCAAATGTGGAGGAGCATAAGAATCCAAAAGCAGAGCTATGGGTGGTGGAGAATCAGATACTTTATCATATCCAGCAGGCGGTTTTGTAGTCGTCTCCCTGTCATTCTTCCACTTTGGATGTTCAGAACTTTTTGTTAAATAAATAAATAGATGTGGAAGATCACGTAAAGGATCCTCATTATCAGTGTTGAAATAACCTCGTCCCATTTTCCTCCTTGGAAAAGCGTTCCGTCAGGAGTAAACGTGAGCACTCGGCGGTGCCTTGTCAAGACAAGGATTATTTGTAGATGGCCATAGAGATCTATATTGAATTTGTCGAAATATAAAAAGAGAAAAAAATTACTAATGTCATAAATTTATTGCATTTATGTCAATTCAATTATAAATTATAAATTATATTATTTTTAGGTCAAAAATTGTGTTAATTGAATTATAATCATTTCAATGATTTTTCAATATAGTCAATCTGGTCAATTTTAACCGGAAATTACTTTCATTAACATTAAGCGTCCTATGTAACATGGTTGGCACCAATATAGTCGTCGTCAATGTGGGCAATTTTCCCAATTTTTTTCAATTTTTTCCAATTTTTTCATGGTCTTTTCTTTCCTTTTTTTTTTTTTTCTGCAACCATAGCAAGGTATGGACAAGGGCCAGCCCTAGTCCAGATCTTGCCCAAGACGCGAAGGCCCTCACCCATGGTCGCTCTCGTACAAGGCCTCACGCCCTTGCTAACTCACTATTATAAAAACAAGAAATGAAAAAATAAAAAACTATATTTAAAAATTGTAAAAATGATACCATATGTTATGGTGAGCATCCATGTGGGTGATTTTCGACTAAAATTGACTACATAGATTACATTTACAAATCTGCAAAAACTTATAACACAATGACATAATTAAATAATTTATAATTAAATTAGCATAGATATAAAATAATTATGATTTATTTGGTAATTTTTTAAGGAAAAAAGAAAAAGGTATTAGACACTGACTGAATTCCATGAATGTAGATCTAGATAAACAATTGCTAGGAACGTACAAATTGCATTGGCTAGCTCCCGCGAAACTTCTAGTCCAATGAGGAGAATCGCGACTGGGGTACTGGGGTCAACGCACGGAATGTTTCTAGCGGAAGCACGAGCCGCGGTCAACATTCCCTTCATTTAATGCTGTCGGAACAGATCCATACTGTCGCACTGAGCCGCAGTGTCGGACTACGCCTTCTCGCCGTGTGGTATCTTCCGAATAAAATAACTGCTTCTCCGATTCTCTCTCTCTCTTCGTCGGTCTCTTTTTGGGGCTCGACATGCTCCTAGAACGTTGAAAAGCGAAGCGTTGTTCGGAATCGGAACTGTTCCTCGTTTTTAATGATTGAGATTAGGAGCATATTTGATAACGCTTTTGTTCCTTTATTTTTTTTCATTTTAAAAATTAAAAAGAATATAAATCTATTTATGTATATTTTTATTTTTGAAATAGATTTGGATCCGTCGGGATTTATCCCACATCGATCGCAAAATTGACATGTGGTCAATTTATAAATGTGAAGGAAAATCTCACTCATTTGAATTAAATTTTTGGGTAAAAGAGATCTAAGATCACAAAACTCGACTTATTAATAAGTTTGGATTTGGAGAAGGTTGTTGCGGGCCCAATGTATAAAAGGAAGATTGTTGAGGTTTATCCCACATTCTCTATGGAAGACACAAGTAATCATTTTATAAGTGTGAAGGAAAGCCTCGAACTAGTTTTTGGGGTGAGAAAGGTGCAAAACTACCTATTAGAAATGTGATCAAAAAGTAAAAAAAAAAAAAAAAAAAAACTACTTCTTTGTTTATGTGAACAACTCAATAATCAAGCAATTTTCTTTTTTATTTGTTCTTTTCGTTTTCTTCTTATTGTTCCTCTAGTTGATCGCCAGCCTTAGCAACTAGTCAAATGAGAACCGACAACCTCACTATGGCTGGCAAGGCTAAGCTTCACCTAGCCACCACGAGGCCCCCCTGGGGCCAACGAGGTCACTGACTATTGTTTGGCTAGTTGCTAACCATGGTCAAGGCCAAAGAATCGACTAGAGGAAGAAGAAAAAGAAAAGGAAAAAAGAAACGAGAAAAATAAATTAAATTATTTAAAAATTAAAAGAAATTTTTAGTCATAAAAATAGTTTAATATCATGCTAAATGCATTTATATTTCAATAGTATAAATTTTTTATAATTACTAAATATGTTCTTTTATTCAAAAACTTGTCCAGAAGAAAAAAAATTCTAAATAGAAATTATTCATAAAAATAAAAATGTTACCATAAGTACCGAGGTTTTTGTGGGCAAAAGTTGAGGGAATCTGAATCCCGTGCGATTTTGATTCTCAGTCCAGTAATTGAGAAGGAGTTTGGAAATGTTCAGCCATCACGTGTAGGCTTGCTCAGTTTGACAAGTACGCTTTGATTACAGAGACGATGGGATGACCGTCTGCATCGGTCAGACGTTTACCTTACTCGAAATACCAAAAGTAGGAAGGAAGCTTCCAGCTCGGCTCGACTCGACCCTCCGGACGTCATTGCTCGCGCTAATGAAGACATTGACTCGTTTAACGACATGTACGTACGCAAGACATCGGAACTCGGCATTGACCCGGTCTCGGAATGAAGTAAGACTTAACTGTTGGCGGCAGCATCGGGGTGCTTGAATGTCCAAGTAGGCACATCTCGAATTGTTAAGGACTACAGTAGACTTGAAATTTTGCATTTGGACACGTGCGGCGGCATGCTCAGTTTATTGGATTTTCCACACCCTATCGAATTCTCACGGCATACGATCAAGTCCGGATATTGAATGAACATCTCATGCCTGGGATTGTGAGCCTTATTTTGATGATTTTACATGTATATACAATAGACTTCCCTCGTCAAGACGAAATGTTATTGGAGATCATGCTTATCCCTTGTTTGATCCTAAAAAAATTAGTATTAGAATGTAACAAACAAGATCGTAGATAAGATTGCACCTATTTGAAGCTGATTAGGACAAAAATTAGTTAACAATCAATTTGTGATGAGTGCGACACGTCTAGGAAGTTCGGATAGGATGGATCCATTCGGCCCAGTTCATGGTATTAGCACGAGCCACTTTGTAGGCCTTAAAATTGGAGCCCAAACACCCGCAGCCTTGGATTCATTTTATAGGGTCTAGAATCCAACTCCTTGCTCCTCTGATTTAGCAAGATTATAGATGGACATAGAATGTCAATATGGGCCGGAATGTTGGCCCAACAAGGAAGAATCTCTCGATTCCTACTTGATTCTTGGCGGGGGGGGTTGGTGATTAGATGACCATTAGTTGATCATCCATCATTCAAAGCGACCTCAAGACAAAAAAAAATTGATGGGGGAGGTGCTGGAAGAAGCAAGGGGGAATAAATTGTGTTCCGAGATATTCTTCCTTTTGAAGACATAGAAAACAGTGAAATCGAGATCTTCTGCCCACAAAAAGAGAAAAGTAAAAGGAATCCGTCATTGATGCAATTATTAGTAAGGGATGTCTTGCTATATCAAAGCAACAGTGCAAACATAGGAAGTGATAAGAATGCCACGACATCTCATTTGATGCTTTAACTAGAACGCTATCCAAATCTCTAGATTATTCTCTTCACATCTGCAAACTCATGTGGATATTATAATGTGATTGAAGCAATGACTTACGATTACATGGAGAATCGATTTTTTAGATAATTGATACTTTCATAATATTTTAGTTAGTTAGATTCTCATCACATGATTAGTCAATATCGTGAATACATGACGATTAATCCGACGCATAAGATGCTTTCCCTACATTGGGTGTCTATTTATGCAAGGTATATGACTGGGGAAGACCCCCGGGGCACAATCGGGATAGGGTTGTCCTTGTCTTAATGGGAATTACGTGTCCCTTAGGTCTCCAACTTCATGTCGACAGACTTCTGTCGATTTTTATGTACAGTGCGCCCTTTCTAGAATTTTGGGCCCACCTCAAAGAGCTCTCGGTTAACACCGTCCACTTGGTTCGGCTTGGGCTTTAACATGCGGTACAGATTGGTGCGGACATCGTCATCCAACAAGCCGTCGACCGCCACGTTCATGGAACTTTGCCTCCTTTCTCTTGCGTGTTGCCCTCATTCCATGATTGCATAATGTCTAATCCATACGATAAATTGTATCCACTTTCATATTAAAATGAGTTATCTGCCCCTGATAAAGCCGATGTCTTTATCATATTGCTATTACCGCAATTCCAATCTATCGAACTATGATTAACAATCACATAAAGATATAACTCAATTATATAGATTATGTTTCGTGAGATAAATGTATCATATCGGGAATAAAACTGTTCAAAACCAACCATACACATACCAAATTAGTTAACAAACGCCGCTCACATTCGGTGCATGGAAGTTTCAAATTAATCTCATGCCATGCATGCTATAAATCCTCCAGTCACATTCGTTACAGATTCTCCCACCTCAATCGCTAATCATCCTTCTTATAAATTCATACAAAACCTTCGCAACATCATCATATATGAATGTGCATAAAATATGCTTCTGCATACGTCAAGTCCATATGCAACCCCATTATTGCCGTTCTTTTAAACAAAGAGAACCTCCATGAACTGTGCAGGACCCACCACAGAATATCTTACACTACACCAACTTCGAATAATTAAAATCCCAAACTTCATATCCAATAAAGCAAAATAAAAAGCAACATTTCTCAGAAAAATCCAAGCAAAAGAAAATGAAAAAAAAAAAGAGTAAACCCATTATCATTGTACTCCACTTTTGTCTCCTATATAGATATAATGACATTCCTATCCTCCTTCCATCTAGCTAATCCAATTTATTTTTGGGTGCATTTCTTAACTTCTAGAAGAATGGGGCACGACGAGGTACACCCTTCCTTTTCCTGGAGTTCCGGTGATCGTACACAAGGCGAGGAGATGGAGCAAAGTTGGGGCTGGTGGCATCGCCGGAGCTAGAGGACCGAGACCTCTCCTCGCCGTCCACTTTCGTATTGTGATGATCGGCCGGCGGCAATGAGATGGGGTGCAGGCGGTTGAAAAACGGCTTCGTCTGAAGCTTGTTGGGTGTGGACGAGTCATCCGTTGGGGAACCATCGACAAGCTCGTCCCCGCCTTGGCTCGTCTTCCGGGCAAACGTGAGCGTTGGGTCACCTTTCCTGATCGCATTGAGCTGGAATAAATAAATAAGCAACGGCAATGAAAATTTGGTTAACCCATCGTTTGACCAAAACAAAACAACACAAACACTAAACTAAATAGTAAAAAGCAAATGAATTAAATGAAATTGCTCAGCAGAGTCCAACAAAAAGGAGTGAATGAAGTCAAGGATGTCGGAGTTTGTAAGGCAAAGGTGTAGACAGAATATTTTATTATTCTTTGCATCATTTTGAGATTTTGAAGTGACAATTTTAGACCCTAATAAGTCCACGAGATCCCTGTGCATCTCACAAGCATCTCAGGGGCAACTTTCCGTGCACGAATTGTAGAGATTAGTTGACCGATGAATTCATGATCTTATTTAAGATAAGATCCATCTTGGATTATCTTTTGAAAAAGTGATCTCATTTAAAACTTTTATTTAATATTTTCCGAAAAATTCTACATCGGTAGTGAATGCAAATGCAAGCTCTGCGCCAATCAAATGCGGATTAGGTTAGGAAAGTCAAATTCGATTGAGAAATGGGAAATCAGATTCTTTTCATTGGTTAGGCATAAAATAACCTAAGGTGAGCAAGGCCCCAGAAAAGTCAAAGAAGACAGGAATTGAATAAAAATATCTGCATCAAAAAGAGACACGAAATCTAAGTGGCACTAGACTTCACGCCCTCCACCTCCACATACAAACAACAGAACCAGAGGACAAGTAAAAAAGGCAGTCATCGGAGCCTGAATTATTCCGACGAGGTCGAAGAAGAGGGGAAAAAAAACAGAGTTCATCGATCACCTTGCAGCCCATGGAGCAGAACCTGAAGGAGTCCTGGAGGCTTCTGCAACAGATCTCACAGGTGTTGGTCACTCCCTTCCCAAGCCTCAACTGCGGCCTCTCGTTGAGGAACACGACCCTCGCACTGTTGATGATGTATGTCTGAATTTTCGAGATGTCGATGTATTTCTGAATCTCGCTCACTCTCACCACATTGTGGTAGGAAGACCTCCTTATCTGCAAGGCCCCCGGGAGAACAAACAGAACACCATCAATCAACCATAAAAATCAAAACTTTGACAACTTTTTTATCTGAACTCCTCGATTGTTGCTTCACCGGAGAAAAAAAAGGGGGGTTCTTTTTTAATGACTGAGAGGCTTATGACTAATGCATAAAATGGTACACCTGAATCACATGGTGGTCTTTGTGATCGTCCAGACAGTAAGAGCAGAAGGTATCCCCAATGCAGTCCAAGCAGAACATATTGCATTCGCTCCTGTGAGAGTCTCCATGAACAGAGCACGATCCGAAGAAGTGCGCGTTCAGCATTAATAACAGCCACGGCGGACCCATTTCGCCGTTCCCCATTTGGCCAATTGAATTCACCTACGACGACACGAATCACAGACAAAAAACAGAGCGAAACAGGTCGGACCCAATCAAAATCCTCATAAGAAGCATTGGTTATAAACGGCGATGGAAGAGAGAGAGAGAGAGACAGAGAGCGAAGCGAAACAACGCACCATTTGAGCGTCTCCCTCGGTGAGTGTCGGCTCCGAAGCGACGCAATGGTCTCTCTTGCTTGTGGGGAGGTGTATATATCCAGTCGGTGAAGCTCCAAAACGAGAAATTTAATCAAATTTGGCTAGAAAAGGATTGAAATTTCTTACTGCAAATGGAAATGGCCAGCAGAGGATCGGTTTTTGGAGAGATGAGGACGCTGACTCTGGCTGGGGAGATGATATTGAAGGAGGCTGCAAATGTTGCTGGCGAGACTAGAAAGGGCCTGCCCTTTTAGATTGAAGAGAATTTATATGGCGGTCACAAATGAAGTGCTGTGATTATTCTTCTTCTTCTTTTCATTTTTTCTCTTTATTTTCTATTTCCCTTTCCTTTGGCGGACAACGCAGAGAGCGACAGGAAGACCCCTCCGCTTTACATCGTACGGTGATATTCGCGGAGGAAGAATATGTCTTGTTATATGAGCCATGGGATCGTATGGGGCCCCACCCAGCCCGGCCCCAACGTACAATATGACGCCGCCGCCTTTCACTCGGTGGACGTGGAATGCCACGTGTGTGGACCAGGGGACTCCAACTCCGAAACTGCACGTCCTTTTCTTGGCCCCCAGAAATAAAAAAATAAAAAAATGCTTTTGTTAATGGAGCTAAAGTAAAAATTCTCAAATCCGTCTGTCTTGGCCCCCAAGTCAAACCACGAGTCTTGAAAACCCTAATTTGTCTTTTGTGCATTTGGTATTTTCTTAATTTTCTCAGTATTTCGAGCTCCTTGATATTTCATTTTTTTTTTCTATGTTTAGAATGTATACCCTGCCCATGCACATTCTTCTCGGTCCGTCCTATTTCATCCTAATAATTTCTCTTATGAGTAAGTTAAGCTCCTTGTTTTATCAACAAGGCAAAAGGCCAACCTCATCCTACTAACTTTGGTTTCAACCTTGATGAGGAATTCACCAATTTGTAATTTGCAAAACATTTAATATCGGGAAAAGACATAACGTATCTTAGACACTTCATTCACATATCGTTTATATTGGAGGAAAATGCCGGTATGATAAATTCAGATATTTACGAGTTAACGGCAATGCCACAGTAGATCGATGATTAGTTAAGGAGATACATATATAATCTTCAACAAACTATCACATTCATTAATGGCGATACGGTACAATACCAAACATATATTGGGCAATTGTAACTCGCCTAATGCTAGATACTTTTGCTTCGAGAAGGAAGTGCATGGTCAATTTAGTATGCGATTTGGTCCAAAAATCTCATGATTGCCAATCATAAAAATGATCAAGTACCTTCGATGCATTAAGATTGATATTGAACTTTTGGCAACTAAAATCAGGTCCGTCACCTTTATTGGCAATATCACATTATCATTTTAAGGCGCGTTTGGTAACGTTTCTGTTAAAAAATTGTTCCCGATAACGAAATAAAAAAACTATTTCTGTTTTCTATTTCTGTTAGGGGAAACAATTTTTAAATAAAAAATACGTTTAGGGTGCGGATGGTAACGCTTCTTGACTAGGGAACAATTTATTTTCAGAAATAGTTATTTTCTATTTGTACTCCGAAGAACAATTTCTAAGTAAAATAAAGTATTTGGTAACTATACAAAATTTATACTCTTGAAATATATATAAAAAAAAAAAAATAGAAATGCGTTTAGTATGAAAAGCTTTTTTTTTTTTTTTTGTATTTATTCATTTTTTATTCTTACTCACGAATTGCTAATCATTGACCACCGGCCGTCACCGCCCTTCACCGCTTGCCACCGTCGCCGCACAACCGTCGCCCATCGATCATCACCGCCAAACACCGCCGCACAACTAATTGGCCGCCAACCATTGACCGCAACGGCCGATTAGCTGTGTGGCAGCCGATGGTGATGGTTGACGACCGGTGGTTGTGCAACGGTGGTGGCGAGTGGGGACAGGTGGCGGCGGCAGTGGCGGCAACGGCTCCAAGCGGTTGGAGGTGGCTGTGACAAGAGAGCGGAACAAAAGAAAAATAAAAAAAGAAAATTGGCTTATTTCTAGAAATTGTTCCTAGGAACAAGAAGCTACTTTTTTTTGTTTCTTGTTTTTATTCCAAAACTGCTCTAGGGAACAAAAGTTTCACCAAACGGATTTCTGTTATTTTTTTGTTATGGGGAATAAAATAATAGAAATTAGAAGAAACATAAATATTACCATGCAGACCCTTAGTAACTACACAAAATTTCTGTTCTTCGAATAGAAAAAAGAACAGAAACACGTTTGATAAACTTGTATAATTTTTTTGTTTCTTTTAATTTTTTAAATATTTTTCCTTTTTCCTTTTTTCTTTTTCTTTTTCTCTTTGGCCAGCCACCGGCTTGGCGACATCCGGTGAGATTGCCGCTGGCCAAGCGAGCCTCGATAGGCCACGAGTGAGGCTCGGCCTCGCCGTGGCTCGGCCTCTTCGAGGGCTAGCGATGCTCTGGCAAGGTCGCCGGTCGTTGACGTCGGCCATGGCCAAGGCCAATGACCGGCAAAAGGAAGAAGAAGAAGAAGAAGAAAAGAAAGAGAAAAAAGAAGAAGAAAAAAGAGAAGAAAAAAAGTGTTTCTCGAAAGTGTTTTGGAAACAAGAAACAGTCTTTTCTACTTCTTATTTCTATTCCAAATTTGTTCCCAGAACAAATGTGTTTCTGTTTTTTTTTTCTCCGAAACAAAAGAACAAAAATTATGTTCCAAAAAAGAGAAATAAAAATTTGCCAAACACCCCTTTAGCATCATGATCAAGTTAGTATTCATGAGTCACAAAAGCACCTACACTTATCGGTCATAAAAGGGAGTTCAATCATAAAAATGATAAGAGATTCCTTTGATGTATTAATTTTGATTTTGAGATTTTGAAAGTAAAAATCAGGTCCGTCGCCTCCATTGGAGCAGCACGTTGTCATTTTAGTAGTGTTATCAAATCAGCATCTATGAGCCACAAAATCACCAAAACACGTTTAGTCATAAAAAAAAGTGCAATCACGCCAATTGTAAAATATGCCTTCGATATATTAAGACCGACATTGATCTTTTGGCAGTTAAAATCAGGTCCCACCACATTCATTGACAAAAAAGTACGCCGTCCTTTTAGTAGTGTCATCAATTTAGCATTCGTGAGCCACAACGGCATTGAGATGCATTTTCCTTAAAAAGGAAGTGCAAAAATAAAATAAAAATGATCAGATGTGACTTTCATGGATTAAAATTGATATTGACCTTCTGATAGTTAAAATCGGGCTTGTCGCCTTAATTGACAACAGCGCATTGTTATTTTAGTAGCGTTATCAGGTCAACATTCATGAGCCACAAAAGCACTAAGACACATTTGCCATAAAAAGGAGGTGCAATCATAAACATGAATAAACATGGCTTCGATTTATTGAGACTTCGATATATTGACAGTTAAAATCAAAGTTTGTTACCTTCATTGATTAGGGGTGAGCACGATCTGGATTGGGCCGGTCTACTCCCTAACTCTAGGAACAACCTGCATAGTATTGGTTCTTAATTTTTGGGACTGAAGATTGGATTGATCCAATGAGTTCGCTCCGATTCTAGGATCCCTGATAATTTTTTATTTCATTTTTTGTACTCCTTAAAAAAACGATTGAGGACCGAACTAACCCAATGGATTCGATCCGATTTCAAGGTCAACCTAGGACTAACCAATAATTTTTTATTTTATTTTTTGTACTCCTTGAAAGGGCAACTGAGGACCGTACCAACTCAATGAGTTCAATGATGAGCAAGGTCAGCTAAGAAAGGCAAGCAGTGAGGATCAAGTGGGGTGAACATCTAATAGAATGAGCATTGAATGTCGAGTGAGGAGCAACAAGTCAAACTTCCATCGAGCGGCGAGTGACATGAGTGACCCAAAGCAAGCGAGGTGAGTGTTGAGTGGCGAGCGGAGAAGTTTTTTTTTTTTTTAGCAAATTGAAGACTAAGAGGACAAATAAGACAGAAGAAAACGAATTCCATATGAGGTTGCCATAAGGTGCTTTTTTGGATGCCATGAGCATTCCTCACAAAAACATTTTCATCATTCGTAAATTATGATTATTGACGCTGTAAAAGATATTAAAAACCTAAGTTATTAAATAACAATATAAAATTACTTGAACTCTTCACTAAAGAGCTGTTTAATGTTGTTGACGCCGTTTATTTTAAGGTTTATATATATAGTCAGGGTTGGTTCGAGTTGGACTGATCCGAAACTCTTAGGATCAAGAACCGTCTTCCACAGTGCTGATCCAGAAATTCTAGGACCAAGAACTGATTCAGTCTCTCTGGGAACTGGACCAGGACTGGCAGGGTTGAGTCGGTCCAGGGTCAGTTCAGGATTAATCCTGGATTGATGCTCACCCCTATCATTGATGGAGGCATACTATCATTTCCACACAGCATTCATGAGCTACAATAGCACCAAGACAATCCGCCATGAAAAGGAAGTGCAATCATAAAAGTGATTAGATATATCTTCGATGTATTGAGACTAGTATTGATGTTTTGGTAGTTACAATAGTACACTCTCATTTTAGCAGCGATATCAAGTGAGCATTTATGAGCCAAAAAAGCACTAAGACATCTTTGCCACAAAAGTAATCAGACGTGCCTTCGATATATTGAGATTAATATTGATGTTTTGGTAGTTAAAATCAGGCCGGTCGCTTTCATTAGCAAAAGCACACTGTCATTTTCGTAGTATTATCAAGTCGACATTCATGAGCCACAACAACACTAAGACATATTTGCCATAAAAAGGCTGCGCAACCAAAAAAATGATAAGATATGCCTTAAATATATTGGGATTGATATTGAAATTTTGGCAGTTAAAATCACATCCTTCACTTTCATTAGTAACAACACACTGTCCTTTTAGCAGCATTATTAAGTCAGCATTCACGAGCTACAACAGCGCTAAGACATATTTTCCATAAGAAGGAAGTGCAATCATAAAAATGATAAAGATATGTCTCTGATGCATTGAGACTAATATTAACCTTATGATTTTTAAAATTAGGTTCGTCACCTTCATTGGCGACAACGCATTGCCATTTTAGCAACGTTAACAAGTCAACATTTATGGGTCACAAAAGCACTGAGACATATTTGCCATAAAAATGAAGTTCAATCATAAAATTGAATGGATATATGTTCGTTGTATCAAGACTAATATTGACCTTTTGACAGTTAAAATCTCATCACCTTCATTGACAACAGCATACTATCATTTTAGCAGTGTTATTAAGTTAGCATTCCCGAGCCACAAAACCACTTGGCCATATTTGCCATAAAAAAAGAAAAAAAAAAGTGCAATCATAAAAATGATCAATATATTGAAACAGATATTGACCTTTTGGCGGTGAAAATCAGGTTTGCCACCTTCATTGGCGACAACACAATGACATTTAAGTTAGCATTCTTGAGCCATAAAAGCACTAAGACCTGTTAGCCATCAAAAGGAAATGCAATCATAAAAATTAGAAGATATATCTTCGATGTATTGAGACTAATATCGAGCTTCTGCCAATTAAAATTAGGTCCGTCGCCTTCGTTGGCAACAACACACTATCCTTTTAGCAACTTTATCAAGTCAGTATTCACGAGCCACAACAACACTAAGACTTATTCACCATAAAAGGGAAGTGCAATCATAAAATTGATTAAATATGCCCTCAATGTATTGAGACAAATATTGACCTTTTGGCAGTTAAAATAAGGTTTGTCACAAATATCGACCTTTTGATTGATCAAAAAGAAGAATCTATTTCAACCGATATGCCCTTAAGCATGATCATACATAACATAGAAATCACACTTAAAAAGGGTGGACAATTAGCTAGAGCATCGGGTGTTGTAGCGAAACTGATTGTAAAAGAAGGGAAATCGGCCACATTAAAATTACCTTCTAGGGAGGTTCGTTTGATATCTGAAAATTGTTTAGCAACAGTCAAACAAGTGGGGAATGATGAGGTAAACCAAAAAAAGTTGGGTAGAGCCGGATCTAAATGTTGGCTAGGTAAGCGTCTTGTAGTAAGATGAGTGGTTTTAAACCTTGTAGACCATTCCCATGGGAGTGGTGAAGGGAGAGCCCTAATTGGTAGAAAAAAACCCGCAATCCCTTGGGGATACACTGTCTTTTTAGCAGCGTTATCAAGTCAGCATTTACAAGTCATAAAAGCATTATACATATTTGCCTTTAAAAGGAAGAGCACTTATCAAATCAGCATTTACAAGTCACAAAAGCATTTAAAAGGAAGAGCACTCATAAAAATGTTAAGATATGCTTTCATTGTATGCAAATTGATATTAACCTTCTAGCAAATAAAATCATGTCTGTCACCTTCACTGGTAACAATATACTGTCATTTTAACGACACTATCAAGTTAGCCCTCACAAGCCGCAAAAGCACTGACACACATTTTTCGTAAAAGGGGAAGTGCGTGACCATTACAGTACGTGATGAGCATTTAAAATCTCAGGAATGGCATAGAACCAAAAAGGAACAAAATCTTGATTTTGAATGGGAAATGAGGAGTGGATTTAAACTATGGAAGAAATAAAGGCAGGACTAATAGGAAGTACAGTTATAAGGATACATCACGCGTGATGAGTAGGTTGCCTTTAAAACACATCCGACGTGGACAGTGGAGCGCCTTGGTAATTGATTATTTTCATTTTCTTAAATAAGAGGCGAAGGTAATATCTGACCTGGATTTACAGAAATGGACAAAAAACCGGTGGTGGGTCCGGTGTAACGTAAGCAAGTACCCCGCGTTAACCTTACAACTGTCCCGGTCTAATTCAGCGAGTGGAGCTTAACAAATCCACGAAATTAACTGCGCAGCAAAACATGGGCCATTTCAAGGCCCATTTTATTCATGGGCCATGTAGGGGGGAAGCAGGCAATTATGGAGCCCAATCAAACCTCTTTTCCTTCGGAAAGCGTTAACCCGACCTGCTTCATTCTGAAGTTCTCCTTTTTGTGTACTTATATTTCGAGAAAAATGAGCAATTTCGTAAAAAGGAAATTATCATTTTTATGACTTACGAAGATATACGAGTGAAAAGAATTGAAGATTTCCCTCATCGACCAAAATGTGTACACATGAATCATGATTGATGATGAAAATAATTTGTGTTGGTTAATTCTTCTCCCAACCAACAAATAACCATTTTCAGCAAAAATATTTTGAGAGGAGCGGTACTTCGTCCCACTACACAAGCCGTATTCATTCGGATTGGCGCTCAATGGCACTATTGCAATCAACAGCCATATCGAAGGGTGGTTTTGAATTGCCAAACAATCGACACCATGACCGACTGGGTCAAAGCCCAGTGAATGTGTCAAGGGGCTTTACGGGCCCAAGTCTTATTGGGCTAGTCTTTTGGGATCTCCGAGGAACGCCTATTCATTCTCCAAATCCGACACCCCAAAAAACGGTTGAGCTATCGAATTCGAGATCACCTATTTAGTCTAAGAGGGCTCTGGTTGTAAACAGGCTTTGAGTTTTGCCCTTGGAGGAATGTTAAAGTGGCCAAAATCAAAAGGGAACGACCACGACAGCAACCCCGAGAATGAAGCTATAGTGATCATTTCCGGCAATAGTATGTATGATCCGTGGGACGGTCGTCGGCGGTTCTAAAATACTTGAATTATTTGATATAGATATGATTTCACACTACGGACTTCTATAACGCAGTACATGCTTCATGCGCAGATGAACATAGGCCGAAGCCTCTGCTAAGCCCGTCGTTTCGACAATCACGCGAGTCACAATTCAGCCAGGCGAGCTTTTCGCACGGCAACTTCAAATATTTGCTAGGGGAATGATCCAAATGGTCTCATGTTGTGATATGCTTCCGCCAAAGGTGAGCATGGTTTCAGAGTAGAACTAGGAACTTGAGAATTGGACCAATGGGAATTGGCTTAATTCTAGGTTCCAAAAATTTGGGAACCTCTGAAATCTAGAACAAGTTTTTATGGTTTTACTTATTTTATGTCTTTGCGTAACCTTGCCGCATTCTATAGCATTCAATATTAAGTGTGTAATTTGAAATCACTAGTATGAGCTTTAATTTCCGGCGATATTCATGACTGAGACTTTTTTTTGTTAAATCTCATAATTTTTGTGTATTTTGTCATAAGTGAATTATAGTAAATTATGATCATTAGAAGTGATGATTCGTTGTAATTATTTAATTAAGAGTATAGGTGAAACCTATATAAACTTTATAATCTATGATAGGGTAGGGCTCAAGTAAAGCCTGAACGGAATCTATAACCTCTCGTCTCTAGTTCTGCCAATGAACATATATACTTTCGCTGGCGTCCAAGCCAAGCGTACTCGGCCCGAATCATAGTCATAGTCCATGCAATAATGAACACATTTCTTTATGGGCCGAAGCACGACCAGAAGGACACCCACCAAACCCACAAAAAGGCCGGCATCTGTCCATCAGTTCCACGTGGAGAGAGACCCTGAGGGACCACCGAACAAAAAGTACACGCGTTAGGACAATGCCTCAGCTGGAGAAAATGAAATGAAAAGGAAAGTCGTTTCGCCCTTTTCCCATGAAAAATTGCAGAAGTTTACCAACCGTTTGGAGCAGCAGTAGGCACGCGGCAGCTTCCAACCAAACTTTCCAAAGCAATATGAGCGACCAACATCTGAGGTCAAATCCGGACGCCGCACATTACTTTGCTGAAATCCGAAAAAATTCCTAAATAATCGAGGGCGGCTTAAGTGTCTCCAGCTAGGGCCGGTTCACAATTTAGTGCACATGTTCTTGGAACTTTTCTCGTCGGATGTTACCTTCCTCAGCTGACGAAGATGCGGGGAAAAAGGCATATGTTGAGATCGCTTCTCAATGTGTCACATGCGATATATAATTCCCGGCGCCGCTCCCCTTTCGGAATGTAGGCTTTTGGATGGGAAGATGGGTAGGTCGTGCATCATATTCAACCGTGTCCCACCTCCCTAAACTCATGACTCCCCCCGCCCCTTCAGTGCTTTCCAGAAATGAACAGTGTGCACAGCAAGTGTAGCATTGATCTGAAATTTGGAAATAGATTGTTCTTTCGCAAAGACGCTATGGTGGAATCAACTCGGTCGGTACAGCGTCCCATTTGATACGTCTCTCTGCGCTTGATTCCAAATTTCCGGCTCCCTTACGTGCTGGATCTAACTATTCGTGGGTGGGGGTACAAGTTTTTTAGCGGAACTTAGCAAATGACCCGTAATTTCTTTAGAAAGGGTTTTATCACTTTTCCCCGTATGCATGCAGATCTATATGCACATAAATAGTTAAAGCGACATGCACGGAGAGTTAACGGACAGAATTGGCATGTATTTAGCAAGATTCGGATGGAGCAATTTTGCCGAAAGAGATCTGAATCAACCATCCGAAGAAATCTCATTGTCGAGAGCAACGCCAAGCGAAGTGAAACCAAAACGATTTACCATGTTTCCTGAAACGACGGAGGGTGTCTTTTGACAGTATGCTAATGCACAAGAAGTAACCCCCGCTTCATTACCCACAGGATCACAATTTTTACCAGCTTTTTTCAACATCCGGTCGTTCTTAGACAAAGTCAGTAAAAAACTAAAAGGCGCATTTATGAGCATAATTTTCTCTAAGAATCTACGTAGGGGATGTTAAAAGAGGAGAGATTAAAGATAAAAGATAAGCCTTAAGAAATGTCCACCGCTCCTAGGGCGGGGCTAGCTAAGGCTCGACAAGAGGGTAGACGACAACATGATTCGTCGGGGACTGCACCTTTCCCCGCAACGTAACATGGCGCACCAGTCAAAGGGCCTATCAAACGATCGGAATTTATATTCTATTTAAATCCCAGAAGGGTCCCCACCAGTCACTCACTGCTCAAACCTCCACAACGACAAATCCCACGTAGAAACACATCCAATTTTCCCCCCTCTTAATTTTTTTCTTAAAAGAACCCACGGAATAAATTAATCGCAACAAAAGATATAAAACATTCCCCCTTTCTTTCCTTATATATAGACAGATTCAAGAATTAAAGAAAAGGAAAAAAAAATCAGAGAATTATGTCCAAACGGATCCCCTCCCTCCCTCTCTCTCTCTCTCTACAGCGGGTCAGATCACTTTCTCTCTCTTCCTCCGACCGAGCCCGAGATTGAACAGAGCCCACTCATCGACCGGAGTCCCACGATTTCCACCCCACGCGCGAGGTGTCGCCATTATCACACCGGACCCAAAAAGCTCAAATTCAATGCCCCGTGGGGTCTCTCCCGGAAACAACAATCGGAATCGTCCTTTGTCCTCGCAATCTTCCTTTTTTTTTTTTTTTGGGTTTTTCTTCTTTTTTTCTTGGAGGCTTTGACGGTCGCGGTCAGGAGGACCACTGCGCGGTGTCGACGTTCCCGATGGCGTTGCGCTCGAACTCCTTGATGACGGGGGCCAGCTTCTTCATGTGGTCGTCGTAGACGAAGGGCCGCTTGTCGTACCACGTCACGTTGCGCCTCGCCGACATCGGGAGGAGCTCCCGGCAGAGCTCCCCCGGGACGGTGATGGAGTTGTGGTAGTGGTAGTACCGGATCTTGTCCTCCGTCTTGTGGAGGGCCTCGCCGACCACGTTCTCCGACATGTGCACCCCCGTCGCGAACGCGTTCTTCGCCTGGATCGCGTACTTCCGGTCCCGCCGGATCCCGGTCCGGGAGTCCCGGAACAGAAGCTTCTCGAAGCCCCATTCCCTGTTTCAACCGAAAAAACACCGAAAAATTTATTGAGAATTCAGTTCGCTGTGTAAAGACTACGGATTTTAAGTACAATGTGCTAGGACAAAGCGGAAAGTTCGAGCAGAGTATGTGCACCGCCCTTGCACGGCAAGCTAGTGATAAATGTACTTGGATATGCAAAACAATCCTCCTAGGAAATTACGGCTTCCAGCTGCAGATCTATGTGAATATTCCTGTTTCGCTCAAGCTACATTGTCGAATGAGCTGTGAATGATGCGTGGATTGAGGAAATGCTGAATCTTGATTTAGGAAATGCAAGTGCGTTGTGTCCAAAGAGTCTAATTTAAAGGACCCAGATGGGAGATTCATCTGAACAAGCAAAAAATGTGGATCCATGAAGCAGAAAATGACCGGGAATCTTGACTTCGGACTAAATTAGAAACTTCTGTCTCAGCTGAGGCCAATCCAGCGAGAGAGAGAGAGAGAGAGAGAGAGAGCAGGATCGATTCGTTAGGCATGGCTGTCGTTTTCTTCCTAGAAAATGTTTGGGCAACAACGAAACCGTTATCCAGTTCAATCAACCACACGAAAGGAGAACCGAAAATGACGAGCACAAACCTGGAGTAATCTTGAGAGGAGTCGTTCAGGCAGAGCACGCTCGACATTGGATTCTGCTCGATCGTGAACTGCGTGTAGTTCCCGAACTCTGTCAACACTGACTCCAAGCTACTCCCATCCGGCAGGAAGATGTACTCGTCGACGTCGAAGAAGAAGGTCCAGTTGGCGGCGTGCCGGTACCGGTGGAGACAGTCGTTCACCACCAAGAACTGGTTGTAGTAGTAGCCGTCGAACGCCGCCTGGTCCCTGATGTCCTGCACCGTCGCCCTCCCCGCCCTTACCCACGGCTCCAGCGCCGCCCTCACCGCCGGCGAAATCCCTCCGGCGTCGTGAAACACGAAGTGCGACTTGGGCCCGAAGAACCAGGCGTGGTAGGCCATCCACTCCCGAATCCGGTCGGCGCTCAGGTTGCCGTAAAGGGACGACCCGCAGTACAAGTACTCGTAGTCGTACGGGGGGTGGTACTTGGACTCGTTGTAGGATCCGGGTCTCTCCTCGAGGGCGGCGAACTTCTCGTACTTGCGCTGGGACTCGCCGTAGTAGGCGTAGAGGTGGAGCTTGCCGCCGGAGTTGTCGGCGTTGGGGTTCTCGGAGAAGGTGCAGTTGACGACGACGACGGTGTAGACGCGGCCGTAGCCCCAGTCGGGTAGCATCTTGTAGGCCTTGGCCCGGGTCGCCGTGCCGTTGTTGGAGACCCACTCGCATTTGTACCAGGGCTTGCCGAAGACGTGGAGGGGCTTCGAGGCGAGGCCGACGACCGCGAACGTCGCGGGGCCGCCGCGGTAGGCGCCCATGAGGACGAAAAGCGCCGCCGCATTGCCGTAGGCCTGGAAGATCCGCTTGTTCGGGTCGGATCCTTGGGCCGTCGCCGAAGTGGAGTACTTCAGAGCGGCGACCTGGGCGGGGGCCGCGGAGGGGAGGGTCGAGTCGACGGCGAGAGAGGATAGAGACGATGCGGCGGCGGAGGCGGAGCAGGGGAGGTTGGTGGCGGTGGTGGTGGAGAGGAGGCTCTGGTAGTAAGGGGGGAGGTTCCAGAGGAGCATGACGAGGGTGAGGGCGAGCAATGTGGCTACGAGGGGCTTGGTCTCGAAGCAGCTGAAGAGCTTGGAGGCGGCGGTGCCGGCCGCGGTGGCCGGAGAGCCGTCCTTCCTCATGGCGGAGTGTCGGTGGCCGGTCGACGGTGGTGATGGGGAAGGACACTATCGCTCGCACTCCCAAGCTGCAGGGGAGTCAAATGGGAGTCTTAACCCGAAGAAGAGAGAGAGAGACGCCGCAAGACAGGCACAGCTCAAGCCTCGAGGCAAGTTTGGCTCTGGGATTTTGAGGTGGCGGGGTTTGGTAATGAGGCCTGGATCTTCTCCAAATTACAGAATTGACATCGACCGCTCCCTTTCCCTTTTTTTTTAACCGGTTTTCTCTGTGGTGGTGGTGGCGGATGGAGGGGAAGGTTCTATCTTCGATTTTATTCAATTTTTGTTTTTTTAAGTGGGAGCCGAGTCTCGTGTTTCGCCATTTTCTATGAAATTAAGACAGTAAATGACTGGTCTCTCGAATTATATATATACATAATCTGTGAAATTACAGATGATATCGATGGATGTCAAATCTTTAGTATAGTTTCCCTGCATATTCATTTCGATCAGAGTCCACGACGGAATGACAGATTCGATCTTCTGTCATTATTATTATTTTTTTCCGATTTTGGAATAATATTTGGGGGGGACATAATTCTGAATTTTTTTGGGGAGGCCGTTGATTGCGTGTGAAATATGTGGTGAATTCTCGGTGCGGAGGGGGGAGGGGAGGGCGAATGATTGAGGACAGGCTGGCCCCTCCTCCTAGGCATTTAGGGCCCCCCCACTCACCCACCCACCCACGGCGGAGGCCGTGGTGGACCTCCTCCGATGCACGGCCACCAGTATTAACCATTACAATGATATGAGAATATCTCTTATATTAATATAATATGAAGTGAATATTTGGTCATTTGGGAATTTCTTTTCTGGCCAAACTTTTCTATAAATTTGGAGCTAGAAACATCCAGTTTTTTTCAGTTGATTATAGCGCGATATTGGCTTTTCTTTTCTTTATTGCTTACGGTATCGTTGTTCTGTTTTTTATTTTTGTTTTTTTCTTCATTTTCGACTGGATATTGAGTTTGGGAGAATGATCAATGACCTTGTCTTGTAAAATAACTATGACCGACGAAATCGGTCGCGATTTGGGAATTACCGAGCAGTTACATCTCGTAGGCGAAATATACATTTCTTCTTTCCTTTGCTGTCTCTGAGCATTGAACTCTTGACTACAAATTGCATTTATCAACCTTCTCTTTGTTTGTGGTAAGCAGGTCTGTTGTGCGATAATTTCTTCTTCTTTTTCATACAAAAGCTAGTAATGGACGTTTCCTTCTATTATGTCAATGTGCATGGAATCCAGTTAATTATCTCCTGATTGAAGTTTTCAAATTTCTGTTATGCACTCCAATAACTATATCTTTGTGCGTTACAGCACGGCTCGTGATTGTACAAGCATGTGCTATGGTGTTACTCATCAATAGGCAAAGGAGTGACTAAACCAACCACTGCGACAAGGAAATTTTGAATCTCGTATTAGAAAAAAGCAAATGCCCATTATTAAGCATGTAAATTACAGTCATAATCTTTCTTTTCAAATTTGGATGCCTCGTCCTCTGTCAATGACAACCTTTTCTTGCTTTCCTTTTCGTTCTAACGAGAGAAACGGGCCAAAAAGCATTAAATTCATGGTGCCCCATTTGTCCCAGGAGACTCTAAAAGAATCTTTAGGTAATTTCTCTTATTGCTCTTAGCATAAACCAATGGCACAAGAACACGTAGATTCATGTATATGTTGAGTGATTTTGGGCATCTCTCACCGTAAAAATTAGCTAAAAAATGTGATGTTTTCCTTCATACTTGTAAACCGACTATCACAACCGATATGGAATAACTTCAACAATATTCTCTCACACAGCGGGCTACGGGTCGGAGCTGGACAACTCATATCTCTCTCGTGTAAATATTAGATCCAGATCTATCGGTAACTTGGGCTTTGATACAAAGCGGGTCCTAAGTCGAAGCAGGAACAACTCATATCTCTTTCGTGTGATTGATAACTTGGACTCTAATATAAGTGTTGGGTGGTCTTAGGCCTCTCTCACTCTGAAAACAAGTTCAAATAGCAAAACTATCTCTCACACTTGTAAATTGACCATTAATCCTTTCACAATTAACCTAGGATAAACTCCAACAATATACACTATATCTACACACACACACACATACATATATCTAGTGTTATTAATTGGATTAATTCTTCGGCTTTTCTTAACGTTCTAATAATTCCGTCTCAACTACTATCACATCATGATATGAACACCTCCAAAGCATCAATAATAAGTACAGCCCTGCAAATTAGGGGTGAGCATGGTCCGGGTTGGTCCGGGCCACCCCCTAACCCTAGGACCAGCCCGTACAGTGTCGGTCCTCAATTTTTAAGACCGATGACCAACTCTACTGAGCCTGGGACCAAGAACCGGACCGACTCAATGGGTTCGGTCCGGTTCCAGGGTCAACCCGGGACTGATCGATAATTTATTTCGTCTTGTTTTTTATACTCCCTAAAAAAGTAAACCTACAAATTCAAATTACACATCCATCGACAATGCGGCATTGTGCAACTAAACTATAAATACCAATACAATATCTCAAATGAAGCACAAAATAGATATCACTAGTCAAGTTGTGTTTGGAAAGCAAGGGCAAGCTAAGCATTAGGGTTTCTAATTAGGGCTTCTTCTTTTTTCCTTTAGATTTACTCGGCGATAAGTGAGGCGACCAGCGCGAGTGGCGAGCACAAGCATCAAGTGTTAAGTGGGGTGAGCGTCAACTGGCAAGTGGCAAGTGTTTAGTGAGGCCACCAGCAAGCAGCGAGCATTGAGCGAGACTAGCGGCGAGTGGCGAGCGTTTAGCGAGGCCAGCGACGACAGCAAAGGGCGAGTGGTGAGTGGCGTGCGGCATGAGCAGAGCGCATGGTCAAAGGTGAGCAACGCGGGCAACCAGAGGCGAGCGGGATGTTGCTACTTTTGATTTTGGCAAATTGAAGAACAAAGAAGACAAAATGGAAGAGAACGTACTTTAGGGAAGAAAGCCGTGAGGAGATTTACGACATAAACTTCGCGCCATTTTGGACGTCACGAGTCCATGACTATGAGGAGTCCTTGGTCCTCACGGTGAAGAATGTACTCTGGAGTCTAGACTGTGGAGGAGGAGGCCGTGAAGACCTTTACAACGTAAACTTCACGCCTTTTGGAATTGGATGCCGTCTGTTCATGACTGTGAGCATGAGGAGTCAACAACTTTAACATCATTTTACTTAGGTTTGAATATATAAAAGAATTATATATAATATAATATAACATAAATTTTACTTAGGTTTGAATATATAAAAGAATTATAAATAATATAATATAACATAATATACAGGGTTGGTTTAGTGTTCGACCGACCCAAAACTCTCAGGACTGAGGACCAACCCGCACAGTGTTGGTCCTGCAATTTCAAGACCAAGCGATCGACCTGGCCCCTCGAACTGCACAGACAGGGGCCAAGAGGCTGAAGTGGTCCAGAGTCAATCCAGGGTTGATCCTAAACCGCTGCTCACCCCTACTGCAAATAGCCCACCACATCTGTACAAAAATAGCAACGACCAGTTTCTGCTCTCGGAGGAATTAGCCTGCGGATGCAAAGAACGGAAGATTCCAACGATAACTTAAAGAACTGCCTCTCTTTACTTTCCCCACATTCCTTTTGTGGAAGGAGTGAGCGTGAAGCCATTGTCACATGCCTCTTTCTCCATCATTTTCTGTTCCTTTGATCTCGCTTTTCCCCCTCTTTAATACGGTCCAGACAGAAACGAGAGCGGCATTTCCTCCTTTTACTTTTTCCATCGTTTTTTTCCTGCTGCAAAGGCGAGTGAAAAACGACAGGCAATGTGGTTCAATGATGACAACTATCATCGCGAGAAACGAAAGGGAACCGAGCGAGCGTGGTCAACCTAAGGGCTCTAGATTCCCCCCCATGTTTCGTGTCATGCACAATTAACAGATGTACATTTTAACTACCGATTGATGGTTACGAATAGTCAATTTAGTCGGAGCTCATTGCGCTTTTGTTTAATTAATAATTGGGTGACCTCGCACGCTGCATGCCGGCATTAGGAATTAATTATGCAAAAAAATTGTGACTAAGTCAATTGGTTTTGCCAACTCAATGGTCATTTCTGAGGCCGACGTTGAAAGGGCAAACGTAGGTCCGTATGACCTACGAGTTCTTAACAAGAAGTTGGGCAATAATTTCCAATCTTTTAGAACCATCTTTTGCAATTTGTTTTCTTTGACTTGATACGAACTTTCGTAATCACAATATATCATATTATTAATAAATTATTTTTTTGGGTGTATGTTAAAAAATGAATGCGTCGCTTGATAGTGACAATCGAACCTTTCTCTTGGTCAGAGAACTTACCTGATTAAAACTAACTTAATTTGTTCATCTTACTATTAAAAGGGAAAATGGCTCAAATGATTAATATAGTTTGAAAACTTCTAATTTCTTTAATGGGATCCACAAACTTTAGTCCAACATGCAATGTAATCCTTGAACTATTTAAACTAATCCTTAGACTGTATAAAGATGTTCAACGTTGTCCCTAAACTTAAATTAATAGAAGGATGGCATTGGCAATTTTCATATAATTTAATGACTAAATTGAATCTTTACAAAAAAAATCAGGGATCATATTGGATAATTTAAAAAGTCATGGACAACATTACACATTAGATTAAAGTGTTAGGATCATATGAACAAATTGAAAATAGAGAAATCAAATTGAACGTCGAGCCAAAGTTCGGGAATGATTTGTGTCATTAACTCACCCGAGAAGCAAACATAATTGAAAATATCTCCCATTTCTTTTCTTTAACTTCCAAATCCAACCTCGACCCAAAAAAAAAAAAAAAAAAAAAAAAAAAACCTTCCTCATCAAACCCAAAAATAAAATAAATAACAAGAGCCGTAATATTTATTAAAAGGAATAAAGGCAGAAGCAAAATTGGAAGCAACCCCGACATATCTCTCTCTCTCTCCAACAAAAGAGTACGAAGCACTCAGAAAAATGCTAGAATCCATCCCATACGATCCGCAGCAGCCGGGCATCGATCATTGCTACCATCGCACGATGGGCAAGCATCGCTGGCACAGTCCTCTATTTTCTCTTTTCTTTTCTCGCTGTTTTGTCGGTAATTTGTTGGAACTCAATTTTCTTACGTCGAGAGAAGAGTCCTTCGCGGAGCACGTTTTTCTTACCCGACCGACGCTTCTTGCTCAAAGGAACAGTCGGGAGAATATCCCTCAAAACCATGCCGTAAATCATTTGTTCTTAGGCTAGCCATAACCAATGCCTCCTCCGGCTGCAAGGTCGAATTGAGGCTAGAACCCTAATTAATCGGCTTTACAATTACGGAGCTCGCTTTCCATGGAACATTCGAAGGTCTGGGGTGGAGGAATGCGAGATCGAGGGAAATGAAGAGACCGTTGTATAGCGAAACTAGAGGAAAACGGAAAGGTGGGAAAATGGAGTAATTCTAGAAGCGCAACACTTCGTCAAACGAGAGAATCTGGCTATGGTGAATTAAGAAAAAAGGGGGTCTTTTTTTGTACTAATCACAAGACAGCAGAGCGGTGGCGTGGAAATTAGTGATTAGAGCTTAAGGACGGTGCTCCCGGATCGCGGTCCAAAAAGCCATCAAAATGATTCAACGCTGTCTTAGTTGTTCCAAAAGGCCAATCATCGTGCGCGAACTTCGCTCGTTTTGACCAAAAATTATTGAAAATTTTTCGAAGCACATTTTTTCCGTAGAAACCGATGGTGGGCTTTGACGCGAGTGGGTGGTGTGCTCTGGAAGCATTAGACCCCGTCAGCGACTCCCGATTCGCATTATTGATCTGCAAACAATAATAAAAAAAAAATTATAAAAGGAAGAAAATAATTTCTGGGTCGAATTATGATTTGCTTGTTCTGTCGGGGTAAGAAACGCATGGCCGAAGCTTTGCATGGAGCCGACACCAGTACGCAACCAAAGAGTCCGCGGGAGGGGACCGTTCGCACGACTTCAATTTGCCATTCTTGCAATTGTCGGCAAGGAGGCTTCTCCACACCCTTTTTCTCTCTTAGTTTTTTTTCTTTCAATTTTTTATCGTTTGGTTATTCAATGGTGATCAGCGTGGGACGATCTCATAGGGAAGATTACTCATGTACTTTTTACGAATAAGATCTTCTTAATTTATGCGTTTGTCTTTTTCTTTTCTTGTGTTTTCGCCATGGCCTCCTTTATCTGTTTCATAATCAATATTGCCCAGCGAGTCTAATCACGAGCTGCGACCCAATTTGTAAACATGATTAGTCTTGCTAAATGAGAGGACCTCCTTTTAGTATGACGTAATATATGCAACTCTACGAAAAGGCCGTCTTGAAGATCTCTGGAACGTATCCAATGACTCAAAAAGCATAGGATAGGGTGGGAGGGGGTTTCTTCTTTTGACATGACTTTTATTGAGGCCAAAAACAATCATTTGATTGGTTGGCACTCACTTTCATTTATTGTTATTAATTTCAAAAAGCAAGAAAAAGTTAAAGAAAAAGACATAAAACACGCTGATGTTAGTCTGAGGAACAGGTAAGGATACTTTGCTGAATGCTAATACATGGGACCTTTGGTATAGCTGGCGACTGAAAGAAGATTTTCTGGTTGCCATTTACCGTTGGCCAACACGATATAACTGTAACTTTCTTTTCTTTTGTGTTTTTTTTTGGGTCAGATATAACTGCAAGTTGAGTGATTGATTCTCCATTGCTTTTTCTCTTTTGGTGACCATCCATTCTCTCTCTCTCTCTCTCTCTCTCTCTCTCTTACCATGCGCGTGAGAGCATGACTCCGCCAGGCCTATGAAAATGACTTGCGAGTCCAAAAATCGGTTAAATTTGAGCTTTTTCACCTACACAACTGACTTTGAAGCGGAGTGATTTGCGCAGGATCGAACAAATGACATATGGTTCTTGAGCTGAAAATATTGCGATACACTAAATAACTACGCCAATCCCAAGTGGTCATCTATTTTTTTCTTTCTTGGGATATGTTCATTAAAAGTCATAAATTTGTTGCAAAAGTACAATTCAATCTTAAAACTTACAAAAAGTGCAATTAAATCATTCCATTTTAACGCTGTCAATTTGACTAATAAAAAATGCCAGCGTAGCATTTTTTTAATTATTTTTATATCATACGTGGCATTTGCAATTATTTTTATTCATTTCTTATTTAAATTAGATTAAAAACAAAAAAAAACTAAAGATCTTATTAAAAAAACAAAACTAAAAAGTAAAATAAAATAGAGGGCTTGCTAGTGAAGCTTTAGCTGCAGCCCACCTCCGAAAGGGATGGTGACCTTCGGCCGGGCAAGGGCTCACTAGCCCCAAGCGAGGGTCGGCAACCCTCGCTAAGCTAGGTGAGGCCTCGCTTTCCCCAAGCGAGGGTCAGCAACCCTTGCCCGGGCCCAATAGGGGTCACCATCCCTTCCGACGATGGGGGGCGGTGGCGACTAAAACTCCATTGGTGAGCCTCCGTTCTTTTTTTTTTTTGGTTCAATTTTGCTTTTTTTAATAAGATTTTAGGTTTTTTTTTTAGTTTTTAATCTAATTTAAATAATAATTGGACAAATAATGATTTTAAAATGCCACTTAGGAAATAAAAAATAATTTAAAAGTTTCACGTCAGCATTTTCTGTTATTCATACCAATAATGTTAATAAAATGACTTGATTATACATTTTGTAAGTTTTGAGACTCAATTGCACTTTCGCAATAAATTTTAGAACTTTTAATGTATATATCCCTTCTTTTGTTCTTTTGCCTTTTTTTCTTCATTGTCATGCCATCCCTTATTCAAATACAATGCTTGATGAAATAGCATGTTGATAATACATTAGCTTTCCCGAGAATTCCCACCGAATCTTTGAAGATACTGTAGATAGCACTAGCATTAAATATTGTTGATCTTTTAATTTTATGAATAAACAAGATGACTCGAGCGCATGCATAAAGATTAAGCAAACAAATTCAAGATATGGATTTTATCAACAAAAATTAAAAGTTTTCTTCTGACAGCAAAATGCTTTCTTTCTTTTCTCTTCCTCCTGATCATTTCCTGTCTACTTTTGTGCAAGAGGTGAAGGTACTTTCTATTTTTTTTTTTCAAAAGCCAAAAAAAATGAAAAAGAAGAAGCAAGTAAAGAATGTAAGATACTTCTTTCGTATTACAAAGCACTCGAAAAAATAGCTACAGTGTAGGCCCAAAGAGCAAATGATAGGGCTTTTTTTCCTTTTTGGCTTCTTGGTATTATTACTTCACAGGAATTAGGGGAAACCATATAGGAAAATGAAAACCTTGAACATCCACTTCGTACCTTTGGATTTTGGACAAACTTACACTTTGCACTCTCCAAAGTCAAAAGTCCTTGCACCATGCAAGCTACTAACAAGTTGTGGTTTCAATGCTTAATCAGTGTAGGCAATATATCGATAATGAGCACGTGGCGGCAATCGGGTAAATTTTTCATTATTCCTTTAATTAGTGTTGGATTATAAAGCGAGAGGTAAAGAGCTTTGAAATCTTAGGATGCAAAGCGTAAGATTTTCAGACATTGGAACCGAGAAGTGATATTTTTCTTCCCCATATTGGACCATCCAAGGAATGGACCTTGTTTGCCCTTTTCTTCTTTGTTTCTTCTTTACCAGCCCAGTCCTCGGTCTTCGGCCGGATCTTGCCCAGGAAGATAGAACCTTTTCTGTTCTCTGTTTTCGACTTGACTCGTTTGATTTACTTTTATGGTTTCTGGGTTGTGTTTTGAGGTCAGTGAAAAGCAGGGTGACCACAATTATAAAAGCCACAAGGATCTTGCACAACCTGAACCGCAGGTGTGCCACTCCTAACACAAGGGATCACCTTCAAGAAATAAGATCTACTGTACTTGAAATGTTCTACGATATTGAAATCTCCTGAATTTAAAAGGAAACGCTTCTTCAAAACAGCAATCTCTACGCCTTCAAAGCACTCTTTTAATCCTCTTCCTTGGCACTTTAGCTGGGGTTGCTTGATTCCTCCTTAATTTATACTCTAGCCAACGCTCTTTCTGAGTCTTTTCTTTTCTCGGTGGCGAAGAAATCGCAACGTAAGAAATGGAGTGCAGAATAAACAATGTAACCACCGCCGCACCATGAACTTCCGGTGCAGAATAAACAAATGACCAACCTTCACGTCATAAACTTAATCGAATCAGAGATTCACCTGGTAGAATATCAAAAGCTAATATTTTAAGGCCAAAGGTAAGCACAAGGTGCCTCGAGATGACAGCCAGCCCTCGTGCCTCTTTCTCTGTTGTCGCCAAATATTGGGTATCCTTATTAACGACTGCATCGCCATTGCCCAACGTGTCATCAAGTGCAATATAGATATGTCTCAAGTTTAAACTAAAAAGGAAATTTTTATAATCTAAACAAATTTCTTAATTTTAATAGATTTCCTAAAAAGGATTTTCTTATCCTACCATTATCTATACATAACAAGTGTCTTCATTGTGAAATTTTTTAAAATGCAACTTTTTGTAATTCACGCTCTAAAGCAATGCAAAAGTATTGAAGCTAATAAACCTCGTGCTAAAACTTGTAAATTACTTTTTGAAATTGAGAAATTATTTTATAAGTAATTGTGAGGGCTAAATACTATGTAAGTTATTAGGTGTAACAGATGCTGGGAAATATTAAAAATATTTAAGTGACTCGATTGTGCTTATAATCTCCATTGTATCATTTAATCTAAAGTGAAATTTTGTGTTGTTTTCCTCGTGGGTTATGTCACACCGATCGAACCACAAAAATCTAATATTCCATTTATTTCCTTGTTTTATTTATCTTATTGTTCGATCAATTGCTTTTTGTGATAATTGGTACCGGGTTTGGTTGAAGCAAATCAATGGCGACAAAGGAAGGAAACGTTAAAATTTACAAATTTGATATAAAACGTATTAGTTTATGGAAGATGTGGAATAAGGATTATTTGTACAAGAGGAATCTGTATTCACCTATGTATGGGAAGAAGCTAGAACCAATGGAGGAAGCTAATTAGGAATTGTTAAATAGATAAGCATTATGTATTAATGAGCTGACATTGGTTCTTAATTCCCATTTAACGTCGTAGAAGAGAGAACCATCACAAGTTTGATGAAGGTGTTGTTGAGCATATACGAGAAACCCTCTATAGTCAATAAAGTCTACTTGATTGGATATTTGTTTCACTTAGAGATGAGTGAATGTGTGTCCGTTGCTAAGCATATCAATGAATTCAATGTTTTTGTTAGTCAAATGAGTTCAATAGAGATTAATTTGATGATAAGGTACGTGGTTTGATTGCATCCTTGTTGCCTAATAGTCTATGTTAGCGTTGTTGTTAGTAATTCCTTTGAGTTTAGAAGCTTGACATTTGATAAGTTTCGTAATTTGATTCCAAGTGAGCACATCCATTGAAAAGAATTTGGTAATGGCGATGCAATCGTTAATAAGGATACCCAATATTTGGCGACAACAGGGAAAGAGGCACGAGGGCTGGCTGTCATCTCGAGGCACCTTGTGCTTACCTTTGGCCTTAAAATATTAGCTTTTGATATTCTACCAGGTGAATCTCTGATTCGATTAAGTTTATGACGTGAAGGTTGGTCATTTGTTTATTCTGCCCCGGAAGTTCATGGTGCGAGCGGTGGTTACATTGTTTATTGTGCACTCCATTTCTTACGTTGCGATTTCTTCGCCATCGAGAAAAGTAAAGACTCAGAAAGAACGTTGGCTAGAGTATAAATTAAGGAGGAATCAAGCAACCCCAGCTAAAGTGCCAAGGAAGAGGATTAAAAGAGTGCTTTGAAGGCGTAGAGATTGCTGTTTTGAAGAAGCGTTTCCTTTTAAATTCAAGAGATTTCAATATCGTAGAACATTTCAAGTACAGTAGATCTTATTTCTTGAAGGTGATCCCTTGTGTTAGGAGTGGCACACCTGCGGTTCAGGTTGTGCAAGATCCTTGTAGCTTTTATAATTGTGATCACCCTGCTTTTCACTGACCTCAAAACACAACCCAGAAACCATAAAAGTAAGGGATAAGTACTTCAGAAATTCTACAACTTGACATGAAAATGCATTTAATTCCTAAAACTTGCAAAAAGTGTAAATAAATCCTAAAACTTGTCAAAATGTTTCATTTGAGTCCTAAAATCGACGCCGTTAACATTTTCCGTTAAAAATGCCGACGTGACATTTTAATTTTTATTTTATTTTTCGCGTGAATTTTTAATTATTTTTATTCATTTTAAAAAAAAATAGATTTATTCATTTTATCTTATTTTCACCAAAAAACTAAAAAGTAAAAAGAAAAAAATTATTTTTAAAAATTGTTTTAAAATAAAATCCGCGGCTCCTCGCCACCACCCATCGCCGGAGGGGCTAGGCAGTCGCCGGCCCGGGCGGGGTGGTCGGCCCTCGCTGGGGTCGGCGAGGGCCGACGAGGGCTGGCGACGACTTGCCCGGGGCGGGCAATGGCCAACAAGGCCTCACCTAGGGCCGGCAAGGCCCGCCTGTGGCCGGCAAACCGTTGCCGACTCCTCCGGCGATGGGCGGCGGCGGGGGAGAGGAGCTACCGATTTTTTTTAAAACAATTTTTAAAAATAAATTTTTTTCTTTTTACTTTTTCAGTTTTTGGTGAAAATAACATAAAATAAATAAATCTAATTTTTAGTTTTTAAATATAATTTTTAAAATGAATAAAAAATAATTAAAAAATCCACGCAGAAAATAAAAAAAAAATTAAAATGTCATATCAGCATTTTTAACGATAAAGACTAATGACGTCAATTTTAGGACTCAAAAGGGGACTCCAAAGACGTCACTCTTCAGGCTTCTACTGGGAAGAAGTGGCGCGTCCCATGCATTCTCTTCGATGGCAAAGGCAAGATAAGCAGAGGCCCGAGAGTGTTTGGCTGACAATGATTTGGAGATAGGAGATGTCTGCATCTTCAACATGGTCTGGAGAGAAGACATCATGTTTTTTTAGGATACAAATGATAATCATTTTGGTCAGAAATTAATTTTTGGAATATAAATTGATTTTTCTATTTTTATTCTTAGATGAGTTTCTAAGCAAAAATACATATTTGATAATGACACAAAATTTCTATTTCCAAAATAGAAATTCGTTTGATAACAATACAAAATTTCTTCCTCTCAAGAGGTGGTAGATGGTGGGGGGGTGGCGGCGGCAGCGACAACGAGTAGTGGTGGCAAATGGGCAAGCGGCATTGACAAGTGGATGGCCAACTAGAAGCAAAGATGAACTATGAGAAGAGTTTTTATTTTTTATTTTTGTTCTAGAAATAGATAAAAAAAATTTACTTCTCATTTATGTTTAACCTATTTCTACATTAAAAATTTGTTTCAAAAATAGAAAAATAGAAAAATGAAATTGTATTACTAAATAGATATTTGTTCCAAAAACAAGTCTTGAGTGGAAAAATAATTCTATAATAAAAATAAAATGATTATCATACATGCCCTTAATTACCATATTTCAAGTTCCTAAGATTGGGGTGGGGCCTATGAGGGCATTGATTTGATCGGAAATCTTTGGGGAAACTGATGTTTAAAGGCTCCAAGGTCAAGATAATTACCTATACCTCTGTAACACAATTATCCATTTTCGTTTTGACAAAAGGTTTGGAGAATGAGGGCGTCAATGATAATTATTATGGCTAGAAATTGATTTCCGGAAAATATGTGGATTTTTCTATTTCTTTTGTTGAATAAGTTTCTAAATAAAAATATGCGTTTGATAACGATAAAAAATTTCCATTTTTATTCTAAGCAAAAATATGCGTTTAATCACAAAATTTCTCCCTCTCAGGCAACAACCGACGACAACTGATGGCGGTGGATGATAGCAAAGGACAACAACTGTTGGTGGTAGTGGCGGACGACAGGCAATGGCTGACAGATTGCAACCAGGCAGAGAGTAGATGGCGGTCGACAATGGTAGATGGGTGGACGATAGATGGCGGCCAGCAATGGTAGATGGGCGACTGGCTAGTAGCGAGGACAAACAATGAAAATAGTTTTTATTTCTCATATTTGTTCTAAAAATGGAGAAGTAAAAATATTGACTTCTTATTTTTGTTCCAAACTTATTTTTGGAATAAAAATCAATTCCATAGATAAAAATAAAATAGTTTTATCAAACAAATTTCTATTTCAAAATAAGTTTAGAACAAGAAAATAATTTTGGAACAAAAATAAGATGATTATCCTTGATCGGATGAGAAATGATGGCTTTGCTTTTACTTGGATCTTTGATTGAAATGACAAAGAAACCACTGTATTGCCTTTTTTTCAGAAGCCGCTGATGGATCGTCTAAGACCTGTTCGTGCATAGTTATCGAGGTACATTAGACATCGAACGGTCGAGAAAACCCGGCATGGGATCTAAACGGATGCAGTCATGCACTACTAGATCATGTCTCAAGTACACAACCTGACTCCCTATTCCAGGGAGTGTTCAGGGAAACCGGCAGATGCACACAACACCTGAATTTCTTCAAATTACTCAGTGTCGTGCGGTCAGATAAATTAAAAACAGAAATATGGCTTAACTCGAGCATACTCAGTTCAAAGCATCTGTGTATCGATAGTATTCGCTGTCTGGAGAGAAGAATCCTTTTGGCCCTGAACTTGGATTGCTAATGGTACAACGGTGATTACCTCTTGCTTCTCTGCTTTGTTCACGGACCAACATCGGATTGTTTTGAAGGTGATTTGTGGCATGTGAACGTGACTTCGGAGGGACAGGATGTCTATTTTGAAGATGGCTAGCAAGAATTCCTGGAGGACAACTCTGGTTGCAAATTGGGGGACTTCATGATGTTCTGTTACCGTGGTGGCGGTGTGCCCCAAGAGGATGATACTGAACAGGCCGCCACCGCGGTAACAAAATACCATGAAGCTGCTGATTTCAAGCCGAATTGTCCCGCAGGAATCCGGCCAGCCGTCTCCAAATTAGCCGTCCTGTCCCTCAAAGCCACCTTCACACGCCACTGCCGCCCCATGCGACGCCTGAGGAGGATCTCCCCCAACCGGCGACAGCAGCCTGTCCAGGCACGCCTGAAAACTTCTAGGACCCGCCGAAACGAAAGCAAAGCCATATGCAGAGTAAATGAATAGAGAGCAAATTGCTGATTTAGTAAACAGTTCATAAAGCGAAAGAGTTATCCTGACACCATTCTTGGAGAGCTATGGTTATGGCATACGCACTTCGAAGAGATCTGGCTCTTGTATGGGAGCGTTTTGAAAGGGTAGAGAAGAAGAGGAGAGAGGTGGCCGAATCGCTTATGCTTCATCGACGGCTTCTGTTCATGGATCAATTTTCCTCCCTTTCCCCGACAACAAATTACTATATTTCCATAAACTGCCTGCGTAAGCCCTTTTTTTTTTTTTTTTTTAATTTCCTACAAACCACCTCAGTTTTTAATATCAGGTTTGTTAAAATGATAAAATGATTTTGTTATTTTTGCTTGAAATCTAAGTTTGAATCGCTACACTTGCACTTGCGCATTCTATCGAGGTCGCCTCGAAAGTATAGAAAGTGAGTGTCACTCGTGATTATCTAATGTGTGTTGGGCCTTAATCACACTTGATAATCAATGGTTTAAATGCCTAAAGAGCCCAAACAAATTCTGTACATGAGAATAGCCACTCAAAATGTCGGAGCGTGTTTGTTACAAGTTAATGGGAATGCTCCGTATCTTCTTACTTCATCTTTTCGACGTGTCGCATATGATCCCTCTACATTAAGTAGTCCTGTGCTCTGTCACTTTCCTCTTCGAAGTGCTTCACGATTTCTATTCTCGTGCATATATTCTCCATGAAAAGCAGGAAGTCCGTAGGAATATGGGACCTTAAAAGTCCACACGCAGGACAATCATCACGACATCTTTCGAGGGACAAAATCAAAGCCAAAATCATATTGCTTGACGAAACACCACACCGCACTTGAGAAAATTTGAAAAAAGCCCCTCCCAATTGAGTGATTTTTTCCTGAAGCGGCCCCTCAAAATGGCACTTATCTCGGAACACCCTCCGAAGCGGACCGCCATGTTCCGAGAGACCCTCTACCTCATCGCCAGCAATCAACAAGCACCTCCCGACTTCAGGTGACCATGCGCAGATAACGGTACAAGGGCGATTTTGTCCCCGAAAAATCGCCCCGCTTCGAAAGATTTTTTTTTTCTAGAGATTCGCCGCTTAGGAAGGTCTTTTTGAAAAAGGCTGATCGATTCGAGGGATACATTGAAATTTTCTCAATGATCAATGGAGGAATATCTCTCTTTTCCATCCTATTATTTGCCTCTTAGTGGTATTTTTCCTGGTACGACGAACTAAAAGCACAGACATAGGGAATCGCTTGTAGAACACAAATTGATTATTGGGCATCGATCACCCCAAGTCAAGATGTTGCAAAAGAAAAAGGCATCCATTTAAAGCGGAAGGAAATCACAAGATGCCGCCCACAGTGTGGAAAACCAAGAAATGATGGAATTCCCTTCTCTCGTGAAGTGGGAAAATTATGAGCTTTTATGGAACCACTTCAACTATATTAAAATTGTGATTTAACATTACATTTAGTCTAGTTTAAGCATGGAAATATTTAATCAGGTCCTGGAAATATTTGAACTTGGGATCTCTTACTTTAATATTATATAAGATTATGTAGGATAACTATCCACTATTCTAAAAAAAATTTAAAATAAATGCGTAGTTTAATATTTAATTATTCCCATAGAAGTATTTGAAAAAGAAAGCAAAAAGGCTCAGACACACATACATTCTTTAGTTAAATTCCAACAGTTTGAAACTATAATTGGCCTCACAGGCAATAAATTTGGGTCCAAATAGGAAATTTCCAGAAATTCTTGAGGAAGTGCTCTGGAAATTAAATTAAAAATCAAGATCAAATGAAAATGCTTAGTCAATGATTGAATCATAGGTGGCGGATAATTTCATTCTCTCTTTTTAAAGTGTGCCTGAACTTTCAAATTTGTTGTTTCCTCCATTGTCCTCAGTTCAAGGATTGTTACATCCAGAATGACTTCTTCTACAGATGAGATTCACTACACATCTCTTGTAAGAGACTGGTAGAATGTATGGAGAATCATCCGAATGGAAACCAAACACATAATATTAATCGATCGGAATACGGAGAATATATTGCTCGATTGAGTAGATATCCGCTCCTTTCTCTTGAATTGCTTGTCTTTTCCATCAAATAGGAGGAACAAGTTGTGGCAACATACTTAGCACATGCAAATAAACCAAACAAAAGAGGGTCTTACTGGCATCCTCTTTGGGCATGGTTCCTTCTTTGCAAACAGTACCCTTCTTTTCCTCTCCCATATAAAAATATTCTCCTCCCCGTCCTCCAATTTGCAAACCCCCCACTTTTAGTTCAGAGAGAATTCTGCACATTCCATCACCACGGTGAGAGGAAAGTCCGTGATCAAGTCCAGAACACACAGCCTCAAGGGGTCTCCATCCACGGAAAAACTTCCCTCCCCTTCTCCTCCCCGGATGACAGCGTTGCCCTCGTCGTCGGGGACGACATTCACCCCGAGGTCGCTGTATCCGATGTCTCCACAGCTGATTTTTGGGGAGGAGATAATCCACTACAGCCACCAGCAGCACGCCCTGTCCATGATCAACCTGCCGGACCTCTTCAGGTGCGCCGGGTGCCTAGAGGATGGCGCGGGCAAGCGGTACACGTGCCAGCAATGCGACTTCCACCTGCACGAGTTCTGTGCCCTGCCCTATCCTAATCAGGTCCTCAAGAACCATCCATTCCACTACCAGCACAACTTCTATTTCCACTCCAAGCCAGGTGAATTGTTGTTGTTATTCATGTGCAACCCACACACATGCTGCACTCTTTAGCTGTCCAGCTATATATATAACAAAACGTGGGAGTTATTCGAGAGTACAATTTGCGTGCGAGAGGTAAGCCAAGAAATTACGTTAGACAGGCCGCCGGCCACAACCTTATGCTCGAGTAGCTTTACATGCGCGAACTACGTTGATGGCGAGTCTTTCCTGATTATCCCGGGAAAAGAGTAGCACTCTCAACTATCCCTCAATCTGTCTATCTGACCCAGAAGAAGGCCTGGGAGAGTGCCGCCCGACTCCACAATAAATACGTAAGTTGGGGAATTTAGGAAAGTACCAGTGAACTTTGGTCGTGAATTGCACTTGGTAGCCTATTCCATCAAGACTTCACGTTAGTACCTTCGAGAAAGTAAACCTAGATCGGATGTAATCGTTGATGACCATCGAATCGTACTGGATTTCAACTTCTTTGGGGATCCTGCTTACGGCTGGCTTTCACTCTACTTTCCCTTTCATATCAGGAACGGCCATCGAGTCGTGTAGTTAATATTTTTGTTAGCGAGATGATGCATCTATAGAAAGACTTACACGCAGAATTGGGACGGCCAGGTGATATATGCTCCATCGAATGATCATACGTTTTTTATTCGAGGTGCAAAATGTTAGTTCCCAACTTGGGATGATACTCTCTTTAAGCAAAGTTAGAAAATTCAGCAAAATTATCCAGAAAAAGAGAAATGGTTCGGCAAGTTTTTATCTCCTTTTCATGTTAGCTAATACTTCGTTTGGGCCTAATGTCATTGACTTTGCGCTGGAAATTTCAAGCAGCGAAAGGTGGAATAGCAAAATCGAGGTGCGATATTTGTGGGGAACCCATGAAGGGCTACGCTTTCCGTTGCGGAGCTTGTAGTTTCTCGATGCACCCGTGCTGCGAGATGCTACCGGTGGACATCGTCATCTCGAACCATCCTCACAAGCTGCAGCTTCTGCCACCAGCGGCCTCATCGAGTGCGGACCTTGGTTTCGTCTGCGGGGAATGCAAGAAGAGGAGGTCAGGCCGAGTATACGGGTGCACGGTCTGCGGTTACTACCTCCATGCAGTTTGCGCTAAGAGCATCGTCAACGGACTCTACGATAGTGGCATCAAAGGAACTGAGAAGCATACAAGCAAGCTCGGGGCTGCAGCTCGGCTGGCCTCGCGAGTGGTTTCCAACTTTATTGGAGGGCTAATGGAGAGCATCGGTGAAGGGCTTGGGCAAGCATTGGTTCAGAATGTCACCAAAGGGAAGGCGCGACAGCCGAAGAAGAAGAAGAAGAAAGAGAGAGAGGGATAAGAACTGCAAACATGCGTCGTGGCTTGGCTTTGTCCCAAGTTGCAGGATTAGTTTCTCAAGAATGGATTACCATTGTTTAAGAATGGACCAGCTTGAGGAGGCAGGAGTTTCTAGGACGACAAAAGCTACTCTGGATAGTAAAACGATTAATGATATGGATTTTGTTAACAGAAGGATTGCGACTTAAGCTACTCTGGATAGTAAAACGATTAATGATATAGATTTTGTTAACAGAAGGATTGCGACTTAAGTATACTAAACAAGTTTCCCAAAAGCAGCCGTTTACAGGAGCCTTAACACATTTACGTGTATGTCCAGCCAACAGATGATGAATGACTGTTCTTTTAAGTGATTGTGCCCTATATATGTGACCAGTAACAGCGAGACAGCTGAAGGCTCGCATACCAGCGTCATTGCGGCCTTCAGCTGAAACTTTTACATTGGGGAGGGAGGGAGGGAGGGAGGTTGGGCGGGGAGAGAGAGAGAGAGAGAGAGAGAGAGAGAGGCACCAGAATTATTAGCTCAGAATCATAACAAATAGAAGCAAACACTTTCTGTTCCTTTTAATATCTGCTTATAGTAATAAATACTAACAAGAGAAACAGACCAACCAATCTATTTGCCGTATGTGAAGGCCAAAAAGCCTCTTTATAATAAAAAAGAACACGAATTTAGCTCAAAACCCTCCCTGAATATATAAAAGAATCACCTGTGTATATCATACCTATAAAATACCTGATGAAACCACATGTAAGCCGAAGTCCAGATGCACGTTCGTAAAACCAAACTACCGATCCCCGATTAGAAGAGATTCCAGCCATTGCTCACCAAAAATAGGGCAAAGACAAGCACCACAGAAAGGACGGCCCACATCCAGGGCTGCATCTTTCTCTTGCCTCGGTTGCGAAGAGGGGGAGGGATGGGCTTTACTTTGGTCTGTTTTACGAAATGCAACGGTTTTTGAGGTCTCTTCACCGTTGCTGCAGGCTTGTCTTTAGCATCAAAATCTGCTAAAGCCTCGGCAGTCACTTCCGAGGACGAAGCGGTTTCTCCTTCAATGCCAGCATCTGAAGGCATCGCAATGGCGCCTCCAGCCTTCTTCCTTTCCTTTTTCTTTGCCTTCTTCTCCCTTTCCTGCACAAGAATATGAGGCAGTGAGAATCTTGGTATCAGAAAGAGAACTACCCTCTATGCAAAGTGATATTGAAACACTTTACCTTCTCCTTCTGCTCAGCTTCCTTCTGCGCCTTCAAAGCAGCTCTTGCTTGGGCTCTTTCAGCAATTCGTTTCTTCCTCTCCAGAGCCTCCTTAGCTTTGGCCTTTTCCTCCAATCGCCGTTGCTCCATTAAAATGGCAGCCTCTTCCGCCTTCCTCAATTCTTCCGCCTTCTTCGCCAATTCCTCTTCCTCCTTTGATAGCTTGGGCTCTTCGATTTCCACGTCGACCACATCTCTGCTTGAAATTGCTACCAAGTCCTCCACCTGGGTAACAGGTTTTGCAGAACTTTTATTCTTGGCTTTCTGTTTCTTTTGCTCCACCTCTTTCACGGGTAACTTATCGTCAGCTGCCGGTCTAGCTTCCACAACAACGGTTACCTTTTCTCGCTCTATACTTGGAAGAGCAGGCATGGACTTATCTTTAACTGCTGTTTGATTTAGAGGAATGGCAGGCATCGCCTCATCAGGTCCAAGGGAACGACCATCAGCTGTGCCAAGTCTCCTTAACGTTCTAGGGGCATTGCATCTAAGATACTCTTCCCTAAAATCATTACTTCTGTTCCATAATTCCATGAACGTCTCCACCTGAAGAATTATCAACATCATTGAGGGTCAAAACCAGGGTGGATCATCTGGATGATAAGGACAATGACAAAATAAAATGCACTTTACTTGATCAATACAGAACTGAGAGAGTGCCTCCCTATCGCCCTTTGACGCCAGATCAATCGACATCTTCACATCATCCTTGTATTTCCAGAAGTACTTGTTCTGCCAATCCAGAATAATATAGTGTGAACAGTATTTCGCTAAAATTGGCAGCCTTTTTCAGATACCAGTTTGTCAAGATCTTGGTTTCAAAGGCTATTGTCATCATGAAGCTTGCTGTGATATTATCTATTTGCTGTCTGTTCGGCAAATATTAATCAACAGACCAGCAAGACTGGAGAAATGTCGTGAAAGAGAACATGAAGATCACATACCTTCTCATATGATTGCTTCCTTAAATTCTTTAGATGAATATATGCCTCTTGGCGTATTTTATCTGCATCTCTAAACCGACCCTGCAATTCACGAAGCCTCTCTCTCTCTTCGGAGTATTTTCTCTTAGCAGATTTCGTAACTGCTTCAGCTTTTGAAACGTTTTCTCTGAGCGAATCTGCTTCCTTCCTGAGAGACTGCATATAAAACTTCACAATTTAGCATTCCGTGCCTCACAGACATCGAACATGGGAGAATGCACTGAGTGCACAAAAGCTATTTCTGTGATTTCATGAAAATATAGTATAACTTCTGGACCTACTTCAAAAAAGTCATTTGAGGCTATTAAACAGGATACCTTCAGTTGCTCCTCAGTTTGCTCTCTTTGATCCAAAGCCAGCTTAAGTTCATCAAGCCCTCCCATATTATTAGTAAGCTGCTCTCGTGAACACTTTAGTTGCTTAATATCACGGACCAATTGCTTTTCTTCCTTTAAAGGCAGGGTTTCATGCTGTATCTTTTGTTCCATATTCTGTATCTGCAGAAAATAAAGACGCCACACATTAAAAAATGCATAAAAAGATCCACACAGTATTTTTCTTTTTCCCTTCTGTCAGCTCTCTCACTCTCTCTGGATTTTCTTTCACGACTCTAGGAGTTGGTGCTTGGAGCAAGAGTAACCACTTACCCTCACATCATAGTCACCCACTGTAATTGCATTCTTCACCTTGTTAATAACAGATTGAACAGAATCTATTTCGTCCCTTTTAGACTTGGACAACTCTCGTGCAGCATTCTCTTGAGATAAGGCAACGTCAACTTTCTCATTGTGCTCCTTGCAAGCAGCCTAGCCGTAGAAGGTTCAATCAAATAATATCAGAGAGAAATTTTAAGGAAGAGATTGATAAGAAAGTTATGTGATGTAAAAAGGGTTTGTACCTTTATAATCTGAATTTCAGCTTGAATAGCATCACGACTTTGTGTCTTCTCGGTCACTTGCAACTGAGCTTCGTTGATCTGTTGTTTGGAATTTTCGTCATCGTATCGGGGAATCTTTACGAGAACATTAAATAGTTTCTTTTCCACCTCACTGCCAACATTCTGCTCTTCAGAAGCAGGGATACTTGAAACCTCTGCGGGTGCTGCATCATTCTGGGCAACTACATCAACACCTTCTGGTCGTGAAAATGCCGGTTTATCATTCTCAATGGTGGATTGATCTTCTCTCTTCTCATCCAATACAGCATCCAGCTCATTCTTTAGTCCCGATTTGCTATTTTGAGGAGCAAAACTTTCATATTCAGCTGTATCATTTGACAGGCATTCTGTAGTATGGGTATGATGGCTTCCAGCAGACTGAGAATTTGAAACTTTTGGCTCTGCATTAATGTGGTCCAAAGGAATGGAAGATATTTCTTTCTGGCCGATGGAGCCAAAACATATTTCTGTAATTGCACTTAAATTAGTAGCAGAACAACTTGACGTTACATCTACTACAGTTGAATCATTTTCTTCTCTGACTTCCAAATCGGCATTAACACATTGAGGAATGCCAGTCTGCTTTTCTTCAGAATTCACTTCTTCAAGTTCTGCAATTAGTTTCACATTATTAATAGCCAAAGAAGAAACATAATTAGTCAAGTTCCAAGTCTTTTTCCTAGCATCTATTTCCAACAAAATCATTAGTAGCCAAGATGAGAAAACCCTTACCAATGTGAACAGGTACATTGACACAACTGGCTGAGGAAGGGGTGATTTCAGTGTTCTCTGAGGCATGAGCCTCTTCATTTATCTCTTGAATGGCATCAAGGGCGTCCATCACAGCCTCATGCTCGGCATTCTCGGAAGCAATAGGATCAGGTGCAGTGGCAGTTGGCTCAACATCTCCAGTATCATCAGAAAAAGGGCCAGCCCTCAATTCTGCTGTAGCAAACTTACTAGATTTCATGCTAATGTCCTCTGGGGCTGCTTCTGAAGAAAAATCATCACCCATTTTTGTCGATGATTTCTCCTTGTCTGAACCAAAGTCCTTAGTCAAAATCACTTGAGGTTCAGGATTCTGCTCTGTATCTATGTCTGGACAAGAAATGCTTTCCTCCATAACCTTTTCATCCTTGTTACCAACTCTGTCATCAATCTTGCCAACCTCATCATCACCAGAATCCACAATTGTCAACTCTGACTTCTGATCCTCATCCACTTGGCCAGAAGAGTCCGCCTGGTCAGCCTGTGGGACTTCAAATGTTCTCTCGGGTTCATGGTTCTGCTCTGTATCTCCATCTGGACATGATTTTCTCTCCTCCATAACATTTTCATCCTTGTTACCAGCCCCGTCATCAATCTTGCTGACCTCACGCTCACCAGAATCCACGATTGTCAACTCTGACTTCTGATCTTCGTCCACTTGACCAGAAGAGTCTGCATGGTCTGCCTGTGGGACTTCTAATGTTCTCTCAGGTTCAAGGTTCTGTTCTGTTTCTATGTCTGGACATGATTTTCTGTCCTCCATAACCTTTTCATCCTCCTCACCAGCCCCGTCATCAATCTTGAGGACCTCACCCTTACCAGAATCCTCAATTTTCAACTCAGACTTCTGATCTTCGTCCACTTGACCAGAAGAGTCCGCCTGGTTGTCCTGTAGGACCTCAAATGTTCTCTCAGGTTCATGGTTCTGTTCCGTATCTATGTCTGGACATGATTTTCTCTCCTCCACAACCTTTTCATCCTCATTACCAGTCCCATCATCAATCTTGCTGACCTCACGCTCACCAGAATCCACGATTGTCAACTCCGACTTCTGATCTTCGTCCACTTGACCGGAAGAGTCTGCCTGGTCAGCCTGTGGTACTTCAAATGTTCTCTCAGGTTCAAGGTTCTGTTCTGTTTCTATGTCTGGACATGATTTTCTGCCCTCCATAACCTTTTCATCCTCCTCACCAGCCCCGTCATCAATCTCGAGGACCTCACCCTTACCAGAATCCTCAATTTTCAACTCAGACTTCTGATCTTCGTCCACTTGACCAGAAGAGTCTGCCTGGTCGGCCTGTAGGACCTCAAATGTTCTCTCAGGTTCATGGATCTGTTCTGTATCTATGTCTGGACGTGATTTTCTCTCCTCCATAACCTTTTCATCCTCATTACCAGCCCCGTCATCAATCTTGCTGACCTCACCCTCACCAGAATCCACAATTGTCAACTCCGACTTCTGATTTTCATCCACTTGACCAGAAGAGTCCGTCTGGTCAGCATGTGGGACTTCAAATGTTCTCTTGGGTTCATGGTTCTGTTCTGTTTCTACGTCTGGACATGATTTTCTTTCCTCCATAACCTTTTCATCCTCGTTACCAGCCCCGTCATCAATCTTGAGGACCTCAACCTCACGAGAATCCTCCATTTTTAACTCAGACTTCTGATCTTCGTCCACTTGACCAGAAGAGTCCGCTTGGTCAGCCTGTGGAACTTCAGATGCTCTCTCATATTCAGATGCCACAACAATTACATCACAAGACCCTGAAAGTTCTTCTGAAATCTCTAGAGAGGGCTGCACCTCTAAGGACTTCTGATCTCCGCCCATTTGTCCAGAAGAGTCCACTTCATCAGCCTGTGGGACTTCAAATGTCGCGTTGCCTCTGGATGCCACAACTGTCGCATCACATGAGGCCAAGAATTCATCTGATACCTCTAAAGAGGACTCCGCCGCAGGTTGCTTTTCAATGTGACACTCCCCTTTGTGCTGTTTCAATTGAGCAGATTCCACAGTATCTGCCTCACAATTTTGCTCTTGAGCTGAAGTACTGCCAGCCAGTGTGCTCTTGATGAATTCACCCTGCGAATCTTCCATTCCAGAGCCATTGTCCATAAGATGATCCTCAACACGACACTCACCATCATTCAGGTCGACAACTTTGCCATGACCTGGATGGGTCTCGACCACGGTCTCCCCATTGTTTTCTTTAATATGGGCATCGTTGCCTTCCTGTTCCACTAATTCAACCTCGTTCACAACAGTATGGTCGTCAAAATGACGGTCCCCATTTTCTCGATTCACCAACTTACCTTCCCTATCTCCATTCTCTCTATTAACAGCTGCCTGCTCGACATCACAATTACCGTTTTCAGCACCAACTTTCGAGCCCCCCAAATCAATATCACTCGCCTTACCCTCCACGCTCTCTTCCCTCAGATCGGTACCAGCAAAGCCATTGCCGACATCCTCACCGACAGCCTCGCTCCCTTTGACGAAAACATAGGCGCCATCCGCATCGTCCTCGCCGTTCCCATTGCCATTCTCGATTCCATTATCGACCGCCGCCGCCTCCTCCTCACGGCGGCGCGGCACGCCATTGCAATCGCCGACGCTCTTCACCAGATCCTGCTGCGCTCCCGCGTCCGCCCCGCACTTCTCGTCGATCTTGCCATTCACCGACGCGACCTCCACGGACGCCTCGTGGGGCGCGTCGACGTCGCCCGTCATTCTCCCTCACGCGCGCGATCTCTTAAAAAAAGAACGAGAACAAAAATAAAAACGCGGAGGGGCAGCGACTCAAGAACGGAGCACGGAATTCCACCGAAATTCTACAGGCCGCCGGCGAATTCTAACGGCGGCGAGAGATCGAATTCCTCGCGCGACGAGCCTCGAACAAGGAGGCGAAAGGAAAAAAAAAACAAAAGGAAAGGCGCGAGATCGGGGGGACACTTACAGATCGGAGGCTGGAGCGCGCCGGTGCGAATCGCCGGACGGGAGGGCAATGCGGCGAAGCCAATCCCCCGCAGAGATCGCTGCAGCTCCGTCGACGGAATCGGAATGGCGATCGGGGGAAGAGAGAGAGAAAGAGAGAGAGACGGAACTGGAGAGGCAACAGCTGGGAGGAGAGAGAATGGGAGAGAGAGAGAGAGAGAGAGGGGGGGAGATTTTCTCTACGTGGATTTGCGTCGATTTTGAACTCTAAATATACACACGCGCACAGCACCGCTCACTCTTCTTCTTTGACGCACTCCTTTCTCCCTTCACCGCATCTCTCTCTTTCTCCTCTTCCGAGTAGTGAATGGTTAAGAAAATAGATAATCATCAAAAAAAAATCTCGAATTATTAATCAATCCTGATTCCTACTATAATTGAAAATTGCTAAATAATTTTCGGTATCTCCATTAATGATTTGTTGTCGGGTAAATCCAACAATGTTGCATGACTCCCCTTAATATCCGACGGTAATTATCGACCTAAAAGTTAGATCTGAAGTAAGAGAGACATTACATAATTTGCGTTGTTCTTTTTCTAAAAATTTGGATATTCAATAATCAGGAGGAGGGAAGTAATGCCTATTTTGGGGAAGGTGGGGTCCTTTCTGGACGTCACAGGTGACGTCAGGCAAGATGGCAAGGAGTTAATTCTCCCATCATCATGAGTTGGTTTTAGGTGTGAACGAGGGTCGCCACATCGCACGGCAGCAGGAGATGAGGCGACCGCTATGGCGGACCCTGGTTCGCACCCTCCCCACCCTACGCATCTCTCCATCGTTCGTGAAAGAGAAAAATCTCCACGCTACTCCATTGACCAAAAAAAAAAAAAAAAAAAAAAGGCATTTCGTGAACGCCTTTCTTTTTCCTTCTTTTCAATTTTGCCCATCGATGATGATTTGTCTACACGGATATTTAAGATCTTATCGTGCCTAGTTGCCGATGGAATTTTTGCAAATTTGCACAAGAAGAAATTGAGATTTTATTGACATCCGATGTCCCATTGAATTAGGAAAAGGAAAAAATGGAAAGTTGGGATCATTTTCACAATTTCAATCACTCGAATGAGAATGTGAAAATTCTAATTTCGACATCAAGAGTAATTTTACTATAACTTTCTACCTATCGAGTATTTAATACCATATATAATTACTCGTGCAAGTCCATCAAGGATGTGTCGCTTTCAAAAAGATTAATAATTTGGATTAGAAATCTAGCTTAGAAAAGAAGGCTTCGGATGGTGGCGGGAAGGTCAAGTGAATTCCAACAGCTTTAAGTTGATCCTAGGATTATAGACCGTGTGATCTGCCTGAAAAGCGTACAATCCGAGCCCCTACTACCGGGGTTCTTGTCTTCGTTAGGCGAAAGGATAAAACGTAAATGAGTTGGGCAATATAATTAATTAGTTAAGCGGTCACTTCATGTTGCCATCTCCTTTTTTGTCCCTGAAAAGGACAATCAAAAGTAGCGGGCCGCGTACGTACGTACATTTTATCACTAGCCATATATGTTCAGCTTCTCCTACTGCCTTTTTGTTTTGTGGGGATCCGTAAGCCTCCGAACTAATTCACTAGCCAACGCCCTTTTTTAACACTACACAAGCGACATTTTATCTGCATTTATTAGTCGTTCGTAATTTTTATTTCTTATTCTTTGAATTATGAAAAGCCATGTGCCAAATTACTTGTCCCGAGATATTGCGGTCATCTTTCGAGAATCCAACGACTTATCCATCCATGCCATAGGCAAAATATGTTGAGTTTTTGTAATTTCATTCGTTGAATTTCTTCACAAAATGTACACTCTTTCAACGCGATGAATCGAAAGTACATATTGCTTGATACATTAACACATCTCTAATGATAAGCACACAAGAAGTCGAACCCACGAAGCTCTATCTCTAAGTATTATGTTCTAACTTAAATTCGAGAACAACAGGACATATGTATTCAATGATTGGCATGGATTTTCTTTCTCCCAATAATTGGCACAGCCTTTAAAATTGAAATAAGTTGGAGAGTGATGAGGATCGGCGCAGGCCAAAGGACTTGTCGATTTCGTTGCAATCAAAGCAACCTAGAACAAGACTAGGCACCGCTAACACATCAACACGAGTGATGTTAGATGGGGTTTATGTACACGTCAAAGTGAGCTTGATCAGACTCAACTATCATGGGAACGCAAGGGTTTGTTCGTTTACATTTATGAGAAGGCCAAAATTCAATTGAAATTCAAAATATTATTTGTATTTCAGGAAACTATGAAAAAGAAAAGGTTATATATGAATTCACTTGTGGACAATTTAAGCACTGTAAAAATATAAGGAGTTTCGGATTATTAAAAAAATATTTCAAAGCGCATGAGTAGTAGGAATTATATTAAATAGAAAGGAGAAGTCGATCAACTAGTCTAAAATAGGCGACCCCGACTCGTGCTAAAGTAGCTTACGTGGACTACACATATTCCGAAGTTAAAAGGCATTACAAAGCACATGTACTGAAAGTGACCAAATAATACGAGGTCACAAAACAAACTCATTAGACTCGATTAATGGGTGAACCTAAAATGAATTGGGTCTAGTGTCGTGCCTAATAATGACCATTCAAATTCACCTGTGGGTTCGCTGACTTTCGATGCAAAATTGGTCGAACCTGAATAGAGGCGTCCCAGTTGGACACGTCGAGCATAAAAAATGAATTTTTGCTCCATTTATTTAGCAAAACATGAATAATTTACCTTTTTTTTTTTTAAATGATTGATTGTATCATTTGAAATAATTAGTTAATAAAATATATTTTATTATTGATAACAATTTATATCTAAAAATTTGTATGAACAATAAAAAAGAATTTCATTATTTTTGTAAGTGACAAAAGTAATTATGTTTAAAAAAATATTTTTTAAATTACTCATTTTTTCGCAAAATAAATCAGAGTCTTTAGACTTTTCCTTTTCCCTTTCAGGCTTATCAGGCCACTGTGTCCATGAGTCCAACTAAGTCTACTCAATTGAGGCACCATAAGACGAAAACTTATATTTCGTGATAATCAATATTTTGAAAATCGAATTACATATTAAATATATGTTTAACCAGACTGGTTTGAAAATAGGCAGTTCTGCTTATATTAAACTCTCGAATCCTCGTTCAAATACTGACAAAAAAAAAAAATCTCATTCAAACCGAGCGAGTTCAGAAATCCTAAGAATACCTTTCTCCGCCATAAATTTAATTTTCCGAATTTTACGGATTTAAGTATCCGTAACTCCCTACGATAAAAAAGGGACGGAGATAACGTCAAAAGAGCTTTCAGTTAGACATGGTGCCGGGTGGGCCCCGCCGCGAAAAACGCGTGATATAGGGTTGGCCTTTTCTGCGCTCTCGGTGTCAGCGATATTACACAGAAAGCCAGAAAGGTCCGGCGTTTTCAGGGATAAGGACGTTCCCTTTTGCAATTTGCCTGTAAGGACCTCAACACCACGAAGGAAAGTCACACGAATGATGTCGATCCCCTCTTTAACGGTCCGGATTTGAATCGGAGCGATTCATCGCCTTCTGATCTGCGTTAATTTTCCAATAAGGACCTCGAGACTACAGAGGAAAGTAACGCGAATTATATTAATCCCTTTTTTAACGGTCCAGATTTGAATTGGGGAGATTCATCGCGTCTTGATCTACATTAGGTGGGTAGAAACCGCAAAACCGGCGGGCCGAGGAGAGGGTCGTCTTATGGGATAACATAGTAATACCATAAATCATCTCTTACGACGTCGTCAAGGCCTTCGGAAGATCAAAAGGCGATGTCTCTTAAAAAATTGAGGAGAAGGTTATCTTGTGGTACGACGACGTTTACGTCTCGGATCATCATTGGTCCAAAGCTGCACGTTTTAATCTTATATCTTCTCTCTCCCTCATCGGTTGGAGGGGAAAGGAGCTCGTGGGCGTCGGCGGGACCCGTCGACTGTCGCGTCCGGTGGTGGCTCGGGTCGTCTTCCTCCAGAGGATCACTTTTTTGCCCTTTTCATGTTCACATGTTCTCTTTTTAATTTTTCTTGCCGGGCACGAACATGATGAACGAAATATAGTATTTATTGCCGACCCTTTCGTTGTACCATTCCCTGTCGATGTAGAAAACGTTGCTTTCTCTCTCGTTCGCTTGCTCTTGGATCTAAAATCTCCTCGGAGCCCAAACGCCACTTGCCGACAGGAACCCGCATCGACGGGCTGTCGTGCGTTTCACCCCACCATCTTTCAATTTTTTTTTTTGTATCCATGCGTTCCTTTTTCTGCCCGTTTATCCAGTATCGGATTATTTTAAAAGTACGCTCGAATTGTTTTCTTTGACTGAATTTTATGCTTTGAACTGTAGGAAGTACTGACAAAAAAACTGTAGGAAGTGCTAAGCTCCGGATCAAACGTGATCTCGAAATTCACAAGAATGTGCGAAATTGACAATATTCGAGAATTACACTATAGATAAAATAAAATAAAATAGTTCTAAAACTGCCAAGTTCAACAATTCAAAACTATTCGACAAAAAAAAAAAAAAAGAATTCAAAACTATATCGGAAGTGAGAGAAAATGAATTATGATACGTGAAAATTAGACCAAACAATCCCGTGATATTACAAAATAGAAAACATGTTGTAACGAGACATGTGATTGGGTTATTCTTTGAATTCACGACACGAAATCTAATCAAAGGGTATCAAGTCAAAAGAATAAATATAATAATTTGAAAAGGCCCGGCCTGTCGATTTTTATCGTCACTCGATTCAAGCATCATCTACGGATCTCCTCTCCCCAGTACTATCTCTCCCATGTCTTGCAATAGTTCCTGCCCTTTTATAATATTGATCCTCTCGAACCCCTAAATTTTATATGACCAATGTAATGAAATTTCGCTTGGCCGCCTTCTCTAATCTCGCATTCTCGATCCGCCGTGCCCACCTCCAAATCAACACGACAGCCCAACTGCTCGGCGACAAGACGCGGCATTAGAAATATTCAAGACCAGTCCCCTCCTCTGCCCCTCCGCGGCCTCGAAAAGTCAAAGCCATCTCCGTTTTGACGAGCGCAAGTTGGGTCACGAAACATTATGAATCCCGAACCTTATTCCCAAATCCCTACCTAATTACATCTTTTAGGTGGATTTCAAGATTGACTGAATCTGGATCCAATCGTAAAGCAATCAATGATTCACTTTAATTAGGACTCGGAAATAGTCCTCATCGATTCTAGATCTCTGTCGACATGATGCAAATTTATTCCTTGCATGTGGACAAACTTTTACGTCTCCCCAAAACCAATATTTCGTTCGCCCGAGATTGACCACTTCTAAATAATGGTGGTTCTTGCTCGTGCAACATCGATTCATCTTGAGTAATTTTCTTTTAATGGATGGTTAGGATGGTTGCAAGCCAATGAATTTAGTGCCAAAGATTCAAACTCGTGGTGACGGACTCTTCCCAACCGCTGAAGTGCTTTACTATTTCTTTGCATTCATTTGTTTTGACGGTGTCCAAAATGTCCAGAAGCGTTAACTCGTTCGGGCCTCGTCAACGAGAGCGTTGGTACAGCTAATCTTCATGCTGTCGGTGGCCATGCTGTTCGTTCGGTAAAGAAGATGTACATGGAGACCCGAAAGGTGAGCTGGGGATACTCTTTTTTCTAGATCAAGTATGAGAATTTTCAAAGGTCGCCCATGCAGTATCTCGCGGAATTAAATCTATTCGAATTTTAAATGACTTTTTTACATTATCTGTAACCCCTAGTGGTGGGAGAGAAATTTTTTAAACACCCATAAATCTATTGTATGGATATTGATTCGATCGTGGATTTTTTAATTTTGTTAATTTTATCATGATCTTTTGCGTAGAATTCCAATGTAATTCATCTGGCCAATTTTGACCAAGGATCGCCGATGTGTTAGTGTGTTGCATAGGACGGTCGACGAATTATCCGATTATGGGAAATTCATAGGAATGACTATTTGGGAATTTTGTGCAAAGATTTATAATTAAATTAGTAAAATTGAAAAGTTTAGAGTCGAATTGACGTTTTAACAATAAATTTATGAATGGATAGATAATTCTCACCTAATTATGAGTCTTGTCATTGTCTACAGCTCATAAGTTCACAAAAGTATGCACCATGCTATAATAATGGGAACAGTTGCTTTAATAAGCTCGAACTGCCTCGAGCCTTATCGCTTTGTCCTCGTAACTCGATTTGATCAGACTGGTGGAAAGTGGCCAAACCTTTCACAGATTTTCTATGGTTCGAACTTTCCGGTGGGCAGGCAGTGGGGTCTCGACAAGAACAAAATTGCCGTATCAATTTCTACTTTTACTACCACGTCTTATTCAACTCTTACAGTAAAAAACAACATTTATTTTGCTTAAAAGCGACGAGGCTTGGCGCGTTGAAGATATTATTAGGCTATGTCATTATGATCATACGGTTCCCTATTAATTGTAAGTTTTCGCAGATTGAAATTATGCCTGCCTCAATGATTTGGTAGAAGATAGAATATCTCATCTAGAAAAAAAAAGAAAAAAAAGATGAACATACATGCATGTATTCAAGCGGCATGTTACAAATAAACATTAGCAATAAGCAACTTAAGTGGGAGTTGATAACCTATATTAATTGGTAATTTGATCGGAGGAAATCAAGAAGATACTTAAAAATGCTGGTAGTTTTATATAACAACTGGAAAATTTAAGGCATTAGTAAGAACGGTACAATTTTTTTTTTTTTTTTTTTGTGTGGATAATTGGATAAGTTCTTTTTTGTAGAGATAACTGACTTAGATATTTTAGAAGAAATTAGATGAATGTTGATAGCGGTTGGAAATAAGATTGTAGATCCTGGAGAGGATTATGATTGTGATTGATTCTAGTAGATCATTGATTAGTGCAATAAATAGGAAATAATGATTTATGCATATTATTTTTCCTATTTTATTCTTTCATTCTTACATTATAAATTGTTCGATGTAATTGTATACAAAACGTGAACGTAATACAAGAAAACCTTTTCCCAAATCCAATTCTTTTTCTGTCAGTAGCTAACTCATATAAGAATTGTTAATGCAAAACTGATTGTTAACTTGGTTGGAAAAAAGTTGATAATTACTCAAACTTAAAGTTGGTACTATCTAAGAGGAGTCGATAAATTTAATGAGTTTCTTTTTTTTTTTTTTTTTGCTAGAGATAAATTTAATGAGTTGGAAAGCAAAGCAAATAAAAAGACGGTGACTCAATAGAAAAGTTAATAATTCTTAGAAAGAAATAAAATAAAATATTGATAAGTAACTCAAATGAGTTTTGATAAATCAAAATCGATGGATAATCTAATAGGAGAAAAACTGATAAGCCATGCAAAAGAAGGTTAGTAAATTCATATAAGTCTCTATTCGTTTTGCGCAAAAATAAATTATTCTAAAAATATTTTCCTAAAATCAATTACTTGTATTACTTATAAAAGTGAATGGGAGTAAAATATTTTCATTGTCCATAAAAATATTTAAACATAAACTGGTATAGATAATGAAAATAAGTCTTGTTAACTAATTATTTTGAGTTAATAAATGTAAGATGCTTGTAAAAAAAAAAAAAAACTAAACGACAGTGAAAGCTAACTCGAAAAAGAGTTAGTAATTGAAAATTAATGAAAAACTTAAATGAAAATAATATTTGTAAGTCACTCAAATAAATATTGATAAATTCATATAGTGGTTGGCACAATTTAAGGTGTTGGTTTAAAAAATAAAAGTGAATAAAATATAAAAAAAAGTTGATACTTCGCAAACTATCAAATAGAGTCAGGTAATTTCTCAAAAAGTTTTAGTAAATGAACAAAAATTTACCGAAAAGTCAGGAGATTGGTATATTTCTTTTACCAATAATTCTGCAAAAGTTTTAAATTCTTTAAAAAATTGACCGACATGGAAAAGAAAGGCGTATTTGCGAGCATTAGAACCGTCTCGCAAAATGAAATGGTACCGTCGACATCCGTCGCGCTCCATAGGCTCTTTTCTTCCCCTCTCTCTCTCTCTTAATTTAAGCCCGCAATCTCCGTGAATTGCTTCTTTGACAAGCGTTCTACTGCTTCCCAAGCCGTCGAATTTTCTATTCCATGTGCAATTGAATTGTTTTTGTGGACTCTTTCTTTTTATTTATTTATATATTTGACTCGAGCTAGATTTAGTGGAGTCGACCAGATGTGAAGCTACCTACTCAACACGGGCTGGACGAACTAGACGACCTTTTCAATCAAATATAGATTTCCCATTTCAATTGCGATGCTCTTCCACACGTTCTATTCAAAAATCGACCGTACCCAGCCCACGATGAAGCACGAGACGGCTAAAAAGAATCATCGCATGCACCCCATGGTCCAAGCTTTTCACTTGTTCATTACTTTATCAGACGCTATTTACTAGTGTAAAAAAAAAAAAATTTGAAAACGTGAGGATTGTTTCAATCTTTTTTCCACCGTATTTTGAAGACTTCCTATTCATAAAATTTTGGGGTTCGTGAATCTTCGGCCAAAAAGTCGCAAATAGGAAAATCAAGATACGGCCAAAATTCGATGCTTGAATATAAAGTTGTCCACGCTCGCTATTCATTTGTTTAATTAATTATTTTCACTGGATTTTCACTGGAGAGGGGTTCTCCTGTCATTGCTAATTATGAATTTTCTTAACGTGGGTGAGCCGTTTTTAATAAATTTAAAATGTGAACCGCGTGATGTGTGAAAATTTATCCAGGGTATAACTTATAATGGAAAATTCCTTTTTGAAGGATATTTTCCTCTTCTTCTTCTTTTTCTCTCTTCTCTTTGGGGGTATGGTTTGAAAGAGAGGCGTGGCGGTCAATGGAATTGAAAGTGGCGTAGGATGCTTATTAACTTTTAGTAGGGCTGATTAGGACGGAATGATGATTCCGAGGGACCATTTTGATCGGATTTTTGTCTATGGCTTGGAGCACCGCTGCGTCACTCTACACGTCAGTCTTAGCATGATGGTTTTGGCCACTTCTCCTTGTAGCCTTAGTTAGTTTCATGTCCCAGCGACGAGATTTTTTATTTTTTTTTTTTATAGATATTATTCACCTTAAAATGTTCCATATCAATCCAAGTTCGAAAGTAAAACTTATCGTTTTGTAAAAATATCATTTTGTAAAAGTTCATCAAGAGACTTTATTTGTCCTATGTCCTTGCGATCGCTCTCCATCCTGGTGTCATACCGAGTCATGACATTCGGGCTCTCTTAATCTATATGTCTGTGGATGCATTAGAAGCAAAATGTTGGACAGTGAGGAATCTCTCGATTTCAAAATGGTCCCCGTCCATCTTAAATGTTCGATGTTCTTTTTACTTTGGGTCTTGTGACTCTTGTCCTATCGTTGCCTCACGCCTCAGAAGACCCCAATCTCAGACAAGGTCGCCCGAGCACGCGAGAAAAGTATCTTTTGGTGTTGAACCAAAATTGCTTTCTAATGCAACGATCCCGATTCATTAATCCGTAGATATAAATTGATGTTCACAATTTTTAAGTGGTTCGTACTCAGTGACAGCGTCGAATGGGAATGGAGGCACGTGACTAGCGCCCGGGTGCAAAATCAGCAAAGAAGACTTTCGCAAGACTCCTAAACAAAAAACTATTCGGTCGGCAGTTCATGTTTAATTATGTTGTTTCGAGCTCATAATGTAATCCGCTATCTTCCTCGCTTGCTTGAAATCCTAGTGCGATACGCTCGCTAAATGCATCATGCGGCATGATCCGATGTGTTTGACGCATTTAAGAAATGAAATTGCGTGCATAACTATGTGAGAAAAAAAAAAGCCCGTTTGGACATCTATAAAACAAGTCAAAAATGGCCATGTGTTCATGTACGAATAGATCTATTTATACCGGCAACACCATCGGTCTTGACTTAGTATTTATCACATTTGCATTAATTTAGACATACAATTCGTGTTGTTTGACCTTTCAAAACTAAACTACAAAACATCTCTTTCATTTTTTAAATTCTTCGAGATCGATATAAATGACTTGTTACATATAGTAGGTGGGCAAAGATTCTTTGCGAGCGATTCATTTTATGCCTTAGCAAAATCTTGCTTTTATCAAGGGTATTAATTATTTTTTTCCCTTGATCGAGCGAGAAAAACGCTGGAATGGTGTCATCATTTAGGCACTGAGTGGAAGGATAATTGCGGTCAATATCTTATTCTCATTTTTGCTGTGATTGCGAAAAACAAGGGGCGTCCCTTTTTGACTCGAAACGGGTTTGTTCTCACCCTGTTTCGCGTTCTAAATTGATGGGCCTCTTAGAAACCGCAACTCGTCATCCATTGGACATGACGTGGACCTACATTTGAAGTGATGGTCGCTCGAGATAATCCTCACAACCCTTCACTTTATGATTAATTAAAAAACGATATAATGTAACTAAGTAAGATCGGACCGAAGAAATTAAGTGAAATAAGCCATTTATAAATTTGTCTAATACTTTGAATTTTTTTTTATCATTAACTTTACAAGAAGGTTATTTTCATGTTTTCGTTTATTTTGTGAAGAATGAACAAATTCAAAATATCTTCGTAATAACAATTATTTATATCACTAAAAATAATTAGTCAATAAAAAATATTTTCATTAATTACGTCAATTTATATCTATATATTTTCGAGAAAGATAATAATATATCTTCTGTTTGTTTATTTATTATTATTTTCTTGGTAAGGTCCATTTGTTTATTTTTGTCGGCGATATATTTGCGATTTCGAAATCAAGCGTCTCTCGGTCTAAATACACATTTCTTTGTAATTTCAAGTGAGAGCAGACCCCCGGTTGCCTAATCATAGCCAGAGAGTACTGAAACATCGAGTTATATGATACGTGCATCTGCAGGCACAGAGCCTTAATGGAGAAGTAGACACAAAAGCCATGGCTGGCAAAGGGGCCCACTGGCACGTGCCTTCCCTCCGATGACACGTGACCGAGTGGCTGGCAACTTCTAGCGAGATCTCGCGCCTATGGCGCTCCCCACGTGGGGTCTTCAAACGTACGTGTCGCTGCATCGCCACCTTGAAGTTTGGGTGCGGAAGCCACATTTTTCCGACAACATATTTAAGTAGTGTTCTCGCAACGTCGTGTCGTGTCGTCAATCGCAAGGGATGTCCGGGCCGACGAGCAATCGGCTCCTTCCCACGTGAAATCACATGAAATTGGCCCGCTCCGATCCATTCCGGATCAAGTCTCGACATTGCAATTGCAGTGCGCACGAACTTCGCACGTTGAGATCCCGCGATCCAAGCCCCTCTCCCTTACCGCGTCGTTTCGGCCCCTTCCTTTTTTAAACGAAGCCCCGATCTGATGCTCCGAGAATATGCTTTGCGCCGCGGTTCCGACGCATCGGATTGGATCCGGATTTGGGATTTTGACAGGAATCGGGTCTTATTTTATTGGATCTGGATGACGCCAGCGGTTGCGTTTTTCACTCGCCATCGAGATTCTCCTCGTCCATCGGTGAACAGCGACCCGTTTTGTCTTTTTGCTCATGAGAATTTGAGTCCGTATGCACATCAATACATGTCCATCCGAATCGTCGAAGCTTTTGCGAACGATATGGATCCACGAGGGGCGGGCTATCAAGATCTGAAAAGCTCATGGGCCGTGGAAGTATTATGTGTCGAATTCGTATGGGTTCAGCGTATGGGACGTTGGGATTTACATGGACCATCGAGAGATTCTGAGGGCAAAAAGATGCGATTCTGAGGCCTTCTCAGCTGTACAAATCTTTCGATCTCGGTTGGAGAGCGATGCCCATTAGATGCTCGATTAGCCTCCATTCCGATTGAGTTGAGATCTGAACTTTCGAATCGCTGACGCTTTTCTGATTTACGCAGATTTAATTTTGGAAAGGCCAATGTCAGTGGCTCGATCCAAGCTTGTTGAGGGTGTGGTGTTCGTGGCCGCTCGGGTCAAGCGCACGTCAACATAGGCTAGGGGTATTTACGCATTTCATAATTTTCTTATTTTTTGTGATTTCTAGATGGCGCCATCTCAAACACCCTTGAGGTCTATTTATGGTAAAATAGATAACGTGTATTCATGCTAAGATAGATAGATAGTACCTGTAAAGCTCTTTAAGGGTTCAACTACTCAATCCTCCTATTGCGATAATTCTTGTTTTACACAACCGATACCGTTCATATATACAACTAGGTCCATTATCTTATAAATAATCATGCCAATTATGTGGGCGCCTTCAGGGTCGGGGTGCCGTGAGCTTGAATTAGTTTGTGTACTACTTGTTATCAAGGATGATACATGTGGCATGGGCCTTTGAACTGGGTCAAATATTTGGACCATGGCATTTATATTAGAACTTGAGTTGGCCTTGGGTTACAACAAAAGACTTTGGAATGTGGTAAATACTCGAATGACCGATAATCAAAAACAGGTGAATGCCCTAGATGGGCCTCGCGCAATTTCATGGAACTTGCTAAGCAGATCGAGTTCATCGAGAGATCGCATCATGTGGTGAATTGTGGAAAGGGTGTTATCGAGGACGGCATCGGAGAGACTATTTGTACCCAGTGCGAGCAGACAGCACGATTGATTGCACAAGTTGTCGAACTAGATGTGACCACTAAGGGTTGAACCCAACTTTGAGATGGGTTGCACGAAGGGAGAACTAAGGACTTGCTCTGGAGGGAAGGGTTCTAAGCAGCTTGAGTTTTTTTGGCTTGACATGGAGCAATACTCCGTGGCGTGCAAGACCAAGGTAGTGATAGCTTTCATGATCTCTCGGTTGATCCAAAGCTATGGGGACGACCAAGTATGGCAGATCGACAAGGTCATGCATATGCTCGATTTCCTGGCACTGAATCTAGACATTTGAGACATGTCTGGGCCAGACGGACTGTACTAACTCTTAGGGGGAGGCCTGAGGCCGTGGGCCAAAACTGAGCTTGCGGAAAGCTTGATTGACTATAATGGATCGAGAAGGAACACAAGAACTTCAGCACTTTCAACTTAGAGTGCATTTGGTTGAACTTTTAGTGATCACCTTGTGGAAAATACAAAGACTTTAAGTTAAAGGGATTTTTTAAAATGCAAGCTGTGTTTGTTAAATTATAATTTGAAAGTTTATTATGAAGTACCTTTGAGCAAAATAATATTTGGAGAAATTATATTTACAAAAGATTTTTGTGATTAAAGAAAAAGAAAAAAATTCGATCAAAAGAACAAAAAAAAAGTTGGCCAATGAAGGGTAGGTGGCAGTTGGCAATTGAAATTTGTTGTCAGTGGCCAACATCTGAGGTTGAAAGACCTTAGGTGGGCTTTGGAGACAACTAATGAAGGTTGCTTGGGGTTGGGCGATTGGCGAAGACCACTGCTAAGGGTCATTTGGGATTGGGCAACCTCAGGCAAGGGTCGCACGACCTCGACAAGCTCTACTTGTTCACACAATCTCCATGAAGAGTCGCTTGAGGTCGTGCAACTAGGCGGCCCTTGTTAGGGTCGCAACAATCCCATATTTGGGTCTCATAACCTCTATGAAGGGCTATCTAAGGTCGTGATGAAGGTTGCATGATTGAGATGTGGGATCACTGTGACTTGCCAAGGCCATGTGACTGGCCGGTGATGGTTGTTAGGCGGTTGCAACCACACCAGCCTCTCTCTAGCTTGTCGTTGACCCCTCATAGCCACAATGGATCAAGCGAGGGATTCACACCTAGGTTTGATCATTACCGGGGAAATGGGAAGACCCTTGCGAGCGGGTGCAGGCAACCGTTCGCTTGATTCATATGCAATAAACCGCACGGAGTTGCGAAACGCGTTAAATGTGCAGTGCGCATGATGCAGAAAGTGCACACGATCTTCAATCATTCGGGGGTTTCAATCTCTTTACTCTCTCCCTTTTTCATTTTTCAAATTTTTTTTTTTTTTTTTTGGGGTGCGGGGGTGGGATGCTTAATTCCAGCTTTGCATAAACCGCAGGCGAAAGAAAAACAACGCAATCGTCCAGTGGAAATGCAAAAACTCAATTATCCTATATAGAAACGACTACCGTCATCCTCTTTTTTCATGTAAATCATACAAGAGATTAACACGAGTTACACAATTCACACCCAAAAAGTAAAATTATATTACACACGTGCGGGTCCGGTTCGCTATGCTTTTCCACAATCACGGTCGGGGGCACAACATCCATCCGACGGCGGACATCCGCTCTTCATTATGTCACCGATCGATCACTCGTCGACGTCGCCGTCGTCGCCGTAGACGTGACACTCGTCCGTCTCGGGATTGTCCCCGCAGAAGGACTCGAGGGGATCCTGGCGCAGCACCTCCAGCTTGAGGCGGAGGTGGGCCTTCGCCTGGCTCACCTCCTCCACCTCGTCCCACGCCACCCTGCACTCCGCCGATGCCGCCGCCTCCTCCCCCTCGCACGCCTCCTTCGCCTCCGCCACCTTCTCCTCTATCATCTCCCTCAGCCGCCTCTCCCTCATCCGGGTCCCCTTGTACTTCGCCCCGCCGCCGCCGCCGCCTCCCGCGGCCCTCACCCCCACCGCGCTCGGCCTCTTCTCCAGGCGGCGAGCCGCGACGCCGAGCGGCCCGATCGTGCTCGGAAAGAGGATCGGCCTCGAAGAGAACGGTAAGGAGAGGTTGAGAAGGGTGAGGGATGAGGATGCCATGGCGATGGGGAAGAGCGAAGTTGATCACTTTGATTATGGAGGTGAATGCGAGGTGGTTGCGTCTCTCTATCTCTCTCCTCCATTCCTCGTCTCCTCCGTCGTCGATCCGAGGGACGACAAAAAGAAGTCTAGAAACAGGCCCATCCGGAAAGACCGAAGCCCAATAACGATCCACAATGCCCGAGCCCCACTACTGCCAACGGTTATGAGAAACCCCGGAAGCTCCCCCCCATTTCAAAACATTTGAAAATCCGTATCCCTTTCTCTCCCTGTTCTCTCTCTCTCTCTCTCTCTCTCTCTCTCTTTCTCTCTATCCTTCTCTGCAAGTTCACAGAAGACGCTCGACATCGCCAATGGAGGACGCTCAGATCCAGAACGTGGACCCGGAGACGGCGTTCCTGGCCTCGAAGCGGCAGACCGGCAACGAGTGGGAGCTGTTCAAGGAGAACGTGCGCCCCCTGAAGAGGGGCCGCAACGTCAGCCTCCTCAACGACGCCCTCAGGTCCCACGCCGACAACCACCTCAAGAAATCCCTCCTCGATAAGCGAAGGTCTCTCCCTCCAACTCTCGCCTCGCGAAACCCCTCTTTTCTTCCTTCGATTCCCCTTTTCGAGCCTCGCGGTGTTGTCCTTTCGGGGTTGTTTAATCGTTGGGTTCTTTCTAGGAAGCTGATCGAGGCGATTGACGATTACGAAGGGGACGATCCTCTACAGGCATGGCTTGAGTGAGTTATCATCCACTTTTCCTCGATAGTGCAGCCGATGCTTGTTAAGCTTCTTTGGGGTGGTTCAATTTGAGCGCGCTTTAACGATTTCTCGAGAAGCTCGTCGCTTGAATTCGTGCTTGACTGTTGTCCTCGCTTGTACGATTAGCTGGTATGTTAGCCGAGGTCTAGCTCCGAGAGCTGAAGCAAATAATGGTTCCTCCAACTTATTGGGAAATCATCTTGTTTCTTTCTCGTTTCCGGTGGCTTAGTAGTTGCGGACCTTGTGATTACTGGGCCGTGCCATTGGAGGATTGAAATCTTTTGATTAAGTTTTAGTTTTGAAGTTTCGAAGAAACATAGCATATGTGGCAAATAGGAAGGGCTTATCTGCAGTTGTCTTTATTTTCTTTTTAACTGATTTTTGAAGGTGCATCAAGTGGGTTCAAGAGGCGTTTCCGCCGGGTGGCGACTGCTCGGGACTACTCGTGATATATGAGCAATGTGTTCGTGCCTTTTGGCATTCGGACTGCTACAAAGACGACCTCCGCTATCTTAAAGTTTGGCTGGAATATGTAAGGTTCTCATCACCAGTGATCTGTTGGCTTTTTGTGCATGGACTACTGCATGTTTCAATGGCTCTTCTTGCAAATGATCGGATTCATCAGTTGATAGGTGCTTGACCGGAATTTTACTGCAGGCTGACAACTGCAGTGATGCAGAAGTTATATACAACTTTCTGGATGCCAATGAGATTGGGAAGCCTCATTCTCTGTTCTACATATCTTATGCCTTGTTCATGGAATCCAAGAATAAGATTAAAGCGGCCAATGAAATTTTGAATCTTGGCATATCGAGGTAAATATTTCTGTAGTTTTAGTATGCAGGATATGCCATCTGCTCTTTTAGGCTATTTGATTTGGTGAAGGCAATTAGCCAGTAAACAAAGAATCTTCTGTTGTAATAAGGTTGCATATGCTCTTTGAAAACCATCTAGAGTGGCAATACTTATAACCCTTGAAAGAATCTGGCTCAAGTTCTGTGCACCATTATTCAAAAAGCACCTTCTTTTAGGCAAAAGTATTAGAATCAACATCTCTAGACTGCTCATTCGATGTTAGGGTAAAGAAGGCTGATTGTGGTGAGCCTTGCAGTATACTTTAGGGATTATGTTATAACTCAAAAGGAGGGTTATGCACGTCTTATTTTGTTACTTATCTTCATATTCATGTACTGAGAAAATTTCCCCATTTTGAACTCAGGTTCATTATTTCATATCTGTCACTTGCATAAAGTTTTGACTGTTTTGTTCTGCATTTTTATAGGAATGCTCAACCAATTAAAAAGTTGGAGGACGCTTACAGAAAGTTTTTGGCACGCTCAATGAGAAGACCAGCAGCTATAGATGTATGTGGCATCTCATCAAGAACTTATCAAACAAAGTATTTTACTCCAGGTCTCTTATGTCTGTCCTTGCATTTTCTAGGAGGAAAAGCTGGAGAATGGGCAGCCGGCACGGAGTTTTGGAACTGTCCTGGCAAAAGGAGAAAACGGTAAGCTGCATTTTGTTTTTTGCTGCTATTGTAACTTATTTTAAAACCATCATCTTATGGTTTTGTAGCAAGGCAGGCTGCATTGAGTTTCGATCTTGCCAACAGGAAACAGAAGGCTGAGAGGTGTGTTATTGTTCATTAACTTGGCCACACTATTTCCACATTTTCCCATTTAGTTTGGGAATTTGGTGCGGATGGAAAATTTCCACGCTATCAAGGGTGGAAAGGCAGATCTTGCAGAATTCTAAGTTTTCACCCTGCTGGTTGTCATTTATCTTATGATATGTTTTCCCTTTCCAGTTGACGAGACAAAACTAAAGCGAATTATAGTAGGAGGTTTTGGTGTAAATTACACAACTTATGCTATGATGGCTTATATTTGTGTAAGTTGTTATACACGGTTGCTTTCCTAATTCCACTTTTTCATTTTGTTACTTTCTCAGGGTTCCATTGCCCATTTATAAGGATACGAATATGGGTAAGTCCTCGAGTCATCAGCTTGATACATCAAAGAGGGGACTGAATTCCTGGAATAACCTTGGAGGTCGAGCAGAGAGAAACAAAGAGAACAATGCACAACCTGCTAAATGGACATCCTACAAGGTTCTGCCTCTCTCTCTCTCTCTCTCTCTCTCTCTCTCTCTCTCTCTCTCTCCCCCAAAGTAAACCTCAGATACATATTCCGGAATTTTCTAATTCTTTCAGTTTCTTCATTTCTTTTCAACCCCTAACATTTATACCATTTCTTTCTTTCAGATACCCCAGAAACTTGGGCAGAGGACTGGAGTGGCAGCAGCTAGTACATGTATAGAGGTGTTTGTCGATGAAGAATGTGCAGAGTGAGTGACTATCACAGCTTTTGATTTAGAACCATGATGCATCTGCAAATAAATTAGTGTATCATTGAACATTTTATGCTTTTTTGATGTTAGTTGTGAAATAATACAGAAATTGGTGGCGAAGTTATCCAATTTATACATAATCGTCTTGCTTCACAAAGAAAAACTTATGACCCGTGATAAAAAAACACTTGACCAGGATGGGCAAAGATGGAGGCAAATCATCAACCTTGGAGCT